>NC_133327.1:465148594-465494428 GCF_042186555.1 Aquarana catesbeiana | reverse complement strand
AATGGGAGAAAATTGGAAAAAAAGTCTTATGCAGTACATGCATTACTTCTTTAGTAAAGGAGGAATCGGCTTCGGTTTGTGAGGACCTGGTTGCCTCCGTAAAGAAGGAACTATACGCCACGATTCAGACTTTTCGTGACTCTTTAGTTAATCCAGCTGCTAGTCAGCCATCCACTTCTGAGGCTTCCCAGGGTTCTATTTCTATCCCCATGGTAGAAGCTTTACCTGAAGGCCCCTCTATCAGGGAAGAGCAGTCCCCTACTCCTTCCGTTAAAGATTCGGAGGAGGAGGGTGAGGAAGCGGAGGTGGCTCCTTCCAAATTTAAGCTTTCCCTAGAGGAGGTAGACGGACTCCTTAAGGCTATCCATGTTACACTTGGCTTAAGTGAGGAAAAGAAGGAGTTATCTCTTCATGACCGCATGTATGCATGCAGGGTTAAATGAGCCTAAGGGGCGAACATTTCCGGTTCATTCGGTCATTTCTGACGCCATTACTAAAGAATGGCAAGATCCAGAGAAAAAGCCCTTTTTTTCCAGAGCCCACAAAAGGCGCTTCCCTTTTGAGGAGGACCTTTCTGCGGTGTGGAATAAGGTGCCCAGGTTGGATGCGGCCTTTTTCACAGGTCTCAAGATCCACAGACCTGTCTTTTGAAGACATGGGGGTTCTAAGTGATCCAATGGACAAACGCATGGATCTTTTGCTCAAGAGATCATGGCAATCAATCATGAGCAATTTAAAACCAGCAATGGCCACAACCTCTGTAGCCAGGAATCTGGAATACTGGGTGAACCAACTTAGATCTCATATAGTGGCAGATTCCCCCAAGCAGGAGATCTTGGATTCCTTTTCTACACTGATTTCTGCGGTTGCTTATATTGCAGATGCTTCGGCTGAAGCTATCAAAATGTCAGCTAGGTCTGCAGCTTTAGCAAATGCTGCGAGAAGAGCTTTATGGCTAAAAACCTGGCCAGGTGATACAGCTTCAAAGAGTAAACCTTGTGGTATTCCCTTTTCAGGTGACCTTCTTTTTGGCCCTGATCTAGATAATATCCTAGACAGAACTGCCGATAAGAAGAAGTCCTTCCCGGTCAAAAAGAAAAAGCAGACCCCAAAACGTTTTTTTCGACCTCAAAAAACTCAACAGCAACAGCAGGAAAATAAGTTTCAGGGCAGGAGAAAAAATTGGTCCGCGCAAAAGGCGAAGGGCAAAGGCGGAATTCTCTTCCGTCCTCCTTCACAGGCCGAAAACTCACAATGACTCATCTCTGCGGGTCGGCGGAAGATTACGAGAGTTTCTTCCGCAGTGGTCAGGGATAACTTCAAATCAGTTTATTCTGACCACTCTCTCGCAGGGTTATACTCTCGAGTTTTCCAGAAACCCCCCAAGAAGGTTTCTGGTAACAAATGCTCCTCGAGATCCAATAAAGGCCCTGGCCATGAAATCCTCTCTGGAGGAACTGATGCAACAGGGTGTAGTAATCCCAGTGCCACCAGAAGAATGGCACGAGGGCTTCTATTCACATGTCTTCCTGGTAAAAAAACCAACAGGAAGATTTTGTTTAATTCTCAATTTAAAGCCACTAAACAGAGCCATCAATTACAGAAGGTTCAAGATGGACTCAATTTTCACCGCCAGAAATCTTCTAACTCCAGATTGTTTCATGGCGTCAGTGGATCTAAAGGATGCATACCTGCATATTCCAATCTCATCCCATTCCCAGAGGTTTCTCAGGTTGGCGGTAAAGTTGGAAGGCAGAATTCAGCATCTGCAATTCAGAGCCCTACCCTTCGGGCTATCATCCGCACCCCGAATTTTCACCAACGTAATGGCAGAGGCCCTAGCTCCGCTGCGTCTTCAGGGAATCGCAGTAATTCCTTACTTAGACGATCTGCTATTTTTCGCCCCCTCAAAAGAGGAATTGAGGAGCAATTTAAGCAGAGCATGCAGCCATCTTGGATCCTAAATCTCCAAAAATCTTCCCTGGAACCATCTCAGAAGATTCGGTTTCTAGGGTATATAATAAATTCGGTATGCCAAAGAATTTTTCTTCCTTCAGAGAAGAAAGGAAAAATCCAGGATACAGTGTCTTTCTTGCAGACCAACCAGCAGCTGACGGTAAGATTGGTCATGTCAGCTCTGGGTGTTCTGACTTCATCAATGCCAGCTGTTCAGTGGGCAAGACTACACTTCAGACATCTGCAGGCTTTTCTTCTGAGATCTTGGGATCACAATTTGGAATCCCTAGAATCAGAGGTAAAAGTTCCAACCCAAGTGAAGAGGTCACTATGGTGGTGGAAAAGGCAGGATATCCTATCGGAGGGGTTAGTCTGGGCCTTTCCAATCGGAAAAAGGCTGACAACCGATGCCAGTTCCTGGGGTTGGGGAGCCCACCTAGAAAAGGGTTTCACTCAGGGAAACTGGTCCAGGAAGGAGGCGACAAAGTCCTGAGAGAGCTCAAGGCGATCGACTTGGCTCTGAAGTCATTTGCTCAGGGGCTCCGGGCCCAGCATGTTCAAATACTAACAGACAATGCCACAGCCGTGGCTTATATAAACAGGCAGGGAGGTACAAGGAGCAGATCGCTGCAAGTACTAGCCATGAGCATTCTCTGATGGGCAGAAGGACACTTGCTGTCTTTATCAGCAGTCCATCTAAAGGGATCCCTGAATGGGGTGGCGGATTTCCTGAGCAGAAACCCCATTCAGGAAGCAGAATGGTCACTGAACCCAGAGGTTTTCGCCATGATCGCCGAAAAGTGAGGGCTGCCAGAGGTGGACCTGTTCGCCTCAAAAGAGAATGCCTTGGTTCCGCAATTTTTTTCCCTAAACAATCACGAGGGGTCACTAGGAACAGATGCCTTGGCGTATCCATGGAGATTCCATCTCTGCTACGCTTTCCCCCCATTCCAGTTAATTCCCTTAGTATTAAGAAAAATTCAAAGGGAAATGGTACCGGTTATCCTAATCGCGCCCTTTTGGT
Source organism: Aquarana catesbeiana (assembly GCF_042186555.1). Taxonomy (NCBI): domain Eukaryota; kingdom Metazoa; phylum Chordata; class Amphibia; order Anura; family Ranidae; genus Aquarana; species Aquarana catesbeiana. The sequence continues at coordinate 465,491,448 of NC_133327.1, read as the reverse complement.
CAAGAAGGGCTTGGTTTTCAACCGTTCTGAGAATGGCGGTCAGGCCTTATTGGCATCTGCCCCTCAGGCACGATTTACTTTTTCAGGGTCCAGTAAATCACCCAGAGGTAGCCACTTTGGCACTCACAGCCTGGTATCTGAAGAGCAGCTCTTAAGGAGCAAGGGGTTTTCCAACCGGTTAATCTCAACACTATTATCCAGTAGGAAAAGGGTGACTAGAAATATCTATTCCAAGGTCTGGAAGGTCTATAATACATGGTGTAATTCATCTGCCCAGGACCCAGGGAGTCTTGTTACCGTTCTGGAATTTTTACAAGTTGGTGCTGACAAGGGACTAGCAGTTAGTACCTTGAAGGTGCAGGTGGCTGCGCTAGCAGTATTCCTAGAAAAATCTGTGGCCTCAGATCCATTGGTAACCAGATTTTTCAGATCCCTTACGAGATCCAGACCAGCACCACTTAAGTTGTTTCCCAAACGGGATCTGTCGATAGTCCTTCAGTCTCTAACAAAGAGTCCCTTTGAACCTTTGGAAGAAGCGCCACTCAGATATCTCACTTTTAAGTCTGTGTTTCTGATTGCCATAGTCTCTGCACACAGGATCAGTGAGCTTAATGCCTTATCAATTAGGGAACCCTATTTGTCTATCTTCCCAGACAGGGTTATACTTAGAACAGATCAGAAATTCTTACCAAAGGTAGCTTCAGTACAGAATCGTGTTCAGGACATTGTACTTCCGACCTTCTGCCCCAACCCAGCAGGGGAGAAGGAGACTTGTTTTCACATGTTAGATGTTAGAAAAGTTTTGTTATGTTACTTGGAAAGGACAAAGCTCTTTAGACGTTCAGATTCTCTGTTTGTGCTATTTTCAGGCAACAGGAAAGGTTGCCAGGCTTCTAAAATTTCTTTAGCAAGGTGGCTGAAACTAGCCATTTCAGAGGCTTATTCGCATGCAGGTGTGTCTCCACCAGCAGGAATTTCTGCACACTCAACAAGAGCGCTAGCGGCCACTTGGGTAGAGAGAGCTGGTGCCACCCCTGAACAAATTTGCAAGGCGGCAACTTGGTCGAGTTTTCACACATTCGTGAAACATTACAGGCTGGACCTCACATCTGCTAATGATCAGGCGTTTGGCAGAAAGGTCCTGCAAGCTGTTGTCCCGCCCTAAGGGGGTAAGTCTCTGTTATCCTCTCAGGTGCTGTCCTGAAAGACGCCTTGGGAAAAACCAAGTTAGACTTACCGGTAACTTGTTTTCCAGAAGTCTTTCAGGACAGCAACATCCCACCCTATTGTATTGTATATACTATGCTGTGACTAACGTATGTGTTTATGTGTTCCAGCCGGGGCCGGAGGTCTTCTCTACTACAACTGAGGTATGGTAGGGAGGCGCCTCCCTTTAAAGTTTGGAGGAAGAAGGTGTTTCCTGTTTCCGGTGGGTGGAGTCGCTATCTCTCAGGTGCTGTCCTGAAAGACTTCTGGAAAACAAGTTACCGGTAAGTCTAACTTGGTTTTTCATGCTCCCCCTCCCACCCAATGTCTGTATGTCTGTCTGTATCTCTCTCTCTCTCTCTCTCATTATCCCCTCCCACTCAATGTTTGTCTGTCTGTCTATCATTCTCCCCATCCCATCCAATATCTGTCTATTTAAACTGTCTATTTCTAATCCCCCCCCCCCCTCCCACCTGTGTATGTCTGTCTGTCTCTCATTCTCCCCCTCCCACCCAATGTCTGTATGTCTGTCTGTCTGTCTCTCTCTCTCTCTCATTCTCCCCCTCCCACCTAATGTCTGTCTATCTCTCTCTCTCTCTCTCATTATCCCCCTCCCACCCAATGTATGTCTGTCTGTCTCTCTCTCTATCTCATTCTCCCCCTCCCACCCAATATCTTTCTGTCTATCTATTTCTAATTCCTCCCCTTCCCAAACATATCTATCTATCTATCATTCTCCCTATCCCACCCAATATCTGTCTGTCTATCTATTTATTTCTTATCCCTCCCTCCCACCTGTGTCTGTCTATCTATCATTCTCCCCATCCCACCCAATGTCTATCTATGTATCTATCTATCATTCTCCCCATCCCACCCAATGTCTATCTATGTATCTATCTATCATTCTCCCCATCCCACCCAATCTCTCTCTCTCTCTCCCTCTCTCTCTCTCTCTCTCTCTCTCTCTCTCTCTCTCCCCCTCTCTCCCCCTCTCTCCCTCTCCCTCTCTCTCCCTCTCTCTCCCCCTCTCCCCCTCTCTCCCCCTCTCTCCCCCTCTCTCTCCCTCTCTCTCCCTCTCTCTCCCTCTCTCTCCCTCTCTCTCCCTCTCTCTCCCTCTCTCTCCCTCTCTCCCCCTCTCTCCCCCTCTCTCCCCCAATATCTATCTATCCCCGTTCCACCCAATATCTGTCTATTTAATCTGTCTATCATTCATTCCACCCAATATCTGTCTGTCTAGCGCTCTCTCTCTCTATCTCATTCTCCCCTTCCCACCTAATCTATCTATCTATCTATCTCCCTATCCCACCCAATATCTGTCTGTCTATCTATTTATTTCTAATACCCCCCTCCCACCCGTGTCTGTCTATCATTCTCCCCATCCCACCCAATGTCTATCTATGTATCTATCTATCTATTATCTCATTCTCTATCTCTCATATCTCTCATTCTCCCACTCCCACCCAATCTCTGTATGTCTCTGTCTCTGTCTGTCTCTCTCTCTCTCTCTCTCATTCTCCCCTCCCACCCAATATCTATCTATCTATCATTATCCCCCTCCCACCCAATAAATGTCTGTCTGTCTCTGTGTGTGTGTGTGTCTCTCTCTCTCTCTCTCTCTCTCTCTCTCTCTCCCCTCCCACTCAATGTTTGTTTGTCTATCATTCTCCCCATCCCACCCAATATCTGTCTATTTAATCTATCTATTTCTAATTCCCCCCTCCCACCCGTGTCTGTCTGTCTCTCATTCTCCCCCTCCCACTCAGTATCTATCTATCTATCTATCTATCTTTCTCCCCCTCACACCCAATGTCTGTATGTCTGTCTATCTCTCTCTCTCTCATTCTCCCCCTCCCACCTAATGTCTGTCTATCTTTCTCTCATTCTCCCCCTCCCACCCAATGTCTGTATGTCTCTGTCTCTCTCTCTCATTCTCCCCCTCCCACCTAATGTCTGTCTATCTCTCTCTCTCTTTCTTCCCCTTCCACCTAATGTTCTATCTATCTATCTATCTATCTATCTATCTATCTATCTATCTATCTATCTATCTATCATTCTCCCCCTCCCACCCAATGTCTGTCTGTCTCTCACCCACTCTCTCTCTCTCTCTCTCTCTCTCTCTCTCTCTCTCTCTCTCTCTCTCTCTCCCCCTCCCACCCACTTTCTATCAATTTATCTGTCTGTCTCTCTCTCTCTCATTCTCCCCCTCCCACCCAATGTCTGTCTATCTATTTATCTATCTCTCATTATTCCCACTCCCACCCAGTGTCCGTCTGTCTGTATATCTATCTGCCCCATTGTGGGCGAGTGACCGGGGGGGTGGTATGGGGTTGGGTGGGCCTTTGCGCCCCCCCAAAAAAATGGAGCACCAGCCGCCACTGACAGAGAGGTGAAGAAATCTGTGATGCTGAACCAGGTTGGCAGCAAGAAAAGACCCTGCTCCACAAGCCAGATAGTTAATACAGCTGCTTACCAGAAATAAAAGACCACTAAGGCTCGATTCACATCTATGCATGTTGCTTTTGAGTGTTACTGCAGTGATTTTTGCTGTGCTTGCTGCGTTTTTTCAGGGATTTTGCTGGGATTTGCATTTTTTATGCTTTTTTTGGGGGGGGATTTGTTGTTGGGCAGATTTAAAAACGCAAAACGTAAATCATAGCAAAATCGTGGTAAAAAACGCACTACGTGCTTTTCTGTAGCTTCTCTGTTGAAATCTATTGAACCAAAAAAAGCACCGTTTTGCGTTGAAAAAAGTCCCTGACCCTTTCCAAAAATGCAGAGGCACAAAAATGCATTGATGTGAACATGTTTCATAGGAACCCATATTTAAAAAAAAATCCTGCATTTCTGCAAAAGGCATGAAAAAACGCATTGGTGTGAATGGAGCCTGAATCACAGGTGGTCAAAAAAAAGCACTGGGAATTAGGTCTCCCTCCAACCATAAGTAGTTCACACTGCTCCATAGACATTCAAAGATAAAAGCACAAAAGGGCTTCTATAGTGCAGTAAAATTTAAAAAGTTTTAATTAGCAAAGGTAAAAAATGCACTTACAAGATTCCAATGTAAAACCAGCGTGTATCCAGCGTGTAATCATTCATGACATGTACAAGGTTTGCAGCATTCCTACGGGATTCCCTCTGGGATTCAATCATGGAGCACAAAGGAATACTTTCTGTGATGAGTGTGGATCTTTATTATATGGACAATTTTCTCTATATTTGTGTACACTTCTATTATTCACCCTACTATCTGTGTACCTGCTTATTGATTTGTAAGTTCCTTTATCTGGAGGTTTATGTACACCCTTTTATTCATACAACTGTTTGTTCAATATCATGAACAGTGGTGGGATAATTTGATAGTCTATCGCCCACCTAACCACCTGTCCCTTGGACCCTATTCCCTCTCAAATGCTCCAGTCGCCCTCTGACTCCATCCTACACTCTCTAAACCACATCTTCAATCTCTCCCTCAGCTCTGGCACCTTCCCCAATGCTCTAAAACATGCACTGGTCACCCCCATACTTAAAAAGCCGCCCTTGGACCCTATCAATCTTAACAACCTACGCCCTATCTCCTTGCTCCCCTTTTCCTCTAAACTCCTTGAACGCCTGGTTTACAACCAACTGGGTGACCACCTCATTAAGAAAAACCTTCTTGATCCCCTTCAATCTGGATTTCACCCTCAACACTCCACAGAAACTGCTCTTCTAAAACTCACAAAGACCTACTAACTGCGAAAACCAACAGACACTATTCTGTACGCCTACTTCTGGACCTTTCAGCTGCCTTTGACACGGTTGACCACCCCCTCCTCCTCAAAAAACTTTACTCCCTCGGTCTTCGTGACTGTGCTCTTCAGTGGCTCTCACCCTACCTATCCCAATGCAGCTTCAGTGTCACTTACAATTCTACTTCCTCCACTCCTCTTCCCTTTTCCATCGGGGTCCCCCAAGGTTCTGTTCTTGGACCTCTTTTATTTTCAATCTACACCTCTTCCCTTGGTTAATACCGAACTTATAATATTTCCTTCCCCACGTGCCTCTTCCCCTGAATTGTCTGTCGAGCAATGGCACAACCATCCAACCCTCCCCACATGTCAGGGTGCTAGGTGTTATCCTTGGAATCTGAACTCTCCTTTCGGCCCCACATCCAATCGCTTTCCAAAGCTTGCCGCCTCAACCTCCACAACATCTCTAAACTACGTCCCTTTCTAACCAATGAAACCACAAAGCTTCTGATTCACTCCCTGGTTATCTCTCGCCTCGACTACTGCAACTCCCTTCTCATTGGCTTACCTTTAAATAGACTATCCCCCCTTCAGTCCATCATGAATGCTACTGCCAACTCATCCACCTTACAAACCGCTCAGTGTCTGCTACCCCTCTCTGCCAATCCCTCCATTGGCTGCCACTCACCCAACGAATTAAATTCAAAATACAATACAATAAGTTACAAAGCCATCCCCAACTCTGCGTCCAGTTACATCACTAGCCTAGACTCAAAGTACCAACCTAATCGCCGTCTCCGTTCCTCCCAAGACCTCCCTGCTCTCTAGCTCCCTCATCACCTCCTCCCATATCCGCCTCCAGGACTTCTCCCGAGCCTCGCCCATACTCTGGAATTCCCTACCCCAATCTGTCAGACTGTCTCCAAATGTATCCACCTTTAGGCGATCCCTGAAAACTTTCCTCTTCAGAGAAGCCTATCCTGCCTCCATCTAACAACTGCACTGTTTTCTCCATTAGCTCACCCCCCACAGCTGTTACCCTCTTGTATAACTTGACCCTCCCTCCTAGATTGTAAGTTCTAATGAGCAGGGCCCTCTGTTTCCTCCTGTATTGAATTGTATTGTAATTGTACTGTCTGCCCTCATGTTGTAAAGCGCTGCGTAAACTGTCGGCGCTATCTAAATCCTGTATAATTATAATAATAATAATAGTGGTGTTTTACTGTCTTGGTCTACTGTTATTATTTTAGTGCTGCACTTTACACTTTAGTTTATTTACAGCAGAAAAACGTTTTCTATAAATGTTTGAAATGGATAAATATATCATTCCTACTCAGCGCTCATGGAGAGAAAATCTCTCTCTATCCTATATCTCTCTATCTCAGAAAGTGCACTTTTTTTTCACAGCAGGAATGCCGTTCCTGTTAGCAGCCACGTCCTGCAGGGCCGGGCTAGCTTACTGGATACCGGGACATTTCCCAGTGGGCTGCCTGCCCTGGGGCCGCTTTGAGCTGTGGCTACAGTGTTCCCCTCCACCCCTCCTCCTCCTCCCCCCTCTTGTGTACATGTCACACACAGTGGTCTCCCGCTGTGTCTCAGAGCTGAGTCTGAAATGTTCCGCTGCGCTGTGACAAAAGTCCTGCCTCCTCCTAGACCAGCTTGTGTGATAGACGGAACACTGATCTAATTGCAGGAAATTGAATCAGTACATTGCTGGAGGCATTGGTGCACTAATGGGGGCACTGATCAGGCTGCACTGCTGGGGGCACTGATCAGGCTGCACTGCTGGGGGCACTGATCAGGCTGCACAGCTGGGGGATAATTTCAGAAGTGCAAACTAAGCAGAGAGGGGTCCCACTGCTCAGGTAGGCACAAACCAGGGGAGATGAAAGCCAGTATAGTGTTATCCTTCAAGAGGGAAGAGTCCCAGGTGCTGGCTGATGCAAGATGAAGTGGACAAATCGAGGAAAGCTGGAAGCCGCACAACGGTGTAATGATGAATGCTTTATTTAAAAAGCTGAATCATGAAGAAACACAAAACATTACAGCAGAAGCGTACAAAAACAACTGACGCGTTTCACACTCACGATGAGTGCTTTATCATAGCTAAGCTCAAGCTATGAATAAGCACTCATCGTGAGTGTGAAACGCGTCAGCTGTTTTTATACGCTTCTGCTGTAATGTTGTGTTTCTTCATGATTCAGCTTTTTAAATAAAGCATTCATCATTACACCAGTGTGCGGCTTCCAGCTTTCCTCGATTTGTCCTGCACTGCTGGGGGCACTGATCAGGCTGCACTTTCCGGGGGGCACTGATCAGGCTGCACTTTCCGGGGGGCACTGATCAGGCTGCACTTTCCGGGGGGCACGGATCAGGCTGCACTGCTGGGGGCACGGATCAGGCTGCATTGCTGGGCACACTGGTGAGGTCGCATTGCTGGGCACTGGTAAGGCCACATTGATGGGTGCTGATAAAGCTGCATTTGGTCACTGCTAAGGTTGCATTTGATGGGCACTAAGGAATGAGTAGCCCAGGGCCCGGGCCCCACTGTGCACAATCAACACAGGCAGCCTGAGGACATTGTGTGTGTGTATATATATATAATATATACAGGGTTTTTTTTCTCAGAAAATAGGTGCAGGAACTCACCCTCCCAGCCCAAATCCCTGCCCACAACCACGCCCAAACCCCACCCCCAGACACAACTTCCTTAGAGGAGAGAAGTACAGTGGTGTCAAATAACTGTAATAAGTGAGGCCTTAGAACTGCATCACACATGGTTCAGGAATGTGTAACACACAAAGTACAGGACTCAGGACTTTATAACACACAGGGCTCAGGAGTGTGTATTGTGCAGTTGTGAGTAGTGTATATCACACAGGGTGCAGAAAAAAAAAAACGGCAAACAGGATAGTACTTACATTCAATGCGAAGCGTCCCTTGTTCTCAGAAATATGGAGCATAAAGCCCTGTGTACAGAGTGCAGGGGTCAAGAATATGTAACACAGAGCCCAGCACACAGGGAACAGTGGTAAAGCTATGTAATATGCAGTCCAGCATACAGAGTGTAGGGGGTATGTAATGCAAAACCCAATGTACAGCATTCAAGAGTACCATACCAAGGCCTTTAATATGTAACATACAGCACAGCACACAGAGTATAGCGGTTCTGAGTATGTAATGTACAAGGTGTTACAAAATTCACACCACTGGACCCTGCACGCTGTGCCATACATTACGTACTCTTGGTCACTAACACTGTATGCTTTAGACCCCTTTCACACTGAGGCACTTTACAGGCGTTTTTGCACTAAAAATAGCGCCTGTAAACTGCCTATTCTGCAGCCCCAGTGTGGAAGCCTGAGTGCTTTCACACTGGAGCGGTGTGCTTGCAGGACAGGAAAAAAAGTCCTGCAAGCAGCATCTTTGGGTCGGTGGGGGAGTGGTGTATACACCGCTCCTCCACTGCCCCTGTCCATTGAAATGAATGGGCACCGCTTTCAAAGCACCTTAAAAGTGTTTTGAAAGCAGCGCTAAGCGGTCAGTTTTAACCCCTTCTTGGGGGTTAAAAGCGCCCTGCTAGTGGCGCTTTTCCACTAACGCCCACACTGCCCCAGTGTGAAAGGGGTCTAACTGTTCCCCAGCAAATTTCCCTGGTCTTCCCCAGCAAATTTCCCTGGTCTTCCCCCTCAAGTATCCCTCCAAAAGTAACCATCAAATCCTTACTTCTGCTTATCTCTTTGCTTACCTCTGTGTCCCCCCATCCACAGCTCACCTCTACAACCCTCATCCACAGCTCACCTCTTCTTTCCCTGTCCACAGCTCCACTCTGCACCCCTATCCACAACTCACCTTTGCCCCCATCAACATCTCACCTCTGCACCCCTCTAACTACAGCTTACACCCCCAGTCCACAACTCACCTCTGCACATCCATGCATATTATCTCTGCTCCCCTTCTGGACCCCCATCTAAACCTCACCCCAATCCACAGCTCTCACCTTTGCCACCCACCTCTGCACCCCCAGGTTTCCCTACAGCTCTCACCTCTACACAACCTCCCCCACCCTCCACAGCTCTCATTTTACAAAACCTCCCTTCTGCCCTCTGCAGCTCTTACCTCTATACAAAGCTCCCTTCCCAGTTCTCTGTGGACAAATTTCAACCCCCTCCTCGCTGCACAATCACCCCCCCCTTCTTTCACAGTTATCCTCTCACTGTGAACTCAGTCTCTGGAGGGCTCCCCCCCCCATTTTTCATTCAGAACTTCCTCACCTCTTCCACTGCTTATATATATATATATATATATATATATATATATAATATTTTTTTTTTTTTTTGAGGTGGAGGGCGGGATTCCTCGATGAGTTCCCACACTTTTTTTTCCAGACTTCACCCCTGTGCCCTGTGTGTGTGTGTGTGTATATATTATACACACAGTATCTCACAATAGTGATTACACCCCTCACATTTTTGTAAATATTTTATTCTAGCTTTCCATGTGACAACAACTTGTGTGACACTCACACAAGTAGTGAGTGTACAGCTTGTAAAACAGTGTAAATTTGCTGTCCCCTCAAAATAACTCAACACACAGCCATTAATATCTTAACTGCTGGCAACAAAAGTGAGTGCACCCCTAAGTGAAATGTCCAAATTGGGCCCAATTATTCATTTTCCCTCCCCGGTGACATGTGACTCATTAGTGTTACAAGGTCTCAGGTGTGGATGGGGAGCAGGTGTCTTAAATTTGTTATCGCTCTCGCTCTCTCATACTGGTCACTGGAAGTTCAGCATGGCACCTCATGGCAAAGAACTCTAAGGATCTGAAAAAGAGTATTGTTGCTCTACATAAATTTGACCTAGGCTATAAGAAGATTGCCAAGACCCTGAAACTGAGCTGCAGCGCGGTGGCCAAGACCATACAGCGGTTTACCAGGACAAGTTCCACTCAGAACAGGTCTCGCCATGGTTGACCAAAGAAGTTGAGTGCATGTGCTCAGCGCCATATCCAGAGGTTGTCTTTGGGAGATAGACGTATGAGTGCTGTTAGCATTGCTGCAGAGGTTGAAGGGGTGGGGGGTCAGCCTGTCAGTGCTCAGACCATATGCTGCACACTGCATCAAATTGGTCTGCATGGCTGTCGTCCCAGAAGGAAGCCTCTTCTAAAGATGATGCACAAGAAAGCTCGCAAACAGTTTGCTGAAGACAAGCAGATTAAGGACATGGATTACTGGAACCATGTCTTGTGGTCTGATGAGATCAGACGGTGTCAAGCGTGTGTGGCGGTAATCAGGTGAGCAGTACAAAGACAAGTGTGTGTTGCCTACAGTCAAGCATGGTGGTGGGAGTGTCATCGTCTGGGGCAGCATGAGTGCTGCCGGCACTGGTGTGTTGCGTTTGTTAAAATATGATTTTTTTTTATTAATCAGACATAACATTACACAATAGTGGTTGGTCATAGAGATACTGTCAGGTTTTGGCTTGAGCAGATATTTCTAACAAATGCTGTTGCATACAATGGGTATGTAGATACCATTGTTGTATTCAAATTGACAGTTTGAATAGGCTATTGTCTCTATAGCTACAGTAAACAAGTAAGAGATTTACTTGTTTGAGATTCTTTCAGCTCTCAAACCAAAAGAATGACTGTTAGTCGGTTGTTATGGAAACAAGTTTGTAATCATTAACTTTTGGCAACAAACTTGTACAAATAAAAAGGGATGAGTAGAGACTGGAACACACACATCATCATACTGTAAGATCAGAAGCCACTCATGATAGAAGAAAAGTGCCTGATTTCCAGAAGAACCGTTGCCAATGGATATCATGAACATACAGTAACAGAAGATAAGTAACCTTTAAGTGTATTTGTACTGTTATAGACCATAGGCTGTTCATTTGCTAGGAATTTTGCTTGTTATAGATATCTCTCAGTTTTGTATTGTATTTCTAAGATTGTAATAATTTTGTATGTACAGCATCTTTTAAAGTAAAAGCACATTTACACACTGCAGAAGTTTCAGCTTCCTTGCTTAGACACAAGCAAAACATTTGGGGGCTCCTGCCGCGATCTGTGCTATAATTCAATTGAAGCAGACCTGTTTTTCTGTAGTGTGTTGTGTAGCTTGTACTAGGTAAAATGCTGCATAAGCTGTTTAAGAAAAGCAAGGCTGCAGAGGGTTCTGGAGGCCAGAAGGAAGTGTGCAGCTTACCTATCTGGGCCAGAGACAATGAGTGGGAGCCTCTTGCTAAAGAATTTGTGAAGTATGCTTCTCCCTTGAACCTGACTTGGGGTGATAAAGTCTCAGATCATTTTGTAGATTTTAGCCTTAAGTACAAAAGAGAAGAGGACAGTGTCCACAGTGAGCTGGTATTTCCTTCATGCTATTTATACCGAATCACATAGAAGGGAGGAGGTAGAGGCAGAAGTTAAGGTATTAAAAGACTAGCTAGCAGTTGCTTCAGAGTGTGTATGTTCAACCACTAGTTGGGCTGATGATTTTCAAGAGCAGTGTGCAGCCCTCATGACCAAATCAATTAATGCCTTAAGGAAAAGGAAGGGCCGTAAACCTGTTAGTAAAGCCAGGGTACGTGCCATTGTCACATCCCAAAACTGGGATTGGGAGGATGATCTCTCCTCAAATGATAGTGAGGGTGAGGAGATTGCAACCCGAGAGATGTGGAGTTTGATATTTCGCATGATGATCTGCTAGTGGGAAAGAAAAAGTATGCCAAACCTCTCATTACTATGCCCTATACACACGACCGTTTTTTCCGTCGGAATAAACTCTGATGCCGTGTACATAGGAGCAGAATTTCTGACAGAAAAAGTCAGACGGGAGCTTTTCATCATATATTCCGATCGTGTGTATGCCCCATCTGACTTTTTACGTCGAAAATTCTGACAGACCTAGAAAGAGAACATGTTCTAAATTTTTCCGACGGGACCAATTCCTATCGGGAAAACCGCTCATCTGTATGCTGTTCCGACGTACCAAAAACGACGCATGCTGTGAAGCAAGTGCGAGACGGAAGCTATTGGCTACTGGCTATTGAACTTCCTTTTTCTAGTCCCGTCGTACATGTTGTACGTCACCGCGTTCTTGACGGTTGGTGTGACCGCATGTATGCAAGACAGCTTGAGCGGAATTCCGTTGGAGAAACCTTCAGAGTTTATTCCGATGGAAAAAACGCTCGTGTGTACAGAGCATTAAGGTTTTTCCGACTAAATTCTGATGAAACTGTCTTGCGTACACACGATCACACCAAAGTCCGACCCTCGTGGTGACGTATAACACGTACGACGGGACTAGAAAAAGGAAGTTCAATACCCAGTGCGCCACCCTTTGGGCTCCTTCTGCTAATCTCGTGTTAGTAGAAGTTTGGTGAGAGACGATTCCTGCTTTTCAGACTCCTGCTTTTTCAGATTGTTTTACTGCTGTTCAGTTTATGCTTGTGGGTTTGTATCTGGTTTTCAGTGTGTGCAGTCAGTTCGTATCTGTTTTCATTCGTTGCTGATTTTCAGCTCGCTCTTCACAGGCCTTGCTGTTCTTCAGTGCGTTCTGTTAAGTTCGTTCTGACCAACCGACCGTTTTAAAACCATGTTGCGGGTACGTGCTCATTGTAGAATTCGTGCTGTGTGGGGGCTTGGTGTTGGGGTTTTTACTTTGACCCAAGCCCAGTCCATGAACAGGGTGAGCATGAGTTCATGGACCAAGAATTGGTTACTCCAGCGTGACCAAATCTCTCATATGCCTCTGCTGCGTGAGATCCAGGAGAATAATCCTGATGATTTCAGGAACTTTCTCCGGATGACGGACCCTGTTTTTCACAGTCTGTTGGCTTTGCTCACCCCATAGGCATCATTCTCACAAGGATCTGGATCTGCTGCCTCGGAGTCCGCCTCTGTCTGCCAGCTCAGCGGGAGATCTCTCCGTTGATCTCTGCATAGTCGGCGGACGACAGGTCCCTCTCTGTTCACTGAGCGGGGAGGGGCCTGTCGAGCGTTGCTGCTCCCTATGGAGAGATCGGATGAAAACGGACAGCATGTCCGTTTTCATCAGATTTCACCCGATCCGATCCACCAGGAAAAGATGTGAACGTAGGGGCATCCGTCTGTTTTTTGCGGATCGGATCGGGTCGGATGTCAGCGGACATGTCACCGCTGACATCCATCGCTCCATAGACTAGCATCAAAACTGACAGGCAGACCTGAATGGTCCGACAGTGTGAAAGGGGCCTTGTATTACAAAGCAGGACACCTGCATGCGGCAAGCCATCACTCCGGAGCAGAGTGTAGTCGTCACCTTGCGGTACTTGGCGACTGGGAGAAGTCTACAGGACCTCAAGTTCTCTACAGGCATCTCCCCCCAGGCTCTGGGGATCATTATTCCAGAGACCTGTTCTGCCATTATACAGGTCCTGCAGAAGGACTATATTAGGGTAAGTTTTATCCTTTAACATCACATTCTATGTATTTAATGTTTGCTAATGTATTGTATTTATTTCATCATTCCCTAATTACCATGGTTGGAATAGGCCGTGAATGTCCCCTTTATCCTCATGCTTGAATTTAATGCTCCTTTTTTGGCCTACATGCATATTTGCCTTTACTAACCTCCCCAGCATGCTATCCTGGGCCCATATACACCTATAGCCTGAGTGCCAGAGGCTTTTTTTTTTTGGCTCCCAAAGCCACTTCAACCCCCCCCTCCCTAAAATTTTTACAATGGGCCATCAGAGGGTGTGAGGAATCTGATAAGTGGACCTTATAATTTTGTCTTGAAATACTCCTTAAAAAAAGTTATACTGATGTCGGCCAAGAAAGTTTTTGTTTAATCTGCTTGCAATGTTATGTGCAAAGGTACTTATATTTTTTTTCTGCTTTGACTCCATAGTTTCCTTCAACGCCACAGGAATGACAGACTGTGGCCTCCCATTTTGCTGACCGTTGGGACTTTCCCAACTGTGGAGGGGCTATAGATGGGAAGCACGTCCACATCATGCCACCACCCCATTCTGGGTCTTGCTATTATAACTATAAGGGGTTTAATAGTATAGTGTTAATGATGGTGGTGTCGGCACAATTCGAGTTCCTCTATGTGGACGTGGGGAAGAATGGCCGGATGGAGGAGTCTTCGCCCAGACGGAGTTTTACCAATGTCTCCAGACTGGTGGCCTTGCATTGCAACCTGATTCGGACAACGTGGAAGGACTCCCGTTCGTCTTTATTGCTGATGAAGCATTCGGTCTGGGCGAGCACCTGATGAGGCCATTCCCCCAAAGGACCAGCCGGTTCCGCCTGTTTCTGACAGCAATCCATATGGCGGACTACAAAATCAACCATATCATCCTATCCTGCTGCATATTGCACAATTTTTTAAGGAAAAATGCCCAAAATTATATTGCCTCAGTTGGGCCTGGATACTGGCCGTAGGGGCTTGGCCCCCCAAAGCGCCCATGAAGTTCGGCAGAAATATGTAAATTATTTTATGGGTAGGGGGGCCATTGCAATGCCAGACAATGTCTAAAAAAATTTTTAATTAAAAAAAAAAATTATCTGATAAAATCTGGAATTTTCTTTATTGCTTGTGTTTCTTTTTGGCTGTCTCCTAGGTTCTCCTAGTGCACTTGTAGTGCCAAGTGGATTTTACTTTAGTAAATAAGCCCCATTGTCACTGTAAGCACAAAATTACTTTAAAAACTGGTACTGACCATTGAAAAAAGAAGCCACACATTGTTGATTAGCAAAGTTTTTACTGTGTGCACATTCACATGTGCGTTCTAAAATTTTTGGGTAAAATCATTTTTGTTGTTTTTTTCAATTTCATTACGATTTATTTTTTTTTGTTCTTAATAGGCATGTTTAATAACATAACATACAAAACTCTGGAACTTACAAAGTTCAACGTAGAAAAGCAGAATGCAATATCAGACATTATAGTATGTCTGGATATTGCCTTCATCAGATGGGGTGATGTCACCCCGTAAAAGGCAAATTTTGAAGATGCACACAATTTGTGAGTCAAAATGGGTATTTTCCTCCTGATCCCATGCCTAATGTCAACATGTGCTATCTGCCATCATGGGGGATCAATGGACGTGTTTTGGGGGTACAACCCCTTCCTCTCTCCTACTTCATTTGGGAGGAAGGGGTTGCACCCAAAAAAACGCGTACATTGATATCCCCTGATGGCAGATAGCACATGACACACTGTGTGCATCTTCAAAATTTGGCTTTTACTAACTATAAAAAAATAGTGTTTTTATAACAGCAACAATTCTTAAAATTGTTGCATTTTGAAGATCTTTTAAATTCTCCCCAACACATCAATCACGGTCTTCATTTGTTGTTCAAGAAAATTTAGTTTATTTCTTATGTCGATTTCACAATTCCATGTCATGATGTCCTGGATTAGGAATTGTGCAACTTGTGAAATGTTGAGCTTGCTCTTACACAACCAGCAAATCACCTAAAAATTTTTGGAAAAACATGTATTATAAATATGCAGGCATACATATATTACCTGAAGCTGGGGTCTCAGACACTCACCTGTTGTGGTGACAAGTTTGCCCACTTCCTCCACCTCTCCTTCCTCCAGATCCTCAGGGTGTGGTGTTTTTCAGAGTTCCCCTTCTTTGTCAGGTGGGGGGGGGGGGGGGTTCCTGGTGTCCTCTGTTGAGTGGTGTCCTCCGAGTCTTTGGTCCCCTATGAGAATGAAACAAAAGGTATACTTTAGCACACAGATATTTAGGCATGACCAAATGTATTTAACCTGTATCTGCCCAAAACATCGTATTTAATGAGCGAACGATGTTTACTTACTACCGATTACTGTGCCCACTAACCTGAAACTTGCCATTTTAAAATGTCCTACAGTAAATAAAATCACATGGCGCAGCATGCAAGTAATAATAATAACACACAACTACTTACTTTTTCTAAGAACTTTTTTGATCCTTCTATACTGATCCAGCTCCCTCAGTTTCAGGTCTGACCAGTGTTTCCTTATTTGCTCCTTTGATCATTGTACCCCAAAATTTCTGTACAGACTCTTCACAACTTTCATCATGATTTTTTCCTTTCTCACATTTGGGTTTAGGTACGGGCCATTCTTTCCATCATATTCGGTCGTCCTCAAGATGTACACCATCTCACCAAAGGACATATATTTGAGGCCTTAAATCTTCGCCTCCGAGATCTGGACGTTTCTGCATCCGGGCTTTCCTCCTCCTTGTTACTGGAATTACTAACACACACCTGTTGTGTCTCTGCCATGTGCGCTGAAGAGAAGGGGTGGGGAATTCACTAGAAAGAACGTCAGGGGAGGATGACGCGGGCGACGCATGCGCACTGTATATAGAGTAACACGCGTGTGCCGTACGTACGTTCAGTGTGCTGAGGAAGGAGGACGAACGTTCTAACGAAGGTAAATTCTTAACTTGGTACATCAGTGGCCTATACTGCTTCAAGATTGAGGCCTATATTGGGATACGATTATGAGAGTTTAGGCTGACATTAGTGTTTTTGTCTTGTGTATTGTCTTACAGAAAATATGAATCACTTTAAGGACCCAGAATTTATGGCCAGTTTAATTGACAAGTACAGGGAGATGCGGAATTTGTGGAAGGTGAAACACAGCTTATATTATAATAAACAAGCTAGAAGGTCAACGCTGGAGAAACTTCTGGAATTTGTGAAGACTCGGGTCCCTGATGCAACCATCGTGTTCTTGGAAAAGAAAATTGGGATCTTGAGGAACATGTATAAGAAGGAGCATAATAAGATCTAGAAATCACTCATATCAGGAGCATCAGCAGCTCAAGTGTATGTACCCAGGCTGTGGTACTTCAACAAACTGCGGTTTCTGGACGACCAGACTGAAGCCAGGGAATCACTTTCTACCCTTCCCTGCAGCCTTCCCTCAACACCAGCAGAGGCTGACGAGGAACAACCTGGCCCTTCCATCCTGGAAGAAGTGGATGCGCCCAGCTGGAGCCAGGTATAATATTTATAGACATATTTATTGTCCTAATATTAATGATGTTAACTAGATGTTATAATTAATAACAAATTATTGATTTAAAAAAAAAGTGATGTATACAGTGGGGACAGAAAGTATTCAGACCCCCTTAAATTTTTCACTCTTTGTTATATTGCAGCCATTTGCTAAAATCATTTAAGTTCATTTTTTCTTCCTCATTAATGTACACACAGCACTCCATATTGACAGAAAAACACAGAATTGTTGACATTTTTGCAGATTTATTAAAAAAGAAAAACTGAAATATCACGTGGTCCTAAGTATTCAGACCCTTTTCTCAGTATTTAGTAGAAGCACCCTTTTGGTCTAATACAGCCATGAGTCTTTTTAGGAAAGTTGCAACAAGTTTTTCACACCTGGATTTGAGGATCCTCTGCCATTCCTCCTTGCAGATCCTCTCCAGTTCTGTCAGGTTGGATGGTAAAC
This sequence comes from Aquarana catesbeiana, assembly GCF_042186555.1. Taxonomy (NCBI): domain Eukaryota; kingdom Metazoa; phylum Chordata; class Amphibia; order Anura; family Ranidae; genus Aquarana; species Aquarana catesbeiana. The sequence continues at coordinate 465,474,042 of NC_133327.1, read as the reverse complement.
GTTGGTAGACAGCCATTTTTAGGTCTCTCCAGAGATGCTCAATTGGGTTTAAGTCAGGGCTCTGGCTGGGCCATTCAAGAACAGTCACGGAGTTGTTGTGAAGCCACTCCATTATTTTAGCTGTGTGCTTAGGGTCATCGTCTTGTTGGAAGGTAAACCTTTGGCCCAGTCTGAGGTCCTGAGCACTCTGGAGAAGGTTTTTGTCCAGGATATCCCTGTACTTGGCTGCATTCATCTTTCCCTCAATTGCAACCAGTCGTCCTGTCCCTGCAGCTCAAAAACACCCCCACAGCATGATGCTGCCACCACCATGCTTCACTGTTGGGACTGTATTGGACAGGTGATGAGCAGTGCCTGGTTTTCTCCACACATACCGCTTAGAATTAAGGCAAAAAAGTTCTATCTTGGTCTCATCAGACCAGAGAATCTTATTTCTCACCATCTTGGAGTCCTCCAGGTGTTTTTTAGCGAACTCCATGCGGTCTTTCATGTGTCTTGCACTGAGGAGAGGCTTCCGTCGGGCCACTCTGCCATGAAGCCCCGACTGGTGGAGGACTGCAGTGATGGTTGACTTTCTACAACTTTCTCCCATCTCCCGACTGCATCTCTGGAGCTCAGCCACAAAAAACAAAAAAAAAGAGTTTATCCTTCCATGGAACCAACTGTTATACCAAGCCATTTTTCTTCCCGTTCCTTTCTTCATACCACTCTGCTTTCCTTGGAGCTGCTGTCCCATTACGAGTATTATGAAATCGTTCACAAAGGAACAGTCATTCCTTGAAGCCAAGATTTCCATATCCTAACGAACCTACTGTGGCCACCCCTTCTTATGTAGGTTGTCTTTTCAGTCCTCACTAGAGCGTCTATTGTCCTTACCCAGTCTTCTAGGGTTGGGGGTGCGGCTGACAGCCAATGTTGAGCTATCAATTTCCTCGCCTGGTAGAGGCATCTCACAATGGCGGTGACTATACTTTTATTTCCTATATTTCCACTGACCAGGCCCAGAGTACACACTTTGGCTTCTAGTTCCAGTCTAATCTTAAATCTAGCTTCAATAGCTTTTATAATCTCCGGCCAGTATCTCACTAATTTTGGACATCTCCACATCATGTGGATAAGGTCCCCTGTCCCCGAGCATCTAGGGCACTTGTCATCCTGCCTGCGGCCAAACCTGTACAACTTCTGGAAAGTATAATAGGCTCTATGCAACAGGAAGAGATGCGAGGCCCGCTGCGACGGAGAGACAGACACCAGCGGACCGAAATCCAATATCCTTCTCCACTGGTCGTCTGCTATCTCCCCCACATCAGCCTCCCACCTCTCCCTGACCCCCATAAGCGTTTGGGACGATATCTTCTTATCCGTCATTTGCCCATATATCACTGATAGTAGGCCTTTAGTGCTACTTGACCTAACTATTTTGTTAAGAAGCGGTGTCTTACACCATTCCAATGGGCAGCTCCTGAATTGACTATCCAGGGCATGTCTGATCTGTAAGTAGTAATAAAATGTTTTATTTGGAATGCCAAATTCTCATCTCAGCTCAACAAAAGATTTTAATAAGTTACCGTCATATATTTGGGCCAGCCTGTGAATTCCACGGGACTCCCAGTACCCATTTTTCTCTATGGTTAATAACTCCGGGAGCTGCTTATTGTGCCAAATGGGTGAAAACTCTGTGAGGCCCCTATACCCCATATCTCTCTTAACTGTCTATTTTGGTAACAAGCCTGTATGTTGGGAGCTCTCTCTGAAGTGACCCTGCCTCTAATGCTTCTGCTAGAGATTTGTGTGGGTTGCCCTGTAGCATAATTTTGGCGCTAGTTTTCGCAACTCCCTGGATCTCGCAGCCCCCTATGTGCTGCAATTGAGCAGCTAGATAATAGCTGATTGGTTGGGGGACTGCCATTCCCCCTTCCCTAATAGGTCGCTGTAATGTTTGTAGACTAATCCTGGCCTGCCCTTTCCTCCAAATCAACTCCCTGAAAAGAGTGTTAATTTTTACAAACCAGTTTCTCCCGATGCAGACTGGGGAGTTGTGAAGAATATACAATAATTGTGGCATCCATACCATTTTGATCAGGTTAACTCGACCAGCCATAGACAAAGGAAGACGACCCCAGATGTCGCTTTTCCTCTTGAGTTTTGCCAAAAGTGGGACTAAATTATCCCTAATATACTGATTAGGGTCGTTTGACAGGACTATCCCGAGGTATTTTATCTTCTCTGCTATTTTTACCCTAGGTGTGCCACTGGGGAAAGCACTGATGGTTGAATCAATCGGCAGAAGCGTTGACTTCTCCCAATTAATTGCCAGGCCCGAGAGTTTGCCAAACCCCTCCACCAGCTGCATCGCTTTTTCTAGTGATTACCCCATATCACCCAGGAAGAGTAAAACGTCATCAGCGTATAACGCTATCCTTTCCTCCCCACATTTCTTTTGAAATCCCTGTAGTCCGGTCGACCTTCTCACTGCTTCCGCCAGTGGCTCCATCGCCAGGGCGAACAGCAGGGGTGACAATGGGCACCCCTGCCTCGTGCCCCTCTCAAGAGATAATTTTGCTGAATAGTCGTTAATTTTTAGTCTGGCACTTGGGTAGTGATATAATATTCTGAGCCATCTTATAAATAGGGGGCCGAAACCAAATCTCTCCAAAACCCGCCATAAGTACCCCCATTCCAGGCTGTCAAATGCCTTGGCAATATCCAGGGACAAGACAGCTCTGGATCCCTTGTTCTCTACCGGGGCCTGGAGATTAATATATGTCCTTCTAATATTTATGCTGGTAGACCTGTCAGGGATAAACCCTGACTGGTCAGAGTGAACAAGGCTTGAGATACATTTATTTAGTCTAGTTGCCAGGACTTTTGCCAAAATTTTAATGTTGGAGCATAGCAGTGATATCGGTCTATATGAAGATGTTTCGAATTGATCTTTCTCCTCTTTATGTATTAATACAATGTTAGTTTCTGTCATCGAGAGGGGCAGACTACCTTCTGTAGCCACCCAGTTCAAAGTCTTCAAGAGCTCTGGGAGTAACACCTCCCCGTAATATTTATAAATTTCTAAGGGCAAGCCATCTGGGCCCGGGGTTTTCTGGTTGGGCATTTCCGCCACTGCTTGCTTCAATTCTTCCAGGGTTATGGGGGCTTCCAACCTGTTCTTATCTATTCCCGGCAAAGATGGCAGCTCGATACTCTCTAAGAATCTATCTATATCACCACGCTCAGGACACCGATGCGACTTGTATAATTCCCTGTAGAATTCAAAGAACATCTCCATGATTACCAGAGGGTCGGACGAGATTTCCCCTCTAAATGTCCTAATCATGGAGATTGTTGATGATGAAGAGTTGGTGTTGACTAATAATGCCAACATTCGGCCCACTCTTTCCCCCTCTTCGAAACCCTTTTGCCTCTGGAAGAGTTTCCTATTTTCAGCATTTCTAATAATTTCCATTTTATACTCCTGTTGCTTCTTAGCCCAGATCTCCCGCTTCTCCAGGCTTGGGTCAATCACGTATTGTCTCTCTAGCTCCAACACCTCTTTTCTGATGTACTCTCCTCTAGCCCTTGATTGCTTCTTTACCTTAGAAACCCGTTGAATTAGAAGCCCCCTAAGGAATGCTTTTAAGGAATCCCAGACCATCCCCCCTGATGCAGAACCTGTATTGTGGTCTACAAACTCCTTTAATCTTGCAGAAATTTCTTCAGTGCTTCCTATTATCTCCAACCATACTGGATTAATTGTCCACATTCTCTGGGTGTATCTGTCCTGGATATTTACCATTAATGTCAGGAGTGAATGATCTGAGATCCCTCTTGGCCGGTATTCTATCTTACTTATCAGGGGTTGTACTTCTCTGTTACTTATAGCTAGGTCTATACGAGAGAGTGTGCAGTGTGACCCCGAAAAACAGGAGTATTGCCGGACATTTGGGTTGCGGGCTTTCCATAGGTCACACCACCCAATCTCCAACAAGAGCTGACCTAACCGACCTTCTGCTGCCCTGTCTACCCTGGGCCCTGACGGAAACCTATCTATACTGCTATTAAGCACCGCATTAAAATCCCCCACCACTATGACTGGGGTATCGGTTTTATCTTCCACAAACTCCAGCAAACATTACAATATGTCCATCTTAAATGGGGGAGGAACGTATAGGTTTGCAATAACAAATGGTCTGCCCTCTATCAGGCAATTCAAAAACACATAGCAGTCAAGTGTATCAATCCTGATATCCCTGCAGGAAAATACCAACCCCTTTCTAACCAGTATACTCTCTCCCCTCGAGTAGGAGGAGTACACTGAATGAAATTGTGCTTGAAACTTCTTGTTCCTAATTAGTAGTTTGGACTCATTGGTCAGATGAGTTTCCTGCAGGCATATCAGTTCAGTGCCGTAGAATTCTAGTTCCGAGAATACTGTAGCTTTTTTAATATAAACATTATTGAAAGAGCGAAAGGAATAAGAAGAAAGAAAAATAAAAAAAATAAAAAAAAAACCCTGCTCGGCAAAAAGGAAATCAGAGCTAGAAGAGGAGGAGGTCCTATTACGGCTATATTACGTAACAGTGGACACCAACAACCCTTTTGACATATCCAACCTTTCAAGTGTTCCCATCTCTCTATCAGACAGTTTATCATTTTCTCTAATTCAATTGCGATCAGCAATACTACATTCAGTGCAAATACTGTGAAAGAAGAGCGAAGAGGAAATATGAATAAGAAGGGGGAACCTCCCCCTCCCCCCTCCCATCCCCATCTATAATTTCTATTCTGTTCTTTGATATCTGTGAGTGATTTAAGTGTCTGTGCTCTATAATTTTACCCTTACCAATCCCTTGTCTCGGCTCTGTGTAACATTTTACTATCCTAATGCCTCTTTTACTCCCAAACCCTTAAGTAACCCCTCATCCTTCCCCCCTTGCCTAATTTGGCCAACCTTAGGGGCATACCTTGTGATCTTTCTGTCCCAATCCACCCATTCCCACCAATGTGCCAACATCCATCCTAATTGTGAGCCATCTTCCATTCTGTGTTTTTCTGTACATAAATGAGGAAAAAAATGAACTTAAATGATTTTAGCAAATGGCAGCAATATAACAAAGAGTGAAAAATTTAAGGGGGTCTGAATATTTTCCGTCCCCACTGTACATATCAATAGACAGCAGTGGCCAAAAATGTTTGGGACAAGAATGAAAAATGCTGGAGTCAGAATGATAGTCTTTTCTATTTATTAACATTCAATTTGCAAGTCATGAGCTGAAAATTGTGGGTGATTGATGAACCAAAAACTAAAACTATGTCCCTTTTTTATACACAGGATGAGCTCAGCCAGGAGGAGGGTCTGGAAAGTGGCAGCCAGGAGGAGGTTGTGCCCATTGTCAGCCAGGAGGAGGGCAGGCCCAGTGTCAGCAAGGAGGAGGGCGGGCCCAGTAAGAGCCTCACACAATCCCAGGTGCCTCCCCTCCGCCTTATAACAAAAAGGCCCAGGAAGGGGACAATGACAGAGGAGGCAGCACTGGGCCTCATTAGAGAAGCAAGCGATGTCCTCAGGAGTCACCCCGACGCTGAAGAGGCCTATGGCTGCTATCTAGCCACCAGATTGCTTAAATTGGAGGTGGGCCAACGCCTCCTCTGTGAGGCCCTAAAGAAGGGGTTGAGGGGCCAGCTGACTGAGAACAGCCACGTATGTGAGCTCCCCCATCCTCCTCCTCCTCCTGCCACAAGTCCACCACCAGAGCCACAGCCTCTAAGGAAGGCTGCAGGGAAGTGTGGAGGGAAGGCTGCAGTGAAGAGAAGAAAGTGATGACCTGGCTTAGGTCTGGTCTAACAGAAGACGCAGGCTGGTGTAGTACCACAGCCCGGGGACATATATGTCATATGCTGCTGGTCCTAATCTTTGGGATTCCTGGACCAGATTGTGCTTCAAATTATATGGACTCCTCAAGCTACCAATTTTCTTTTCCACAGACTTGATGTGTGCCCTGGGGGCCAAAAGTCTTCGCAAATTCCAAAAGTTTCTCCAGCGTTGCCTCCCTCTTTATTTTGTTACCCAGAATAAATGGAACTTTTATTTTCTGAAAATACTTGCCTATATGTTTTTATTTGAGTAGGACAGTTTGTTTGTGAGTAGGCAGGTACATTTCTAAAAGACAATGTCAAATTAACAAGGGACACCAACCTCCTTGAGGTTAATAAAAAATACAAGATAATAATGTTATTGTGGTAACTTGGTGAATAATATAAAATTTAAACTCGCGCTGAATGGTAAAAAAAACAGTGAAAAAGAAAATTAAAGCAGCTGTCACACACAAAGTGCTACTCACTAGAAATGTAAAATTATGGAAATGTTGCGCTTGCAATTGTTGTTAGACATGTGTGACCAAGTGTAGATGAGTGCAGATGTGAATATACAAAGCAAAAAAACATGTAAATAAAGTCCAAATAAATGTGCTGAATATTCTGATCCGCAATGGGAAAAAACTTTTGAAGTGAAGAATGGACCACAGACGCTCCAGGACTTTTCAGGTGCAGAAACGCCACCCCCACATGTGTCCCCACTCACCAAATGGCGATGTCCCCCAGCTTTGCAGTCTGGGAGTCACTCCAGGCTTATGTGATGCATTCCAGAATCCAGGAAGTTCTTTCCAAGGAGCAGGGTCATTCCCTGCTCCTTGGAACGCACTTCCTGGTTTCTGGAACGCATGCCGTGAGCAGCGTCCGGATCCATCTCTAATCCCTTTACATGCCTGTTTTTATCAACTATTTTGTAAGTACCCATTTGTATATGGAATAAATCCCTTTTCAAATGGTACTTTTTACTATTAGTTCCATTTTTTCGTTTTTTGGTGCCTGGTGATTCTGCTGAGAAATTCCAACAAGAAATCCTTTGATCTGATTTGCACAACACCACTCCTGACCTTCTCTGGATACCATCACAAAAGCCTGAGGTGACCCACAGACTGCAAAGCTGGGGGTCATCGCCATTTGGTGAGTGGGGACACTTGTGGGGCTGGCGTTTCTGCACCTGAAAAATCCTGGAGCGTCTTCAAAAAATGTTTTCGCATTGCGGATCAGAATATTCAGCACATTTATTTGGACTTTATTTACATGTTTTTTTGCTTTGTATATTCACATCTGCACTCATCTACACTTGGTCACACATGTCTAATAACATTTGCGAGTGCCACATTTCCATAATTTTACATTGTGGTAACTTGACACCTACAAATAAAATTATATATGGAGATCACTAGAAAAAATGTTTTCAATAATCCAAAAAAAAGGAGATCTTGATGAAATAAAAAAAAAAATAAAAGATGACTATAAAAAATAATTGTAAACATTATTATGGAGATCGGTCTTTTAAAAAATACAATATTATTCATGAGATCAGGAGAAATAAATAAGAAATACAGTACCTGACCGCGAGATTGTGTTTCCAGCGCGGTTCTCGGCGACAGGGTACTGTGAATGTCGCTGGCTCGCTCATCGGGAAAGGAAAACTTTGTTTTCCTTCCGCGATGAGTGACAGGCAGTGCTGACAGCTGTCTGGTATGAATCCTGAGGCGGGAACACCGCGCCAAATTTTAAATGAAAAAACCGGCGTGGGTTCCCCCCTCGGAGGCATACCAGGCCCTTAGGTCTGGCATGGATTGTAAGGGGAACCCCCTATGCCGAAAAATCGGCGTGGGGGTCCCCCCAAATCCATACCAGACCCTTATCCGAGCATGCAGCCCGGCCGGCCAGGAAGGGGGGTGGGGACGAGCGAGCGCCCCCCCCCCTCCTGAGCCGTACCAGGCCGCATGCCCTCAACATGGGGGGTGGGTGCCTTGGGGGAGGGGGGCGCCCTGCGGCCCCCCCACCCCAAAGCACCTTGTCCCCATGTTGATGAGGACAAGGGCCTCTTCCCGACAACCCTGGCCGTTGGTTGTCGGGGTCTGCGGGCGGGGGGCTTATCGGAATCCGGGAGCCCCCCTTAATAAGGGGGCCCCCAGATCCCGGCCCCCCACCCTGTGTGAATGAGTTTGGGGTACATGGTACCCCTACCCATTCACCTAGGGAAAAGTGTCAATATAAAAAACACACAGTACACAGGTTTTAAGAGTAATTTATTAGTCAGCTCCGGGGGTCTTCTTCCGACTTCGGGGGGTCTCCTTCCGACTTCTCCCGGTGTTCGGCCTCTTCTCCCGGTGTTCGGCCTCTTCTCCCGGGCCCCACCGCTATCTTCTTCCAGCTCTATTGCCAGCGAGGGGCCCGGTCTGCTGCCGCTGTCTCGCCGCCGCTGTCTCGCCGCTTCTTCTCTTCTTTTCTTCTTCCCCGATGTTGACACGACGCTCTCTCCGACTCGAATGCTGTGTGCGAGCTGCGGAGCCATTTATATAGGCGGTAACCCCGCCCCCTTACGACGTCATGGTCCCAGCATGCGCAGGGACTCTGGGGTCACGCCCCCTTATGACGCCAGAGTCCTTGCGCATGCTGGGACCATGACGTCATAAGGGGGCGGGGTTACCGCCTATATAAATGGCTCCGCAGCTCGCACACAGCATTCGAGTCGGAGAGAGCGTCGTGTCAACATCGGGGAAGAAGAAAAGAAGAGAAGAAGCGGCAAGACAGCGGCGGCGAGACAGCGGCGACAAGACAGCGGCAGCAGACCGGGCCCCTCGCTGGCAATAGAGCTGGAAGAAGATAGCGGTGGGGCCCGGGAGAAGAGGCCGAACACCGGGAGAAGAGGCCGAACACCGGGAGAAGTCGGAAGGAGACCCCCCGAAGTCGGAAGAAGACCCCCGGAGCTGACTAATAAATTACTCTTAAAACCTGTGTACTGTGTGTTTTTTATATTGACACTTTTCCCTAGGTGAATGGGTAGGGGTACCATGTACCCCAAACTCATTCACACAGGGTGGGGGGCCGGGATCTGGGGGCCCCCTTATTAAGGGGGGCTCCCGGATTCCGATAAGCCCCCCGCCCGCAGACCCCGACAACCAACGGCCAGGGTTGTCGGGAAGAGGCCCTTGTCCTCATCAACATGGGGACAAGGTGCTTTGGGGTGGGGGGGCCGCAGGGCGCCCCCCTCCCCCAAGGCACCCACCCCCCCCATGTTGAGGGCATGCGGCCTGGTACGGCTCAGGAGGGGGGGGGCCGCTCGCTTGTCCCCACCCCCTTTCCTGGCCGGCCGGGCTGCATGCTCGGATAAGGGTCTGGTATGGATTTGGAGGGGACCCCACGCCGATTTTTCGGCATAGGGGGTTCCCCTTACAATCCATGCCAGACCTAAGGGCCTGGTATGCCTCCGAGGGGGGGAACCCACGCCGGTTTTTTCATTTAAAATTTGGCGCGGTGTTCCCGCCTCAGGATTCATACTAGACAGCTGTCAGCGCTGCCTGTCACTCATCGCGGAAGGAAAACAAAGTTTTCCTTTCGCGATGAGTGAGCCATCTCGGCGCTGGCCCCTGCGACGGGGCTCGTAGGTGTCAAATCTCGCCGAGAAGTGCGGCGAGATTGACACAATATCGCGGTCACCTACTGTAGGTTTGTGAGAACTCTGTGTGAAAATCAGCAGCAAAACAACTTCATTCTTCGAGCATCATAAAGAACAAAAGAATGCGCTGTATTAAAAGATCACAGAATTTGCTGCGTGAGGAATGTGCTAGCTCCATTACGAATGCTAGTTTTACCACACCGAGCGCTTCCGTCTCGTACTTGCTTCAGAGCATGCGTTGTTTTTGGTACGTCAGAACAGCATACAGACGACCGGTTTTCCCGATAGGAATTGGTTCCGTTGGAAATATTTAGAACATGTTCTCTTTCTAGGTCCGTCAGAATTTTCGACGTAGAAAGGAAGAATACAAGCAGAAAAGAACAGAGAAGAAAGGGAATGGGGTATAGAAGACAGGAGGTGAAGAGAAAACCAGGCTAGTTGTTTCTAGGAAAGAAATGTGGGTGGGCCTATTAAAGGCAGGAGTACCTAAAGATGAGAAAGATGAGATAGATGGCATTTCTACTGCAGAAATGCTGAAGAGGTGGAAATAATTAGTAGGGAAAACTGTCAGGGTTAGAAACACTACTCCTAGTGAGGATAACATCAGCCTAGACTTGGAGAAAACAGAACAGACCCCTTCTGTTAGCCCCAAACCAATTCCCAAAACTGAACATGAACCCAAATCCCTTTATCCTGGGGAGGAGTTAGAGAGACTCAGAAAAGGGTATTGGGAGGTTCCTTATCCTTTATGAAGGGAAGGTGAGTCTCCTGTAATAGCAGTGAGGGTAGTGACAGCAGGAGACCGACGCCCATATGCACCTGTCCCTGTATGGTGGGGGAAGTCATCTTCTCCTACACATGTAATGGCTTTAGTTGATAGCGGAGCTGAAGTTACACTTTTGCTAAGAAATCCTTCCCATCACAAAGGAGAATTGATTTATGTAGAAGGTTTGGGAGGGCAAACTACACCAGTAGTTAGGATACGGGTGAAATTGGCTATTGGCAAGTGATCAGGATTTATGACAAATGTTTTGGTATCAGAGTTACCCGAAAATATTCTTGGAATGGATGTACTTCAAGGTTAGTCAATTCAGACTGAAAGAGGTACATTCACATTCGGGTATCCTGATAAAGCGTATCTGGTAAGGGCGGTGAAGGCTGTGGTCAGAGGTCATGCGAAATGGACCCCTGTCTACATTCCTCCACCAGAGAAGCCAGTCTGTCTCAAGCAGTACAGATTTCCTGGAGGCCACAAAGAAATTGGGGAGACCATTCAAGAACTGTTGAGAGTAGGAATCCTTAGACCTGCTGTAAATCCTTTCTCGTCTCCGGTGTTCCCAGTAGAGAAACCTGATGGGACATATAGAATGACTGTGGATTACAGAGGTCTAAAAGTGGCACCTCCATTGAAGTCAGCTGTACCAGATATGATCTCAATTGTTGAGAAAATTGCTAAAGAGGCAGGAAAATATCATGCTGTGATAGACCTGGCTAATGCTTTCTTTTCAATTTTGATAGACCCAGAGTGTCAAGACCAGTTTGCTATGGTGTGGGATGGCCGCCAGTACACTTTCACTGTCCTTCCACAAGGCTATCTTTATTCTCCAACGATTTGTCATGGACTGATTGCCCGAGATTTAAGTACCCTGAATTTGAAAGTCGCTGTGTTTCAGTACATTGGTGACATCATGGTCTCTGGAACAAAAGAAGATGTAACTGAAGCTCTGCACCTGCTGATACATCACATGGAGAACAGAGGGTGGGCTATCAACAGAGACAAAGTCCAAGGAACTACCACAGAGGTGAAATTCCTAGGAATTATCTGGACTGGGCAACAGAGGGAAATTCCAGAGACAGTTGTGCAAACTATCCAGGCGCTGTCGCCCCCTACTACCAAAAAGGAGGCACAGAAGTTCATTGAAGTTGTGGGGTTCTGGAGATCATTCATCCCACATCTTGGACTGATTCTGAGGCATATATATAATGTCACCAGAAGAAAGACTGAGTTCTCATGGGGTTCAGAGCAGCAGACTGCATTCCTGGCTGCTAAAGAAGCTATTTTGCAGCATCAGGGATTAGGACCCATGAGACAAGGAGTACCGTTTCAGCTGGATGTAGTGGAGCAGAATGGTACCATATCTTTGAGTCTATGGCAGTCAAATGAAAAGAAAGAACTGAGAGCAATACCCATTGGATTTTGGTCCAAACCATTGACGGGGGCACAGAAGAGATACACGCCCCTAGAGAAGTACCTGTTTGGGGCCTACACAGCACTTCAACATGTAGAGACCATTACAGGAAATGACACAGACACCATCCATACTGCATTGCCAATAGCAGGATGGGTGAGAGATAATGGACTGACCACTAGGGCAGCTGTAGCCCAGAACCAGACACTGATGAAATGGAAGAGGTACCTTCAAGAAAGAGGGGGTATTGCAGCTGGGGATGTTTAGAGACATTTCAAAACAGTTGGCAGGGCTTGTTACTTTTACCAGCACCCGGCCAGAAGAAGAAATTCCTGCTCTGCAGTCATCCCCCATTCAAGAGGCTCCACCCTTTGAGTCTCTGTCAGAAGACATGAAGGAGTCAGCATGGTTCACTTATGGTTCAGCCATAGTCTCCTCGTCTGGGTGTAAATGGACAGCAGCAGTCTACAACCCAAGTACCGAGACAGTCCTGCAGGAGACTGGAACTGGAGGGTTCAGTCAGTATGCAGAGTTGAAAGCTGTAGTGATGACTCTTCAGGAGGATCCTTCTTCCCATGTCACTATCTACACTGACAGCTGGGCAGTTTTTAAAGGACTGACAACTTGGAGGCACAAATGGAAGTCCAATGAATGGATGATTCATGGAAAGGTGGTGTGGGGAGGCAAGGAAGTCTGGGACTACATCTGGAAAGAATCTTACTCCCGCACCATAAAAGTGGGGCATGTTGATGCACATGTGCCCCTAGTCCCAGACTTTGAGAACTATAACAAAGTTGCAGATGAAATCGCCAATGTGAAGGCAGTTGTGCCAATTGATCCTGTTTTGATGAACTTGACCAACTGGGCCCACAAGCAATCTGGACATTTGGGGCAGAAAGCAACATATGAATGGGCACAGCAGAGAGGGTTGAATATATACATGGACATGATAAAGACTGTAATAGGGAACTGTACAGTGTGTGGAGAAGTGCAACAATGGCCATTGCAAAAGTACTCCACCGGGTCGATTGAGAGGGGTGAGAGGCCTGCAGAGATCTGGCAGATTGACTTCATTGGTCCCCTGCCCTGGGGAAACAGTGGACTGAGATATTGTTGCACTGCAGTGGACACCTATTCAGGACTTATGCTTGTTCATCCTTGCAAACGTGCAGATCAAGCCGCAATGCTTCAACTGCTCCAGAAACCTTGTCTTTGCTTATGGTTGTCCCAAACAAGTCCAAAGTGATAACGGCTCACACTTCACCGGATCAACAGTACAGCAGTGGGCCAAAGATTCTGGAGTGTACTGGTTGTGCCACATCCCATACCGTCCACAGGCAGCTGGTTTGATTGAAAGATACAACGAGCTATTGAAGGACCAGATACGCAAACTTACACCCACACATATACTAAGGGGGTGGGGTCGGGTCCTCCCACAGACAGTCATGTTGTTAAATTAAACTAGGCCAATAGCCAAAAGCACACCATATGAGAGGATGGTAGGGGCTGGGGCACAGATTCCACAGCTGGAGTGCAGAGTCCAGTATTTATGTAAGGTTCCTGAAAGAATAGGGCTTAACAGATACCATGTTACTTCTTCCCATGACATAGAAACCAAGAGTGACATATCTGAAGCTGAAGCCTATCTAGGAATGAGAGGGAATCTGGCAGGAAGGTTTGAAGTTATATTTGCATTGGCAGATGAGCTTGAAGACAATGGCCGGGATTCCGGTTAGTGGATACTTCTCAGCAAGAGTTGAAAGTGAGGCTACATAACATGAAACCTTCCAAAATAAACAGCAGTGGTCTTCTAGGAAATATCTGTATATTTCCTCTCCTCCGTATTGATATTCTTTGGGAGGGTCAGAAGTGGGTACAGGCAGGTGGCAAAGTGTCAGTCAGATATCCAGGCAAGAAGCCATTTAGAGGAGAGATTGTAGCTGAAGGGCTTGGATCTACTGTTTATGTATTATTAGAAGGAACAGATAATCCACTTTGTTCTCCACTCCACAGGCTGTCTCCAATTTGATCCATAGGAAGACCAGAGAAAAGTGGTTACATGATGGAAAGGATGACGGAATATCGCAAGAGCTGTGGAGAACAATGCCTTTGATGTATTACAAGCCTGGACTTGTTTCTAAAGAACTTTAGAATGGACTTTCTAATGAACAATTAGTTAAAGACTGAAACACCTTCTCAATTACAGAAATATGAGAGGTGTTGCATTAAAGGAAAATTAATGTTTAGAATGAGTTTTCTTGGTAATGAAGTGATTTTCTGTATGGAGTCTGAAAGAAAAAAAAATCTAGGGCGGAATGTGTTACGTTTGTTAAAATCTGTTTTTTTTTTTATATAAATCAGACATAACATTACACAATAGTGGTTGGTCATAGAGATACTGTCAGGTTTTGGCTTGAGCAGATTTCTCAAACAAATGCTGTTGCATACAATGGGTACGTAGATACCATTGTTATATTCAAATTGACAGTTTGAATAGGCTATTGTCTCTATAATTACAGTAAACAAGTGATAGATTTACTTGTTTGAGATTCTTTCAGCTCTCAAACTGAAAGAATGACTGTTAGTCGGTTGTTATGGAAACAAGTTTGTAGCCATTAACTTTTGGCAACAAACTTGTACAAATAAAAAGGGATGAGTAGAGACTGGAACACACACATCATCATGCTGTAAGATCAGAAGCCACTCATGATAGAAGAAAAGTGCCTGATTTCCAGAAGAATCGTTGCCAATGGAGATAACGAACATAGAGTAACAGAAGATAAGTAACCTTTAAGTGTATTTGTACTGTTATAGACCATAGGATGTTCATTTGCTAGGCATTTTGCTTGTTATAGATATCTCTCAGTCTTGTATTGTATTCCTAAGATTGTAATAGTTTTGTATGTACAGCATCTTTGTATAGTAAAAGCACATTTACACACTGCAGAAGTCTCAGCTTCCTTGCTTATACCACAGAGTAACCTTGCTAGATAGATGCAAGCAAAACAACTGGGGAACTACAGTTCATTGAGGGAACCATGAATGCCAACATGTACTGTGACATACTGAAGCAGAGCATGATCCCAACCCCTTCAGGGACTGGGCTGCAGGGCAGTATTCCAACATAACATCCCCAAATACACCTCCAAGACGACCACTGCCTTGCTAAAGAAGCTGAGGGTAAAGGCGATGGACTGGCCAAGCATGTCTCCAGACTTAAACCCTATTGAGCATCTGTGGAGCATCCTCAAATGGAAGGTGGAGGAGTGCAAGGTCTCTAACATTCACCAGCTCCGTGATGTCATCATGGAGGAGTGGAAGAGGATTTCAGTGGCAACCTGTGAAGCACTGGTGAACTCCATGCCCAAGAGGGTTAAGGCAGTGCTGGAAAATAATGGTGGCCACAAAAAATATTCACACTTGGGGCTCAATTTGGACATTTTCACTTAGGGGTGTACTCACTTTTGTTGCCATTTTAGGTTTAGACGTTAATGGCTGTGTTGAGTTATTTTGAGGGGACAGCAAATTTACAATGTTATGCAAGATGTACACTCACTACTTTACATTGTAACAAAGTCCAATTTCTTCAGTGTTGTCACATGAAAAGGTATAATAAAATATTTACAAAAATGTGAGGGATGTACTCACTTTTGTGAGATACTGTGTATATGCGTGTCTATGTGTATATATATATATATATATATATATATATATATATATATATATATATATATATATATATATATATATATATATATATATATACACACACACTTTATTGTCAAAAGTATTAGGACACTGAACTTTAATGGCATCCCAGTCTTAGCCAAAGGGTTCAATATTGAGTCCCCCCTTTTGCATTGCAGCTGCAACAGCTTCAACTCTTCTGAGAAGGGTGTCCACAAGGTTTAAGAGTGTGTCTGAGAATGTTTGACCATTCTTCCAGAACCACATTTCCAGCTCCAGATGACAGTGACGAAACGCGTAGGACGGGGTCAGCACGCGCTTTTGCATCAATTCCGGTCACCGGTCTTTGTGTCAGCAACAAATGCTTTTTTGTATTTTACTGAATGCGAGTCCCCTTTTCATGATTTTAAATAATAAATTGGTTGAAGCAATATCACACTATTAGCATCTTTTTCTCCTATACCCTATATGATATTTGGGACAAGATTGGCAACTATTAACACACCAGGAATATCCAGCCCTCAGATTGCTGCACAGTGGCAGATACTGTGAATGCTCTATACCACAAGGGGGGGGGAGTTCCGGTGAGTGCGGCCACGGAAAGAACACGCATGCTGTGATCACCTTTATGAACTATATTGTTTTTCACCAGCACAGAAGCACCTTCCTTTTTGGATACCTAAAATTTTAGGACTGCACATATATCGGCAACACTATATTCTCTATTTGTAATTTTACTCTCAAATTTAGATTTGCAACTTTAATTCACATAGTTTTGCACTAAAGCAATTTAAATCACAAATGGAATCATGTAATGTTTTATAGTAAATTTTAGTGGGAATTCATTGATTTTAGTATATCAGCACAGGAAATTACTTTGTTTATAATAGTTTGATAACATATCACATGTGTATTTCCTTTGGTCAATAGGACACTGTAAAGTTATTTGCACCAACACTTACATATTCACTAATTTATTTATTTAGTTGGGAGTCTTTTAACACGGGTATTGAACGGCGCCATATCTACTTTATTTTCTTCATAAAACATAATCAAGCACATATCAAGCAGTAGACCTCTCTGCAGTAGGCACATCCTAACCTCTGTGATCCATGTAATCCTCAGTCACAGCTGCGCTTGTGGATTCCAGAGCTCCGGGGCTGGTGGAGAGACACAGGGTTGACCGCTGAAATGTCACTGGTGGAAAGGCAGGAGGCGTGGTGGCGTGTGTTCGGAGGACGCGTGCTACTTCATCAGGCCATGTAAAGACCATATTGGATATGGTTATATATGAAAACCGGCGCAGGCAGACAACAATGCCCTGCACGCTGGCCCGATTTTTCCTCCACCCACCACACCTTCCTTATATTTAGCCCAGAAAATAGTCATTTTTAGTTTGATAGATTTTCTGTTAATTTTAATGGAATTTGGGTTCGCCATCCAAACTTTTTTGAAGTTTGCTGAACAATGCTTGACCCTGGGCAGTTTAGCTCATACCTTTTCATGGCCACCACCAGACTAAAACAGTTAGTAAATCGCCAGATGCAGAGACCCAAACTACCTGAGGATAGACTGAGTATAAGAACCCATGACGCTAATCTCAGTGGATATGCCAAATCCCAGAAGAAACACTCCTCTCAGCAAATTACCATTGAAAATATAATGCATAAAAATTATATGTTAATGTTTAAAAACTTAAATTGGAACTAAAGGCAGAAATACAGTGCCTTGCAAAAGTATTCACCCCCCCCCCCCCAGGCATTTTTCATGTTTTGTTGCCTCACAACCTGGAATTAACATGGATTGTTTGAAGATTTGCATCATTTAATTTACAGAACATGCCCACAACTTTGAAGATTTTTTTTTTTATTGTGAAGCAAACAACAAATAGGACAAAATAACAGAAAAATGTGCATAACTGTTCACCCCCCTAAAGTCAATACTTTGTAGAGCCACCTTTTGCGGCTATCACAGCTCCAAGTCGCTTTGGATAAGTCTCTATGAGCTTACCACTGGGATTTTTGCCCATTCCTCCTTGCAAAACTGCTCCAGCTTCTTCAAGTTGGATGGTTTGCGATTGTGAACAGCAACCTTTAAATCTGACCACAGATTTCGTATTGGATTGAGGTCTGGGCTTTGACTAGGCCGTTCCAACGCATTTACATGTTTACCCTTAAACCACTCGGGTGTTGCTTTAGCAGTGTGTTTGGGGTCATTATCCTGCTGGAAGATGAACCTCTGTCCTAGCCTCAAATCACACACAGAGTGGTACAGGTTTTGCTCAAGAATATCCCTGTATTTAGCACCATCCATCTTTCCCTCAACTCTGACCAGTTTCCAAGTCCTGACTACTGAAAAACAACCCCACAGCATGATGCTGCCACCACCATGTTTCACTATAGGGATAGTGTTCTTTGGGTGATGTGATGTGTTGGGTTTGCGCCAGGCATAGTGTTTTCTTTGATGGCCAAAATGTTCAATTTTAGTCTCATCAGACCAGAGCACCTTCCTCCGCACATTTTGGAAGTCTCCCACATGCCTTTTCGCAAACTCAAAACGTGTCATTTTGTTTTTTGTTAAAAGTATTAAAAGTAATGGCTTTCTTCTGGCCACTCTGCCATAAAGCCCAACTCTATGGAGCATACGGCTTATTGTCGTCCTGTGTACAGATACTCCAGTCTCTGCTGTGGAACTCTGCAGCTCCTCCAGGGTTACCTTAGTTCTCTGTGCTGCCTCTCTGATTAATGCCCTCCTTGCTTGGCGTGAGTTTTGGTGTGGAGCCATCTCTTGGCAAGTTTGTTGTTGTGCCATGTTCTTTCCATTTGGTTATGATAGATTTGATGTGCTCCTAGGGATCATCAAAGATTTGGATATTTTTTTATAACCTAACCCTGACTTGTACTTTTCAACAACATTGTCCCTTACTTGTTTGGAGAGTTCCTTGGTCTTCATGGCAGTGTTTGGTTAGTGGTGCCTCTTGCTTAGGCATTGCAGCCTCTGGGGCCTTTCAAAAAGCTGTGTATATGTAATGACAGATCATGTGAGACTAATGCCCTGTACACACGATAGGATTTTACCGATGGGAAATGTGTGATAGGACCTTGTTGTCGGAAATTCCAACCGTGTGTAGGCTCCATCACACATTTTCCATAGGAATTTCTGTCACACAAAATTTGAGATCTGATTCTCAAATTTTCCGACAACAAAATCCGTTGTAGGAAATTCCGATCATGTGTACACAATTCCGACGCACAAAGTGCCATGCATGCTCGGAATCAAGCAGAAGAGCAGCACTGGCTATTGAATTTCATTTTTCTCAGCTCATCGTACGTGTTGTATGTCACCGCGTTCTTGACGTTCGGAATTTCCAACCAACTTTGTGTGACGTGTGTATGCCAGACAAGCTTGAGCCAACATCTGTCGGAAAAAATCCCATGGGCATTAGACTGCACACAGGTGGACATCATTTCACTAATTTTGTGACTTCTGAAGGTAATTGGTTGCACCAGAGCTTTTTATGGGCTTCATAACAAAGGGGGTGAATACATACGCACATGTCAATTATCATTTTTTTTTATTTCTGAAAAATAGTGTTATATATATATATTTTTCTAATTTTACTTCACCAACTTAGACTATTGTGTTCTGATCCATCACATATAATTCAGATTAAAAAAAATTGAACTAAAGGCTGTAATGTAACAAAATAGGTAAAACGCCAAGGGGGGTGAATACTTTTGCAAGGCACTGTACTTGACCATATTAGCATGGATTTTTTTGTGAATGGACACTCTTCATATTGGTGTCAGTGGGAAAAAATAATACCCTTAACTCTGGTCTTAGTGAAAAATATAATACCCACACGTTGGTGTCATTTGAAAATATAATGCCCCTCACGTTGGTGTCACTGTCAGTGCAAAATAATAACCATTGCATTGGTATTAGCAGATAATAATGACCCAAAAACACTGGCCCCAACCTGTAGTACCATTTGTGTTCAATGAAAATAATTTCTCAGACAGTGCCAAAGTCTTTAGCCTGGCTGTTAATTTTATTGGTGTTTAAGGAAAAAACATACAGGCAATACCATTTGGTGTCTGACCAGTGGCGGCTGGTGCTCAAAATTTGCGTAGGGGTGCAAACAAACTGAAAAATTAAACTGTTAGTAATACAGAACTGGCAGGTGATTTTTTTTTTTTTATCATTACTGCTAGATAAAACTGCGTCCATCATATGCAGCCTCACTGTGCGCATCAATATCAGCCTCACTGTGCACATCAATTGCAACCTCACAGTGCACATCAATTGCAGCCTTACTGTGTCCATCAATTTCAGCCTCACTGTGCCCAACATATGCAGTCTCACTATGCCCGTCATATGCAGCTTCACTGTGCCCATCACAGTAGGCCAATCACTTCCACATTTCAAGTAAAAGAAAAAAAAAACACTTAACATATGGTGTCCTAATCAGAGCCTCCTTTTACATCAGGTGTCCTTTACAACAGGTGTCCCTATCAGCATCCCCCTATACATCAGGTGTCCCAATCAGAGTGCCTCTTTACAGCAGTTGCCCCCCTTTATATCCGGTGTCCCAATCAGGGTCCCCCTTTACAACAAGTGTCCCCATCAGCATCCCCATATAAATCAGGTGTCCTCATCAGAGGCCTTCTTTACATGAGGTGTCCCCATCAGAGTCCTCCTTTACATCAGATGTCCCCATCAGGGTCCCCCTTTACATTACATGCCCCATCAGAGTCCTCCTTTACATCAGGTGTCCCCATCAGTGTCCCCCTTTACAGCAGATGTTCCTATCAGAGTCCTCATTCACATTAGATGTCCCCATCAGAGTCATCCTTTACATAGGATGTCCACATCAGAGTCCTCCTTTACATTATATGTCACCATCAGAGCCCCCCCTTTACATTAAATGTCACCATTAGACCCCCCCTTTACATTAAATGTCACCATCAGAGTCCTCCTTTACATTAGATATCCCCATCCAAGTTCCCCTTTACATTACATGTCCCCATCCGAGTCCCCCTTTACATTAGATGTCCCCATCAGAGTCCTCCTTTAATTTAGATGTTTCCCTCAGAGGCCTCCTTTGCATTAGCAGCCCCCATCAGAGCCCTCCATTACTTTAGATGTCCCCATCACAATCCTTCTTTACATTATGTGCCACCATCAGAGTCCTCCTTTACATCAGATGTCCCCATCAGAGCCCCCCTTTACATCAGATGTCCCCATCAGAGCTCCCCTTTACATCAGATGTCCCCATCAGAGCCCCCTTTTACATCAGGTGTCCCCATCAGAGTCCTCCTTTACATTAGTTGTCCCCATCAGAGTCCTCCTTTACATTAGATGTCCCCATCAGAGCCCCCCTTTATATTAAATGTCACCATCAGAGTCGTCCTTTACATCAGATGTCCCAATCAGATTCCTCCTTTACATTAGATGTCCCCATCAGAGCCCCCCTTTACATTAGATGTGCCCATCAGAGCCCTCCTTTATATTAAATGTCCCCATCAGAGTCCTCCTTTACATTAGATGTCACGATCAGAGTCCCCCTTTACATTAGATGTCCCCATCAGAGCCCCCCTTTACATTAAATATCCATATCAGAGTCATCCTTTACATTAGATGTCCCCATCAGAGATCCCCTTTAAATTAGATGTCCCCATCAGAGTCCTCCTTTACATTAGATGTCACCATCAGAGCCCCCCTTTATATTAAATGTCACCATCAGAGTCGTCCTTTACATCAGATGTCCCAATCAGATTCCTCCTTTACATTAGATGTCCCCATCAGAGCCCCCCTTTACATTAGATGTGCCCATCAGAGCCCTCCTTTATATTAAATGTCCCCATCAGAGTCCTCCTTTACATTAGATGTCACGATCAGAGTCCCCCTTTACATTAGATGTCCCCATCAGAGCCCCCCTTTACATTAAATATCCATATCAGAGTCATCCTTTACATTAGATGTCCCCATCAGAGATCCCCTTTAAATTAGATGTCCCCATCAGAGTCCTCCTTTACATTAGATGTCACCATCAGAGCCCCCCTTTACATTAGATGTGCCCATCAGAGCCCCCTTTACATTTAATGTCCATATCAGAGTCCTACTTTACAATAAATGTCCCCATCAGAGCCCTCCTTTACATTAGATATCCGAAATCAGAGTCCTCCTTTACATTAAAAATCACCATTGAACCCCCCCTTTACATTAAATGTCATCATCAGAGTTCTCCTTTACATTAGATGTCCCCATCAGAGTTCCCCTTTAAATTAGATGTCCCCATCAGAGTCCTCCTTTACATTAGATGTCACCATCAGGGTCTTTATTTACATTAGCTGTCCCTATCAAAGTTCGCCTTCACATCAGATGTCCCCACCAGTGTCCTCCTTTACATTAGATGCCATCATTTAAGCCCCCTTTACATTAGATGTCCTATTCAGAGTCCTCCTTTACATTAAATGTCCACATCAGAGCCCCCCTTTACATTAGATGTCCTCATCAGAGCCCTCCTTTACATTAGATGCTACCATCAGAGTCCTCCTTTACATTAGATGTCCCCATCAGAGCCCCCCTTTACATTAGATGTCCCCATCAGAGCCCTCCTTTACATTAGATGCCACCATCAGAGCCACCCTTTACATTAGATGCCACCATCAGAGCCACCCTTTACATCAGATGTCCCCATTAGAGCCCTCCTTTACATTAGATGTCCCCAACAGAGATCCCCTTTACATCAGATGTCCCCATTAGAGCCCTCCTTTACATTAGATGTCCCCATCAGAGCCCTCCTTTACATTAGATGTTCCCATTTAATGTAAAGGAGGACTCTGATGGGGACATCTAATTTAAAGGGGATCTCTGTTGGGGACATCTAATGTAAAGGATGACTCTGATATGGATAGTTAATGTAAAGGAGGGCACTGATGGGAACATTTAATGTAAAGGGGGACTCTGATGGTGATATCTGATGTAACGGAGGACTCTGGTGGGGACATTTAATGTAAAGGAGGGCTCTGATGGGCACATCTAATGTAAAGGGGGGCTCTGATGGGGACATCTAATGTAAAGGAGGAATCTGATTGGGACATCTGATGTAAAGGAAGAATTTGATGGTGACATCTAATATAAAGGAGGGCTCTGATGGGGACATTTAATATAAAGGGGGGGTCTAATGGTGATATTTATTGTAAAGGGGGGCTCTGATGGTGACATCTAATGTAAAGGAGGGCTCTGATGTGGACATTTAATGTAATGGAGGGCTCTGATGTGGACATTTAATGTAAAGGACGACTCTGAATAGGACATCTAATGTAAAGGGGGCTCTATTGATGGCATCTAATGTAAAGGAGGACACTGGTGGGGATATCTGATGTGAAGGGGGACTTTGATAGGGACATCTAATGTAAAGGAGAACTCTGATGGTGATATTTAATGTAAAGGGGGGCTCTGATGGTGACATCTGATTTAAAGGAGGACTCTGATTGGAACATCTGATGTAAAGGAGGACTTTGATGGTGACATTCAATATAAAGGGGGGCTCTGATGGTAGCATATAATGTAAAAGAGGATTCTGATGTTTACATTTAATGTAAAGGATGGCTCTGATGGTGACATCTGATATAAAGGAGGACTCTGATGGGGACATTTAATGTAAAGGAGGACACTGATGGTGGCATCTAATGTAAAGGAGGACACTGATGGTGACATCTAATGTAAAGGAGGGCTCTGATGGAGCATCTAATGTAAAGGGGGCTCTAATGATGGCATTTAATGTAAAGGAGAACTCTGATGAGGACATCTAATGTAAATGAGGTTTCTGATGGGGACATCTAATGTAGATGTCCTCATCAGAGTTCTGTCAGACGCGAGTGAGGAAAAGCCGATCAACGGCTGTTCCTATTGACATCGTGATCAGCCGTGATTGGACATGGCTGATCACGTGGTAAAGAGCCTCCACCGGAGGCTCTTTACCAAGATCAGTGGAGCAGTGTGTCAGGCTGACACACCGCTCCACCGAACGCCGCGTTGCGCGCCGGCATGTTATCCTGCTGGACGTCATATGACGCCCAGTCAGGATAACAGAACCACTTCCCGGACGTCAATCCGCTATAGGCCGGGCGGGAAGTGGTTAAATATCCCCATCAGAGTACTCCTTTACATCAGATGTCACCATCAGAGCCCTCCTTTACATTAGATGTTCCCATCAGAGTCCTCCTTTACATTAAACATCACCATTAGACCCCCCCTTTACATTAAATGCCATCATCAGAGTTCTCCTTTACACTAGATGTCCCCATCAGAGTTCCCCTTTATATTAGATGTCCGCATCAGAGTCCTCCTTTACAGTAGATGTCACCATCAGAGTCCTCCTTTACATTAGATGTCCACACCAGTGTCCTTCTTTACATTAGATGCCATCATTAGAGCCCCCTTTACATCAGATGTCCTATTCAAAGTCCTCCTTTACATTAGATGTCCCCATCAGAGCCCCCCTTTACATTAAATGTCCGTATCGGAGTCATCCTTTACATCAGATGTCACCATCAGAGCCCTCCCTTACATTAAATATCCCCATAAGAGTACTCCTTTACATCAGATGTCACCATCAGAGTCCTCCTTTACATTAGATGTCACCATCAGAGCCCTCCTTTACATTAAATATCACCATTAGACACCCCTATTACATTAAATCTCACCATCAGAGTTCTCCTTTACATTAGATGTCCCCATCACAGTCCTCCTTTACATCAGATATCCCCATCAGAGTCCCCCTTTACATTAGATGTCTCCATCAGAGCCCCAACTTTATATTAAATGTCCGTATCAGAGTCATTGTTTACATCAGATGTCCCCATCAGAGATCCCCTTTAAATTAGATGTCACCATCAGAGTCCTCCTTTACATTAAATGTCCCCATCAGAGTCCTCCTTTACATCAGATGTCACCATCAGAGTCCTCCTTTTCATTAAATGTTCCCATCAGAATCCTCCTTTACATTAGATGCTACCATCAGAATCCTCCTTTACATTAGATGTCACCATCAGAGCCCCCCTTTATATTAAATGTCCCCATCAGAGCCCTCCTTTACATTAAATGTCTGTATCAGAGTCATCCATTACATTAAATGTCACCATCAGAGCCACCCTTTACATCAGATGTCACCATCAGAGTCCTCCTTTACATTAGATATCACCATCAGAGCCCCCCTTTACATTAAATATCACAATTAGACCCCCCCATTACATTAAATGTCACCATCAGAGTTCTCCTTTACATTAGATGTCTCCATCAAATATCCCCTTAACATCAAATATCACCATTAGACCCCCCCCATTACATTAAATGTCACCATCAGAGTCCTCCTTTACATCAGATGTCTTAATCAGTGTCCTCCTTTACATCAGATGTCCCCATCAGAG
Source organism: Aquarana catesbeiana (assembly GCF_042186555.1). NCBI lineage: Eukaryota > Metazoa > Chordata > Amphibia > Anura > Ranidae > Aquarana > Aquarana catesbeiana. The sequence continues at coordinate 465,449,242 of NC_133327.1, read as the reverse complement.
TCCTCCTTTACAGTAGATGTCACCATCAGAGCCCTCCTTTACATTAAATATCCCCATCAGAGTCCTCCTTTACATCAGATGTCACCATCAGAGCCCTCCTTTACATTAAATGTCCCCATCAGATTCCTCCTTTAAATTAGATGTCCCCATCAGAGCCCTCTTTTACATTAGCTGTCCCCATCAGAGTCCTACTTTACATTCAATGTCACCATCAGAGCCCCCCCTTTACATTAAATGTCCCCATCAAAGCCCTTCTTTACATTAGATGTCACCATCAGCGTCCTCTTTTACATCAGATGTCCCAATCAGATTCCTCCTTTACATTAGATGTCCCCATCAGAGCCCCCCTTTACATTAGATGTGCCCATCAGAGCCCTCCTTTACATTAGATGCCACCATCAGAGTCCCCTTTTACATTAGATGTCCCCATCAAAGCCCCCCTTTACATTAAATATCCATATCAGAGTCATCCTTTACATTAGATGTCCCCATCAGAGATCCCCTTTAAATTAGATGTCCCCATCAGAGTCCTCCTTTACATTTAATGTCCATATCAGAGTCCTACTTTACAATAAATGTCACCATCAGAGCCCCCCTTTACATTAGATGTCCCCATCAGAGCCCCCCTTTACATTAAATGTCCGTATCGGAGTCATCCTTTACATCAGATGTCTCCATCAGAGTCCTCCTTTAAATTACATGTCACCATCAGAGCCCTCCCTTACATTAAATATCCCCATAAGAGTACTCCTTTACATCAGATGTCACCATCAGAGTCCTCCTTTACATTAGATGTCACCATCAGAGCCCTCCTTTACATTAAATGTGCCCATCAGAGCCCCCTTTACATTTAATGTCCATATCAGAGTCCTACTTTACAATAAATGTCACCATCAGAGCCACCCTTTACATTAAATGTCCCCATCAGAGCCCTCCTTTACATTAGATATCCGAAATCAGAGTCCTCCTTTACATTAAAAATCACCATTGAACCCCCCTTTACATTAAATGTCACCATCAGAGTTCCCCTTTAAATTAGATGTCTCCATCAGAGTCCTCCTTTACATTAGATGTCACCATCAGGGTCCTTATTTACATTAGCTGTCCCTATCAAAGTTCGCCTTCACATCAGATGTCCCCATCAGTGTCCTCTTTTACATTAGATGCCATCATTAGAGCCCCCTTTACATTAGATGTCCCCATCAGAGCCCTCCTTTACATTAAATGTCCACATCAGAGCCCCCCTTTACATTAGATGTCCCCATCAGAGCCACCCTTTACATTAGATGTCCCCATCAGAGCCCTCCTTTACATTAGATGCCACCATCAGAGTTCTCCTTTACATTAGATGTCCCCATCAGAGCCCTCCTTTACATTAGATGCCACCATCAGAGCCACCCTTTACATCAGATGTCCCCATCAGAGCCCTCCTTTACATTAGATGTCCCCATCAGAGCCCTCCTTTACACTAGATGTCCCCATCAGAGTCCTCCTTTACATTAAATGTCACCATCAGAGCCCCCCTTTACATTAAATATCACCATTAGACCCCCCTTTATATTAAATGTCCCCATCAGAGCCCTCCTTTATTTTAGATGCCACCATCAGAGTTCCTCTTTAAATTAGATGTCCCCATCAGAGCCCTCCTTTACATTAGATGTCCCCATCAGAGCCCTCCTTTACATTAAATGTCCCCACCAGAGTCCTCCGTTACATCAGATATCACCATCAGAGACCCCTTTACATTAGATGTGCCCATCAGAGCCCTCCTTTACATTAAATGTCCCCACCAGAGTCCTCCGTTTCATCAGATATCACCATCAGAGTCCCCCTTTACATTAGATGTCCCCATCAGTGCCCTCCTTTACATTAACTATCCATATCAGAGTCATCCTTTACATTATATGTCCCCAACAGAGATCCCCTTTAAATTAGATGTCCCCATCAGAGTCCTCCTTTACATTAGATGTCCCCATCAGAGTCCTCCTTTACATTAAATGTCCCCATCAGAGTCCTCCTTTACATTAAATGTCCCCATCAGAGTCCTCCTTTATATCAGATGTCACCATCAGAGCCATCCTTTACATTAAATGTAAACATCAGAATCTTCTTTTACATTATATGCTACCATCAGAGCCCCCCTTTATATTGAATGTCACCATCAAAGTCCTCCTTTACATCAGATGTTCCAATCAGTGTCCTCCTTTAAATCAGATGTCACCATCAGAGCCCCCCTTTACATTAAATATCACCATTAGACCCCCTTTACATTAAATGTCACCATCAGTGTCCTCCTTTACATTAGATGCCATCATTAGAGCCCCCTTTACATTAGATGTCCTATTCAGAGTCGTCCTTTACATTAAATGTCCACATCAGAGCCCTCCATTTCATTAAATGTCCACATCAGAGCCCTCCTTTACATTAGATGCTACCATCGGAGTCCTCCTTTACATTAGATGCCACCATCAGTGTCCTCCTTTACATTAGATGCCACCACCAGAGTCCCCCTTTACATTAAATGTCCCCATCAGAGCCCTCATTTACATTAGATGTCCCCATCAGAGTCTTCCTCTACATTAGATTTCACCATCAGAGACCCCCTTTACATTACATGTCCCCATCAGAGTCCCCCTTTAAATCAGATGTCCCAATCAGAGTTCTCCTTTACATTAGATGTGCCCATGAGAGCTCTCCTGTACATTAACCACTTCAATACCAGGCACTTAGACACCTTCCCACCTAGGCCAATTTTCAGCTTTCAGCGCTGTCGCAATTTGAATGACAATTGCGCAGTCATGCGGTTGTACCCAAACAAATTTTTTATCATCTTGTTCCCACAAATAGAGCTTTCTTTTGGTGGTATTTGATCACCTCTGCGGTTTTATTTTTCTGCGCAACAAATAAAAAAAGACCAAAAATTTTGAAAAAAAGTTTTTCTTTGTTTCTGTTAAAATTTTTTGTAAATAAGTGCGTTTTCTTTTGTGCCCATTTGTGGGCACTGATTGGCACAGATTGGGCACATTGGGCACATGTGGATGGTCATGGGGTACATACCTGGCCATCCACATGTTGCCCCTTCCCTGGTGGTCCTAGTGGCGATCCCTGGTGGTCCAGTTTGGTGTCACCATCAGAGCCACCCTTTACATCAGATGTCACCATCAGAGTCCTCCTTTACATTAGATGTCACCATCAGAGCCCCCCTTTACATTAAATATCACAATTAGACCCCCCCATTACATTAAATGTCACCATCAGAGTTCTCCTTTACATTAGATGTCCCCATCAAATATCCCCTTTACATCAAATATCACCATTAGACCCCCCCATTACATTAAATGTCACCATCAGAGTCCTCCTTTACATCAGATGTCCCAATCAGTGTCCTCCTTTACATCAGATGTCCCCATCAGAGTCCTCCTTTACATTAGATGTGCCCATCAGAGCCCTCCTTTACATTAAATATCCCCATCAGAGTCCTCCTTTACATCAGATGTCCCCATCAGAGTCCTCCTTTACATTAGATGTCCCCATCAGAGCCCTCCTTTACATTAGCTGTCCCCATCAGAGTCCTCCTTTACATTCAATGTCCCCATCAAAGCCCTTCTTTACATTAGATGTCACCATCAGCGTCCTCCTTTACATCAGATGTCACCATTAGACCCCCCCCTTTACATTAAATGTCACCATCAGAGCCCCCCTTTACATTAGATGTCCCCATCAGAGTTCCCCTTTAAATTAGATGTCCCCATCACAGTCCTCCTTTACATTAGATGTCCCCATCAGAGTCCTCCTTTACATTAGATGTCCCCATCAGAGTCCTCCTTTACATTAGCTGTCCCCATCAGAGTCCTACTTTACATTCAATGTCACCATCAGAGCCCCCCTTTACATTAAATGTCCCCATCAAAGCCCTTCTTTACATTAGATGTCACCATCAGAGTCCTCCTTTACATCAAATGTCACCATCAGAGCCCCCCTTTACATTAGATGTCCCCATCAGAGTTCCCCTTTAAATTAGATGTCCCCATCAGAGTCCTCCTTTACATTAGATGTCCCCATCAGAGTCATCCTTTACATTAGATTCAACTATCAGAGCCCCCATTTACATTGGATGTCCCCATCAGAGCCCCCCTTTACATTAAATGTCCCCATCAGAGTCCTCCTTTACATTAAATGTTCCCATCAGAATTCTCCTTTACATTAGATGCTACCATCAGAATCCTCCTTTACATTAGATGTCACCATCAGAGCCCCCCTTTATATTAAATGTCCCCATCAGAGCCCTCCTTTACATTAAATGTCCGTATCAGAGTCATCCATTACATTAAATGTCACCATCAGAGCCACCCTTTACATCAGATGTCACCATCAGAGTCCTCCTTTACATTAGATGTCACCATCAGAGCCCCCCTTTACATTAAATATCACAATTAGACCCCCCCATTACATTAAATGTCACCATCAGAGTTCTCCTTTACATTAGATGTCCCCATCAAATATCCCCTTTACATCAAATATCACCATTAGACCCCCCCATTACATTAAATGTCACCATCAGAGTCCTCCTTTACATCAGATGTCCCAATCAGTGTCCTCCTTTACATTAGATGTGCCCATCAGAGCCCTCCTTTACATTAAATATCCCCATCAGAGTCCTCCTTTACATCAGATGTCACCATCAGAGCCCTCCTTTACATTAAATGTCCCCATCAGATTCCTCCTTTACATTAGCTGTCCCCATCAGAGTCCTACTTTACATTCAATGTCACCATCAGAGCCCCCCTTTACATTAAATGTCCCCATCAAAGCCCTTCTTTACATTAGATGTCACCATCAGAGTCCTCCTTTACATCAGATGTCACCATTAGACCCCCCCTTTACATTAAATGTCACCATCAGAGCCCCCCTTTACATTAGATGTCCCCATCAGAGTTCCCCTTTAAATTAGATGTTCCCATCAGAGTCCTCCTTTACATTAGATGTCCCCATCAGAGTCCTCCTTTACATTAGATGTCCCCATCAGTGTCCTCCTTTACATTAGATTCAACTATCAGAGCCCCCATTTACATTGGATGTCCCCATCAGAGTCCTCCTTTACATCAGGTGTCCCCATCAGAGCCCCCTTTATATTAAATGTCCATATCGGAGTCATCCTTTACATTAGCTGTCCCCATCAGAGACCTCCTTTACATTAGATGTCCCCATCAGAGACCTCCTTTACATTAGATGTCCCCATCAGAGTCCTCCTTTACATTAGATGTCACCATCAGAGCCCCCCTTTTACATTAAATATCCCCATTAGACACCCCCATTACATTAGATGCCACCATCAGAGCCCCCCTTGAAATTAGATGTCCCCATCAGTGTCCTCCTTTACATCAGGTGTCCCAATCAGAGACCTCCTTTACATTTGATGTCCCTATCAGAGCCCCCCTTTACATTAAATGTCCCCACCTGAGTCCTCATTTACATCATATGTCCCCATCAGAGCCCCCTTTACATTAAATGTCCGTATCGGAGTCATCCTTTACATCAGATGTCCTCATCAGAGTTCCACTTGAAATTAGATGTCCCCATCAGTGTCCTCCTTTACATTAGATGCCACCCTCAGAGCCCCACTTAACATTAGATGTCCCCATCAGAGTCCTCCTTTACATTAGATTTCACCATCAGAGACCTCCTTTACATTAAATGTCACCATCAGAGTCCTCCTTTACATCACATGTCCCCATCAGAGTCCCCCTTTACACCAGATGTCTCAGTCAGAGTTCCCCTTTAAATTAGATGTCCCCATCAGAGCACTCCTTTACATTAAATATCCCCATCAGAGTCCTCCTTTACATCAGATGTCACCATCAGAGCCCTTCTTTACATTAAATGTCACCATCAGAGTCCTCCTTTACATCAGATGTCCCAATCAGAGTCCTCCTTTACATTAGATGTCTATATAAAGATGGGTTCCCCTAAGCAGACTTTTAAAGCACTTTTAAGAAATTACAAGTATTAACCGCTTGGCATCCGCGCTATAGCCGAATGACGGCTACAGCGCGGACCTACATTCCCGGGAGGACGTCATATGACGTCCTCCCCTGTGCACGCTCCCTGCGCGCGCCCTGCAGGGCGCGCGCCGGGCGCGTTGTGATCACCGAGTCACTGAGACTCGGCTGATCACCGATCTATGTAAGGGGCTGGTCCCGGCCCCTTACCATGTGATCAGCTGTCAGCCAATGACAGCTGATCACATGATGTAAACAAAAGATCGGTAATCGGTTTTTTTTTTTACTCACGCTGACAGCGCGAGTAGAAAAAAAAGCCGATCACCGGATCGGATGTGAGGGACATCGGTCCCCAAGTGGAAGAGGCACATCTGCCTCATCAGTGCCCAATAAAAGTGCCACCTAATAGTGCCCACAGTGCCACCTAATAGTGCCCACAGTGCCACCTAACAGTGCCCACAGTGCCACCTAACAGTGCCCACAGTGCCACCTATCAGTGCCCACAAGTACCACCTATCAGTGCCCACAAGTACCACCTATCAATGCCCACCTGTAGTGCCAATCAGTGCCACCTGCCAGTGCTGCCCATCACTGCCACCCATCAGTGCCCATCACTGCCACCCATCAGTGCCCATCACTGCCGCCTATCAGTGCCCATCACTGCCGCCTCATCAGCGTACATCAATGAAGGAAAAAAATTACCCGTTTAAAATTTTTTAAAACAAAATATAAAAAAAATAAACTTTTTTTTAAAAAAAAATTCAGTTTTTTACATTTTTTTAATAAAAAGTAAAAACCGCAGAGGTGATCAAATACCACCAAAAGAAAGCTCTATTTGTGGTGAAAAAATGATAAAAATTTCATTTGGGTACAGTGTTGTATGACCGCGCAATTGTCATTCAAAGTGCGTCAGCGCCCAAAGCTGAAAATTGGTCTGGATAGGAGGGGGGTTTAAGTGCCCGGTAAGCAAGTGGTTAAAGGAGTATAGCAAAATATTAAAAATTAACAAATTTTATTTAAAGAGAAATTGTATTAAAACATTGTGTACATTATATTCAACGAAACATTAGCATATTGAAAAAATTCATTACTGTCACCACACAGTGAATTTATAAAGAGACTCTTTTCACACCCAACGTGTTTCGGGATATACAGTATTTTAGTCCTTCAGGGGTGTAGAAAAAAAGAAAAGAGAGGTTCATCTGGGGTAATTAAAATGTAAAATGATAAGTAAATTACCACAACATGTAGATACATACAGTTATCCACTTGAAGTTAAATGATCGACAGATCACTTACATAGTATTTGGAGGTCGAGTAATTATTGGTATGTTTCATTAAGTTGCATTAAGAACCTGAGGTTGAGATAGCATTGGACATTAATGCTGGTGGGGTTGCTGTCCCTTTAACACCATGGTCATCATAAAGTAATATGGTAGTGTATCACTTAATAGTAACCTCGTTCCGTGGATGCGTATCGGCCAGAGTGGTATACTGAGGCAAAAAATGGAATCCTTGAGAGTAAAGAAAAAATTGAGATAAGTCTAAAAGGGCTGTAGTAAATGTTGAAGAGTGAAAAATGAAATGAAAAATAGAATATAGGGCGTGAGGTAAAAAGTTGTTGTATAAATACCATATATCGGATGTAGGTTGTTGCGAGTGTAGTAAGAAATTATTGCCAGTCAAGTTGGTAACTGAAAGCAAACAATATATAAAGATTGTATAATGCTATACTGTCAAGGGTAGTTGAGAGTAAATTTGAAAAATAAAAAATAAAGAGTAATAATGAATTTGGCAAGTGATAAAAGTGGGATTCATGATAATACCAATGTAGTTATCATGGCAATGTAAAAGTACTGATCAATAGTAACATAGTAAAATACTCATCATGAGGGCGTTTAGTCAGCCAGTATAGATCAATACATAATATATCGCTGATTAGCAGCTGTACAGATCAGTATATATGTAGTGTCTAAACATATCATATAAATGACTTGTGGTTCTAGATATCAATAGCATTTGAAAACGGAAAGCTGACCAGGGATTATGTAAGTAAAAGAGTGAAGTAAAAAATAGCCAGTACAATAGGGTAGAACATTACCTTTTTCTTAGGACAAGTTTAAATAGACCAGTCACACATCTCAGCATCCAGCATGTACAATGCTCGAGCTAAGAATGGGAAGATCTGCTGTATATATAGGGTGAATTTCCATCAGCTGGCGCAGCTAACCGCGCTCAGCTGGGTGTTGAAGTTTGTTGCCAGGGAGACCTGGACACTGACTCCTGGGTCAGGGGTGTGCGGCGCAGCCCCTACCGTGCATGCGCGGACGCAAGCACGTTGGAGCGGCGCCACGCACACTCGACCCACCGACGCGATTTACCACAGCGGCGGACCGCACATGTCCGCCGGAGTAGTAAGATGGAGGCTGTGGGCGGAGATGTCAAGCGTCCAGCCAGCCTCTCATGACGCCGCCCAGATAGTGAGTCTGGGCGGCTTACCGTGCCGGGCAACCACTCTGGCCAATCGCACCCAGAGGAAATCTGAAGGGAAAGCAAAAAGGATAATATTAAATAGTGAAGACCATGGCCAAAGTTTGTTCAAGCCAGGGGGACGTAAAAGCACATATGTGTGCTAGAAATGTCAATTTAGATGTTAACATAGGAGCAGCAACATTAATTGATGGTAAAAAGTAAATATACAAAATTAAACCTTTTGTGAGTGGGGACTTGAGAATGGGCGGGACTAATTGATGATAAGAGACAAAATATAATGAGATTGTACATTTTGCAACCAATAATATGGAGACAAACAGAAACAGTTGATAATGGTAGAGATTGTACATTTTATAAACAAATATATATAGCAAATGCAGCAATATGTGGCATGATAAACATGAAGAACAGACATTAAGGCACAAATTATTCATTTCGTAAGCAAGAATGTATAGTGGGCGCAGCAGTATGTAACGCAGCAGTGTGTAACATAGTAAACCTGAAGGATAAATGTTAGATCACAAAAATAGGAAAGTATTGGTCATACTGTATTTCAAGGAGCATATCCATAACCGTATACATTTTCACATGTCTAATCACATATTTTATTTGTTTTTATTGTAGAATGTGCATATTATATATTGCACATAAGCCCAAAGGCGTATAGAAGATTTTAGTGGACCTGTATGTCCACACTGTAAAAGTACATTGTGAAAATGAGAATATTGAAGACGTATAGGTTATGGATTAAGAACAAGTGAGATATTTCATACGTATATAGGCAATAAATGGCACTGAGTCAGTGTATTAATAGCATATCTAAAGGTATCATACAGACATAAAGACAACCCCACATATTGATATTACGCAGAGGGAATGGGAAAAGTAAGGAGAGTAACCTAATTGATATGGCCCAGTACAAAAAATGTATTAGGGATAGTTGAGGTTTATTTTTCCATCCCGCCGGAGCAGAATCCTTTGAGGAATGGTTTAAAGCAAACAGCTTCATTTAGGCCTGGAGGTAGGGTGGCCTTTAATAAATGGATCCACCTCAGTTCTCTTTGGAGGAGGACCTTATTCCAGTCGCCCCCCCTAGGGCTAGGGTGTATCCGTTCTAGTATTAGAAATTTGATCCTAGGAAAAATTCCGCCATGTACTAAGGAGACATGGCGTCCTAGGAGGAGATCAGGGTCGCAGGTTTGCATACTAAGTATGTGCCTATAGGCTCTTCTCCAGAATTCTAGTTTAGTTTTTCCAACGTAAAAGCAGCTGCAGTTACATTGGAGTAGATAGACTACTCCTGGGGTTCTGCAGTTGGCAAAGTGTTTAGGGTTGAATATTTTCCCATTCGGGAGGGTGGGGTTTCTCTGTGTGACCATATACTTGCAATAATGGCATGAGCCGCATGCAAAAGTGCCTTTATATTTGCAGTGTGTTCTCATTGATTCACTTCTAAACTCGCTGTTCACGATTCTATCACTGATAAAGGTGGCTCTTCTGAGTGTAAAGCACGGTTTATCTGGGACAAAGTGGCCCAAAGATGGATCTAGGGTCAGCATGTGCCAGTACTTCTCAATGATTTTTTTTTTTTTTTGACTTGGCGTTGTTGCTGATTAAATGTGGTAATAATCCGTAATTGATTTGTGTCTTTACGTTTATTGGCCTGAAATAGAATGTTTCTGGGTTTCATCATTACTTGTTTAAAGGATTTTTTCAAGGAAGTGTGTGAGTACCCTCGTGCCAAAAGTCTGTCCCGTAAATTGTTTGCTTCTCTTATAAATGTATCCTCATCTGTGCAGTTACGTTTGATCCTTCAATATTGAGAATACGGGATAGAGTTAATCAGGGGTTGTGGATGGAAACTTGTGGTGTGGAGTATTGTGTTGCCTGCAGTGCTTTTTCTAAATAACTTGCTACATAGTTTTCCTTGTTCACCTATATAAATTTCTATGTCTAGAAATGTTATCTGGTTCTTGTCGAAGGACATAGTAAAAGTTAAGTTAAAGTCATTTTTGTTCATTCTTAACAAGCACTGCTCAAGTACATCAGTTGGACCGTCCCAGATGACAAGGATGTCATCTATATAACGATACCATCCCATGATGTGGTTGGTATATTGGATCAAGCTTTCATCAGTTAGAAACGTTTTTTTCCCACTCCCCCAGGTACAGGTTGGCATACGACGGGGCACAACATGTCCCCATCGCAACCCCCTGCACCTGGAGGTAGTGGGAGCCATTGAAAGTAAAAACATTGTGGGTGAGGATGTACTCGAGCAGTGCAATGACAAATTCATTGTACGTGGGGTCAGTAGCAGTATTTTGTTGAAGGACATGTCTGATGGCTGCTAATCCTCTCTCGTGTGGGATTGAGCTGGATGTAGTTTCTACATCTATTGTTACTAGGCAAGCTTGGTCCGAGACATTGAGTTCGTCCAGAATTTGCAACAGGTGACTTGTATCTCTCACATACAATGTTAGTGAAACTACAAAAGGTCTTAGATGTTCGTCCACTAATTTGCTAGCATTGTCACTGATTGAGCCAATGCCTGAAATGATCGGCCTACCTGGCGGATCTATAGGATTTTTGTGAATTTTAGGAAGTGTATAGAACGTAGGGGTTCTGGGAAAATTATTTCTAATAAAGGTTCAGGTTTGTTTGTTGATTGTGTTGTTCAGAAAGGCAGAATCTACTAGTGTGTAAAAATCTTTATTATATTTTTCAATAATAGTTGCCGGGATGCGACGGTACCAGTCTAGGTTGTTGAGAATCTTCTTACATATGTTAATGTAGTGTTCATTGTTCAGAACAACCACGTTACCACCTTTGTCCGAAGGTTTTATAGTGATTTGTCTATTGGTAACGAGGGAGTTTAGTGCGTCTAATTCTTTTGGGCTTAAATTTGAGGGTCCCTTGGTTTGTATCTTTAGTTTATCTAGATCGTTATTTACTAGCTTCAGGAATGCTGCCGCATTTGGACAAGTACTAGGAGGTGGGCAAAAGTCAGATTTTTTTCTTTAGTTTTGATGGGGCCAGGTTGGCTCGAGTGTCTGAGTCTAGTTCCTCTATAGATTGTAGAATTCGGGGGAAGGTCTATCGAGTCAATAAGGTCAGCTGTGTCACTCTCTTCAAGGAGGGCGATCAGCTGGTCTAAAGCTTGGTTTTCCTGGGGGGGTATAATTAATTTTGGTATGTTGTTTCTGATAGAGTTTCTTTAGGATTATTTTGCGAACAAATAACTGGAGGTCTTTGTAGAATTCAAATTTGTCTAGGTTGTGACTAGGGCAAAAATTTAACCCTTTCTTCAGGACTGAAATTTCATCTTTAGATAAAGGATGTGAAGATAAGTTGATTATACTTAAATCTGTGTTTGGATATATTGAAGTTCCCTGGTGGGGGGTTAGAGTGTCAGTTGTGTGTGTGTAGGTGTTGAGATTGGGTAGTGCTGGCTTGGCCCCAGCTAGAATTTGGTCTAAAAAAGATGGATCACTAGAACCCAATTCACGTGAGATGGGAGTGTCATGAATAGTGGGGGGGTAACTTCCTGTGGTGTGTGGTGAGGGGTAGGGGGGTTGGCAGGTTTTTCAAAAAGTGCACAGCTTGGATGCAAGGATTTAGGTGTATTTTCTGAGAGTTTTTTAGGTTTTTGGTCTTGTGTCGAATCCCCTTGGAATTGACGTTTAGTACCTAATGTGGACTGGGGTTTTGAGGTAGTGGGAAGAGTATTGTGAGAAGTAGGTTTAGTAAAATTGGGGTTTTATGCTGTTTTGGGGTTGCTTTTGTTAGTAGATTTGTTTTGATTCCATTTGTAGGATCTGCCGGCCTCAAATGCGTTTTTGTCTCGTAAGAATTTTTGGCCTTTTTTAATGAGGATATCGTTATTAAAGAATTCTAAATGAATCTTGAGTTTTTTCTCTTTAGCTATCGCTAATTTGTGTGTTTTAAATTGGTGTAGTTGTTCGCATAGTTTGATTTCTGTGTCTAGGGTCTTAGTTCTCTTAGTATATTCTTCAATTAGGGTCTCCATGAGACTTTGTGAACACGTTTGGAGTATGTTTTCCCAGGTTAATTTGAAGTTCATGTCCAGATCGTCCAAAGTTGGGAAGATCTGGACGCGAAGTCCCAGTGGATTAATGTTACTATTAATATAATCCTGAAAAGACTTTACATGCCAGAATAAGAGAGATTTTTTCTCTAGGGTTTTAGATAATTTGAAAAAGGAGAGAGGAAATCTCTGATTCAATTTGTACGTTGTCGCAGAATTTTTTTAGGTATCCCTGCATGAGAGATTCCCAATCTTGGCCCACAAAAGTACTTTCGGTGTCCATGCTTTCTGCTTCAGAATCCAATGGAAGGCAAAATGATGGTATACATTGATTTAAAAACTTATATTCTAACAACTATAGTCATGTCCTGAAAAACAGGGCAGGTTACAGAGAAATAATATTTAAGTGTATTTTGCAGTTTAAATATCCTAGGGTTGCTAGTCCGTCGGGGAGTGGTATTTACTACCAAATATTAATAACAAAATAGGGGGTGTCCCCATCAGAGTCCCCCTCTACATTAGATGTGCCCATCAGAGCCCTCCTTTACATTAAATATCCCCATCAGAGTCCTCCTTTACATCAGATGTCACCATCAGAGCCCTCCTTTACATTAAATGTTCCCATCAGAGTCCTCCTTTACATTTCATGTCCCTATCAAAGTCCTCCTTTACATCATATGTCCCCATCAGAGTCCTCCTTTACATTAGATGTCCCCATCAGAGCCCTCCTTTACATTAGCTGTCCCCATCAGAGTCCTACTTTACATTAGATGTCACCATCAGAGCCCCCCTTTACATTAAATATCACCATCAGACCCCCCCTTTACATTAAATGTCACCTTCAGAGTTCTCCTTTACATTAGATGTCCCCATCAGAGTCATCCTTTACATTAGATGTCCCCATCAGAGTCCTCCTTTACATTAGATGCCACCATCAGAGCCCTCCTTTACACTAAATGTCCCCATCAGAGTCCTTTACATTAGATGCCACCAACAGAGCCCCCCCTGTACATTAGCTGTCCCCATCAATGTCCTCCTTTACATTAGATGTCACCATCAGTGTCCTCCTTTACATTAGATGCCACCATCAGAGCCCCCTTTTACATTAAAATTTTGTATCAGAGTCATCCTTTACATTAAATGTCACCATCAGAGTTCTCCTTTACATTAGATGTCCCCATTACAGATCCCCTTTAAATTAGATGTCCCCATCAGAGCCCTCCTTTAAATTAGATGTCCCCATCAGAGCCCTCCTTTACATTAGATGCCACCATCAGAGCCCCCCCTTTACATGAAATGTCCCCACCAGTGTCCTCCTTTACATTAGATGTCCCCATCAGTGTCCTCCTTTACATTAGATGTCCCCATCAGAGTCCTCCTTTACATTAGATGTCCCCATCAGAGTCCTCCTTTACATTGGATGTCACAATCAGAGCCACCCTTTACATTAGATGTCCCCATCAGAGTCCTCATATACATTTGATGCCACCATCAGAGTCCTCCTTTACATCAGATGTCACCATCAGAGTCCTCCTTTACATTAGATGCCACCATCAGAGCCCCCCCTTTACAATAGATGTCCCCATCAGAGCCCTCCTTTACATAAGATGTCACCATCAGAGTCCTCCTTTGCAATAGATGTGCCCATCAAAGCCCTCCTTTACATTAGATGTCCCCATCAGAGCCCCTCTTTGCATTAGATGCCCCCATCAGAGCCCTCCTTTACATTAAATGTCTCCATCAGAGTCCTCCTTTACATCAGATGTCACCATCAGAGCCCCCCCCCTTTACATTAGATGTCCCCATCAGACCCCTCCTTTACATTAGATGCCACTATCAGAGCCCTCATTTAATTTGATGTTCCCATCAGAGTCCTCTTTTACATTAGATGTCCCCATCAGACCCCCCCTTTACATAAAATGTCCCCATCAGAGCCCTCCTTTACATTAGATGTTCCCATCAGAGCCCTCCTTTACATTAGTTGTCACCATCAGAGCCCCCCTTTAGATTACATGTACCAATCAGAGTCCTCCTTTACCATAAATGTCCCCATCAGAGTCCTCCTTTACATCAGATGTCACCATCAGAGCCCACCTTTAGATTACATGTCCCAATCAGAGTCCTCCTTTACCATAAATGTCCCCATCAGAGTCCTCCTTTACATCAGATGTCACCATAAGAGCCCCTCTTTGCATTAGATGTCCCCATCAGATCCCTCCTTTCCATTAAATGTCCCCATCAGAACCCCCCCTTTACATTAAATGTCCCTATCAGAGTCCTCCTTTACATCAGATGTCACCATCATCACTATCAGAGCCCCCCTTTACATCAGATGTCACCATCAGAGTCCTCCTTTACATTAGATGTCACCATCAGAGTCCTCCTTTACATCAGATGTCCCCCCTCTCCCCCCTCGTACTCACATCTCTCACACAAGTCGCCTGTCATCCACCTTCGGATGGCCAAGATAAGTGAGAGAAACCAGAAGTGAAGACACAGGACCCGCCAATCACACACTACAGCAGGGAACAATGCTATAGAGGGAATGTTCAGGGCGCAGAGCTCAGCGCCCCGAGGACTTTCTAAAGGAAACCAATAGATCTTCTTGTTTGCATGTGATTGCAATCACATCATGCTTCCCATTGCATCTGATTTTCCGGCGCCCTGCACACACTTAAAGGGACATTTTTTTCCCCAGTGATTGCAGCACATCATGCTTTCGATACACCTGTGTGTCCACACACTTAAAGGGACAGTATTTGTTTTTTAAAACTTGAAAAAAAAAAAGTTGTTATTTATTTTTTAAATAATGTGTAGCTTTGGGGGGCGGTGCCCCTGGGCCCCCTATGGGCAGGCCACCACTGTGTCTGACATTACCAGTAGTATGAATTGTGTTTAGTTGAATGTCCCAGCCTGTGCTTTGCAGTATTGATGTTTGGTGGCATTATAAATATTGTCCCACTATCCCATATATGTTCAAAACTAAACAGGCATTACCAACTTAGTCTCTGACCTGGCCTGTAGTATGGTCTGTAGTGTGGTTACTTAACTAACGGCAAATAGAGTCAGTCTGTTCCACCCACTAGAGGCCCAGAGTTGATTCATCCAACTGCCAAAGCTTTTCGCACTTGATCCAACTGCTCTTCTAAACTGCAGTCTGTGCAGAACAGATTTGTCTGCCTGGATCCTGACAATCAGGACCTAGAACCATAGAGGACCTGTTGAGAAGACTCAGGAAGGGGTAGGATCACTACGCAAGTGAGTCCACAATGAGTCTTGCCTGCCTTCCTTCCTCTCCAGGGGTGATGTGAATGCGGAACTTAAGGCAAACACATAATGTCGGGCTTACAAGCTACAAACTGCAGGTGTGGCAAAATGTCAGTATAATTTCATGGGGTGTGTTTAAATTGTGACAGATATTTCTATTTTCTAAATGATAATCACTATTAGAGATCACCCACGTACTGCGGAAGACCACCAGCATGCTGCAACAGGGCATTAGAGGCCACTTACATGCTGTAAGAGATCACAAGATACCCATGACATCCTTGAAAAGACCACTAGATGCCACCAGCATGCTGCACGATACCACTAAATATTTCTGCTGTACTGCATAAACATGTGCAGAAATACAGAAGTCAATGTCAAAGTAACATGGCTATGGATGCCAAATCCCCAATTAATCAAAAACTGAAAAAAACATTTATTTAATATCAAGTAAGCATGATTTCACAAATATTTTTTTAAAACTGCATACATTTATTCATAAACTAAACATTGCATAAAAAGGGGAAAGAGGGGTTACTGAAAAAAAAATTAAAAATGTGAAGAAATGTTGGTGTAAAACAAATATCAATTGGATAAAAAAAGAAAGGGGACAAAAAACAAAAACAAAAAAAGCAAACAAGGAAAGACTGCAAAAAGGTGAAATAACATAAATGAAATTGAAACACAAACAGTAAAAATGTATATATGAAAGCCACAAAAGTAATTAGTACTGTGGTACATTTAAAGATGCTAAAGTAAAGACAACTAATCTTGAAGAAGTTCTAAGAAGTGATATTAAATCCTTATGTTGCACCCTCTTGGTGCTAGGATTACTTAGATTTAGTGCTGGCTCATTGTGTTCAGTGGAGCTGTATTTTGGTTTGCTAGGTAAATTTAGCTTGTCTCACTGTAATCAGTGTGGCTGTAATCGTTTTGTTAGGTAAATTTAGCTCTGCTCACTGTAATCGGTGCAGCTGCATGTGATAAGTTCAGTATACTCAGTGTTTCAGCTGCTGTTGGTTTGCCTGTTTCCTCTGCTTTCCATAGGGCTGAAAAACACTCCGGAATATAGGTGTGGCGCAATGCAAATAGCAGCATGCATATTTATACAGCCTTGGCCAATCCCAGGGAGGATGGCCCTGAAGGCTGCTGAGAGTCTGTATAAATACTCTGGGACAAAGAGCATCTGGGTCTTTACCTTTAGGAGAGGAACACAGCCTGGAGGGGTTGCTGCCCTACCCAAACAGCGTTCCCTTTAAATGGATGTCTCACTAGTTATGGCACTGACCAGGTAACCACTGTCCAAGTTGGTCAGTGCCATAACCAGTAAGACATCCACTTAAAGGGACCGCATCCAGAGGAGAGGGGTTACTGTTTGTTACTGTTATAATTTATGCAGCCACATGTTCTGGTGAGTGCGGAGTGCTGGTGGTGGTATTAGCACAGTGAAAATTTGTGGAAAAAGCACTGCACTTTACTTTCATGAAGTGGTGGATTCACTATACTTTCTTGGACAGATTGTCAGTTTAATTCCTGATTTTTTTGTTTAGGTATGATGATATATTTTGTTATTCATATGTTGAGTAACTATTATTGTATTTTATTTTATTTATAGCATGAATTTAGGTAACTAATATTTGATTTTTGCAATTCTTCCTTGAACGCTGCACATTATATTTACAGTATTTACTATTGTGTATTTTCCATTGTGATTGCTGTGATTGGCTACAGCTATCAGATGGTAAAGGACAACTGTGAATGGCCCTGTACTATGTGATTACTGTGATCGATCACAGAGATCACAATAGTAAGCAAGCTATCATGAATGAAAGTCATTCATGGCAGTTGTGTTTACATGTTATCATGTAACTGCTGCGATTGGTCACAGCAATCCCATGATACCTGGGCCACTCACAGAGGCTGAGTACCGAGCAGTGTAATCTGTTGTGTTCACCGGACACAGCAGTCACAGGGTCGTGCCACTGTGCACCTCAGGTAACACATGGGAGGTGCATGAGTAGGAGGACGTCCCTTGATGCCCTCCCAGAACTGGAAAGCACCCGCCTAGCCATATTATTACAATATGCCAGGCAGGAAGTGGTTAAACAGCTTCTTCCTTTGCTATACTATTTTATTTACATGGTATAGATGCACAACTTCACTGGCAGGCAAGTTATTTAATCACTTGCCCACTGGACACCTATACCCCCTTCCTAGCCAGGCCAATTTTAGCTTTCAGTGCTCTCACATTTTGAATGACAATTACTCAGTCATGCAACACATTACCCATATGACATTTTTGGCCTTTTTTCGCACATATAGAGCTTTCTTTTGGTGGTATTTAATCACCACTGGGCTTTTTATTTTTTACGCTATAAATATAAAAAGACTGAAAATTTCGAAAAAAAATGCATTTTTCTTTGTTTCTGTTATAAACTTTTGCGGATGAGTAATTTTTCTTCATACATTTCGGCCAAAAGTTATACTGCTACATATCTTTGGTCAAAATAACCCAAAGTGTATAATAATTGGTCTTTGTGAAGGTTATGAAGTCTACACACTATGGTGGCAATCAATGAAAATTGATCACACCTGATCACACCTGATGTACTGACAGCCTATCTAATTTCTTGAGACACTAACAAGCCAGGAAAGTACAAATACCCCCCAAATGACCCCTTTTTGGAGACATTCCAATGTATTTAGTAAGAGGCATGGTGAGTTTTTTTTGAAGTTGTAATTTTATTCCCACAATTCTTTGCAAAATGACGATTTTTTTTTTTTCCTTCACAAAATTGTCATACTAACAGGTTATTTCTCTCACATGGCACATGCCTGCAACTACACCCAAAAACACATTCTGCTACTCCTCCCTGAGTATGGCAATACCATATGTGTGAGACTTTTACACAGCCTGGCCCAACATGCAAGTAGCACTTCCAGACATTCTAGAAGCATAATCCTGGCACTTTATAAAACTCTGGTTAGGCCACATCTGGAGTATTCCGTCCAGTTCTGGTCCCCAGTCCTCAGAAGGGATGTGCTGTAAATGGAGAGCGTCCAAAGAAGTGTAACAAAATAATATGGGAATTGGAGGACCTCAATTACGAGGAAAGACTTACAGCACTAAATTTTTCACGCTGGAGAAGAGACGTTTGAGAGGGTATATGATAGCGATCTACAAATACCTCAATGGTGATCCCAGCATAGGAACAAAGCTATTCAGTCTCAGGGAGTATAAGAGGACACAGGGCCACACAATGAGACTGGAGGAGAAGAGGTTTATTCTAAAGCTGCGCAGGGGTTTTTTCACTTTCAGGGCAATAAGGAGGTGGAATTCTTATCCACATTTGGTGGTATCAGCAGGGAGTATTGATAATTTTAAAAGAAACTTGGATGTACATCTTAGTGAACACAATATACAGGGATATGGGAAATAATTATCAACACTGACACACCTACACAGGTTGAACTGGATGTACTATTGTCTTTATTCAACCTTACCTACTATGTAACTATATGTAACTATGGAAAGAAAATGAAAACACATCTTTTTTTTTTTTACACAAAGTTGTCCATTTATAAGATATTTCTAAGACACAGCTTGTGCATACCACAAATTATACCCCAAAATACATTCTAATACTTCTCCGGAGTATGGCGATACCTTTTACACAGCCTGGCCACATACAGAGGCCCAACATGCAAGTAGCACCTTCAGGCATCCTAGGTGCATAAATTACACATATAATTGCCTGACAGCCTATCACACTTTGAAGGCCCTGGAGCACTAGGACAATGGAAACGCCCACAAAATGACAACATTTTGGAAAGAAAACACCCCAACGTATAATCTATGAGGCATAAAGAGTCTTTTGAACATGTCACTTTTTTCCACAAGTTTTTGCAAAATGTGGAAAGAAAATGAAACCGCATTTTTTTTACACAAAGTTCTCCATTTATAAGATATTTCTAAGAAACAGCATGTACATACCACAAATTACACCCCAAAATACATTCTGCTACTCCTCTTGAGTATGGCAATACCACATGTATGAGATTTTTACACAGCTTGGCCACATACAGAGACCCAACATGCAAGTAGCACCTCCAGGCGTTCTAGGAGCATAAATTACACATATAATTTCCTGACAACCTATCACACTTTTGAAGGCCCTGGAGCAGCAGGACAATGGAAACGCCCACAAAATGACCCAATTTTGGAAATCAAACACCCCAACGTATATTTAATGAGTCATTTGAACATGTCATTTTTTTTCACAAGTTTTTGGAAGATGTGGAAAGAAAATGAAAATGCATTTTTCTAAAACAAAGTTGTCTATTTATAAGATATTTCTGACACACAACATGTACATACAACAAATTATACCTCAAAATACATTCTTCTACTTTTCCTGAGTATAGCTATACCACATGTGTGAGACTTTTACATGGCCTGGCTACATACAGAGGCCCAACATGCAAGGAGCACCGTCAGGTGTTCTAAGGACATAAATTACACATCTAATTTCCTTACAACCAATTACATTTTTGAAGTCCCTTCATATTTCTAATACATAACATGCACATACCAAGAATTACACCCCTAAATACATTCTGCTGAGCAAAGGGTAAACAAAAGATTACCTGTGGTTTTAGTAGTGAAGTTGTCTACAGGAGAGCACTGGTCCAGGCAGCAGGCAGAGACATGGTCAGCGACAATGAACGCAATTGTCCAGGCAGCAGGCAGGAATATTGTCCATAGTCATTACAGGCAGGGATACTGTCCATATACAGTCCAGGGTAGAGGTAGAGGCAGGTAGAGATATTGCCAGCAGTGCCAAAATATTGGTCCTGGTAGTAGGCAGGAACATGGTCCATAGTACAGATAGCAGGCAGAGGTCAGGAAAGAATGGGGACAGGGGTAGAGGCTTCTCCCACCCAAATCTCTTTGAAGCCTCCGGTCTCCAGACCTTAATTCAGTAATGAGAAAACCAAAAAATGTGTTTTCTTCATCACACAATTCTGAAGTCCCTCACATATGCGGGACCCCTGTGTTATGAATCCCACTTCTTCAGTAGCAGGCTTAAAAGATCAGTCCAAGAGGCAGGAAAAAAACTTGGTCAAACAGTCCAGGGTCAGTTCTAGAGCAGGCAGAGATATGTACAGTTTAACGTTAGGCAGAAGTATGGTTGTATAACAGGCCAGGGTGAGTTCCAGAGCAGGCAGAGGTATGTATAGTTTAGCGTTAGGCAGAAGCGTGGTCAAATAACAGGCCATAGTCAGTTCCGGAGAAGGCAGAGGTATGTACAGTTTAGCCTTAGGCAGAAGGGTTAGGCAGAAGCGTGATCAAATAACAGGCCATGGTCAGTTCCGAGAAGGCAGAGGTAGGTACAGTTTAGTGCAGTGGCATAAGGAGTGTGGAAATAAATGACAGGAATTGAGAATTATGTGTACCATACTTCACTAATGATGTAGAGAAGTATGGTAACGGCAGAAAAGGGCAGTGATAATTTCTTAATAATGAAGATAGGATACGGGAGTCTCGGTGGATTTATGGTAAATCACATAAGTATTATAAAAGGCCAAACTGAAAAAATAAATAGAGACTTTTTTTATACCAATGGTGGGTCCTTCTTGTTGGAAGGTAGGGCTTAATCATTTGATCATTGAAGTCGACTCCCTCCATTAACAAATTATAATCGTGGACACATGCTGGTTTCTGGATTGGGCTGTTCCTTCTGGGGATTTCCATGTAGGTGTCTTTATGAATTGATGAGAGCATGTAAACGTTTCATTTGTCCTTGATAGCCAATATCTCCTCATTCTGCAAAGTCGCCGACTCCCCTTGTCATAGTCTTTCATTAACGAGCCTTTGCAGGAAGCTCTTCCTATTGGGTCTCACTGTACCACATGCTGGAGACTTCTTCAGGTGAAGATTGTGGAGGAGGGGCAAATCTGTGTAGTAATTATCCACATATAGATGGTAACCCTTTTACAAGCTCCCAAACAACTTTTCTGCTGGCTCTAATGTACTCTGGGCATTCAGGGAATGCAGCTGGGTGTCCTTCCCTTCATACACCAGGAAGGCATAGATGTACCCCGTGGCTCTGTCACATAATTTGTAGCGTTTAACCCCATATCGGGGCCCTTTTGCTGGGAATAAACTGCTTGAAGGCCAGCCTGCCTGTGAGTCCCATATTGAAAATGAGGCCCAAAAATATTCTAAATTCCTCCATTGTTAGTTTTCAACACTCATAGGGACGGGCGTATCTTGAGCCTGGGTTGCTCAATATGAATTGTTGTGCATAGAGTTTGCACTGGGCCACGATGGAAGATAATACAGTGGATATAAAAAGTCTACACCCCCTGTTAAAATGTCAGGTTTCTGTGAAGTAAATAAATGAGACAAAGATAAATCATTTCAGAACTTTTTGCATCTTTTATGTGACCTATAAACTGTACAACTCAATTGAAGAACCAATTGAAATCTTTTGGGGGGGGGGGATAAAAACTAAAATAATGTGGTTGCATAAGTGTGTACATCCCCAGTTATAACTCTTATAACTGGGGATGTAGCTGTGTTCAAAATTAAGCAATCATATTCAAGCTCATGTTATATAGGCGTCAGCACACACCTGCCATCAATTAAAGTGCCTCTGATTAACCCCAAATAAAGTTCAGTCGTTCTAGTAGGTCTTTCCTGACATTTTCTTAGTCGCATTCTACAACAAAAGTCATGGTTCACAACGAGCTTCAGCATCAGACGGATCTCATTGTTAAAAGGTATCAGTCAGGAGAAAGGTACAAAAGAATTTCCAAGGCATTAGAAATACCACGGAACACAGTGAAGACAGTCATCATCAACTGGAGAAAATATGGCATTACCAAGAACTGGACGTCCCTCCAAAATTGATGAAAAGACTAGAATAAAACTGGTCAGGGAGACTGCCAAGAGTCCTACAGCAACATTTAAGGAGCTGCAAGAATATCTGGCAAGTACTGGCTGTGTGGTACATGCGACAACAATCTCCCATATTCTTAATATGTCTGGGCTATGGGGTAGAGTGGCAAGACAGATGCCTTTTCTTGCGAAGAAAAACATCCAAGCCTGGCTAAATTTTGCAAAAACACATCCGAAATCTCCCAAAAGCATGTAGGAAAATGTGTTATTTTTTTATATAATCTTTATTTTAAGCAAATTTTCATTTAACAACATACAGAGGAATAGGATTAAAGTATGTTACATAGATTGCCTTTTGGGGTACATTTTCACAGAAAGGAAAACATAACTCAGGGATACACACATTGAGGGATCATTTCAGAGGGATGTATGATCGTCATCTCACTATAGCATCATGTGAATTCACACATCTATGAATCTCCCCTACAGTCCCCTCCGGGACATCCCTGAGGAAGATTAGAACCTTCAATCAAGAGCAGGGATCACAGAGCGATCCGGGGTACCAAGGCCCAGCAAAGAAATCAGAAACATAAATCAGAATGAAAATGAAAACAAAATAAACTGTAAACAAAAATTAAAAACAAAAGAAGTGGGTGTTACACCTTTTAGCATGGTAAACCAACTTAAGCTGTATTAGGTTTGTCAAGACTCTTCTGCACTTTTACTCTGCAATCAGTACCGCACCGGAATCCCCACACCCCGACCCCGTCAATCAGGTGGGGCCATCGTATGTGAGGATCCCAGGACGGATGACACTGCCGGACTGGTATATTGTATCCAGGTAGCCCAGATTGAATAAAACGTCTTGTATCTGTCCTTACACTTCGCCATCCATTCCTCTGCAGCCATGATATTATTGACTAAAATTATCCATTCAGCGTGGGTAGGTACCTGAGGCTTCTTCCAATATATTGGGATTAGCCTTCGGGCCGCATTAAGCAAATGTGGTAGTATCGACTTATGGTATTGGCCGAGAGGAATGGTGGGGAAATGCAAAAGAGACTCTATAGGGGAGTCCGGGAGATCCAGGTCTAAAATGATTTTGATCTGAGCGTGAATATCCAGCCAATAAGGTCTTAATTTGGGACACTCCCACCAGATGTGGAGAAATGAGCCTCTAAGGCCACATTCTCTCCAGCATGTGTCTGAAAGAGATGGGTACATCTTAGCAAGTTTGGACGGGACCCTATACCATCTGGTTAGGACTTTGTAGCTTTTCTCTTGCATTTTTGTGTCTACTGTGCTGGAGTGTGTGAGGCTATACAGATGGTCCAGCTGAGGCTTAGTAAAAACGTGCTGAAGGTCCCTCTCCTATGACTAATGAATCCCGGCTTTCCCTCATTGTGCATGGATTGCAGTAAGTCATATAATATCGATATTAAGTGAGGGATAGCGGAGGTTGACATACATAGGCACTCGAAGGGTGAGTGGGAGAACAAACTACATGGGGTAGACGCCTAATGAAATGCTGGAGCTGTCTATAATGCCACTCGTCCATTGGGAAGGTGCCATATTGTTCCCTAACGGCAGCAAGCCTTGATCTTGGATAAATCTACCACATCTAGACTCTCCATCAGCCACCCATGCCCTAAAGAAGGACAGATGCTCCCCTGGATTAAACCAGGGGAAGCCACCCAGTAGTGCCAGAGGGGAAGTCGGTGGAGCAAGCCTTCCCCTCTTATTCAAAGTGTCCCAAATTGTCAGGGCATGGGAGAAACCAGCATTGAAAGACCTCTGCACTTCCGTGGAACCCAGGGGGCATGCGACAGGTTCCGGCCCGCTAAAAATGTATCAAGTGGCACCCAAAGTTTCAAGGTGACACCATGATACCAGTCTAGAATGCGCTGCAAAGCTATGGCTTCATAATATCTGCAGACCACAGGGACCCCCAAACCCCCTCCTACCTTAGGGCGTTGTATCGTGCGAAGGGCCAGCCTAGGGCATTTCCCACTCCAAATATATTGTATAAACAGGCTGTTGAGGGTTGAGAAGAAAGTCCTAGGCAGGGTGATAGGCACCATCTGCAGGAAAAACAGGACACGGGGCAGCACATTCATTTTGAGGACACTGACTCGGCCCATCCAAGAAAAAGCAGATCGGTCCCATCTTTTAAGGTCTGCTCTGATAGTGGAGAATAATGGCCCATAATTACACGCATAAAGCTGGGAGCAGCTGGCAGGCAAGTATATCCCCAGATACTTCAAGGAGGTCTGACACCATGTAAAGGAGAAGGCAGCCTGCAGCTGTGTACGTAGACCCAAGGAAATATTCAAGGTAAGAATCTCTGACTTATTATAATTTATCTTGAAATTGGACAAAAGGTTGAATTCTCTTAGTTCCACCAGGATGTTAGGCAGTGATATCAAAGGCTCAGGGACATAGAATAGTACATCATCCGCATAAGCGGACAGCTTATGTTTGGTCGGCCCTACAGTGAAGCCTTTGATGTCTTTATTAAGGCAGATCTTATTAAGCAGTGGCTCAAGGGTTAATGCAAAAATAAGAGGGGACAAAGGGCATCCCTGGCACGTCCCATTGCCAATTGGGAATGTATCTGACAGTAGTCCATTTACTTTTACCCTATCGGTCGGGGAACTACAAAGGGAGGATATCCAGGCTAACATATTAAGGCCCAGGCCAAGCCTGACCAACACTGCCCTCATATATGTCCAATCCACCCTGTCAAATGTCTTTTCGGCATCGGTGGAAAGCAAAAGACAGGGGTGAGTCGTAGCCTGAGACTCCACCCAATGGATCAGTTGGAGTGCTCTGTTTGAGTTGCCCCTTGCCTCCTTTCCCATTATGAAGCCCATTTGGTCAGGGTGTACAACTGTTGGCAGGAGTGGCTTAAGTCTATTGGCCAAGATTTTTGCCATCGGTGTTCAAAAGTGATAAAGGTCTATAGTTCCCGGGAATAGTGTGGTCTTTCCCGTCCTTCGGTAGGACTGTAATATGTGCCATCAACGCCTCACTAGGCATTGCCGAACTGGAGGCCAGCGACGTGAAGTAAGCACACATGGGCTTAGACAGCACCTCAGAATATTTTTTGTAATAGGCATTTGTGTAGCCATCAGGACCCGGACTCTTCCCATTAGGAAGGTCTTTGATCACCTCTTCAATTTCCGATATAGAGATAGGTGCATCCAGCTCTTCGCCAATAGATGCCGCAAACTGTGGGGAATGGGCCTCTGTGATTTATTGTAAGATGCGGTCGGTCCGTTGGGACTCCGCAGATCCTGGTAAAATACCTGGGAGTTGATACAGTTGGGCGTAATAATCCCTAAAAGTGTTAGCAATTTTCGAGGAGTGAATGACAGATGTTCCCGTCGGTGAGGTGAGTTTATGAACATGTCCCGAATCGTGTTGGTGTTTGAGGGCTCTAGCCAGTAACCTGCCACATTTGTTACCAAATTCATAGAATTTGTGTGCCATATGGCGCATTCAAGCCCTGATTTTAGCATCCAGCAATACAGCCAGATCCTGTCTAAGGGATTGTAGTTCTAACGCCATTGCGGGAGTAACGTGCCGTTTATGGACTAGTTCCGCCACGCGTATTTTGGCCAGTAAGGTCAGCAGTTCCCCCTCCCGAGCCTTTTTCAATCACGCATCTTGGGATATCAGCTCCCCGCGGACTACCGCTTTATGTCCCTCCCACACCAAACCCATGCCTACCTCGTCTGGTTTATTCTCTGCAAAATACAGGGAAATGGTATCCGATACCTGTTTTTGAGCCACCGCATCATCCAGGATGCCTTCATTCAAGCGCCAGATCCATGTCCTTGCCTCCGTGGACAGGGAAGGCAGGGAAATGGAGACCGGCGCATGATCTGAAATTGTGTGTGGCCGAGAAATAGCTATAGTCTCTATCTGTTGGGTGTAATAGTCTCCAACAATCAACCAAATGGTGCGCCTGCAAGGATTTCCGAAAATGTTTCAGAAAGGCAAGCGAATGGGTTAAGCGGCCCGAGGACGTGTCTAGTATTGGGTCTGGGCTGATATTGAAATCACCTCCCAGAATGAGCTGACCCTCCCTGAAGTTGTTTACAATTTGGGGCATACACAGCTGCAAACGTGAACCTACGGTTGTAAATGGTGCCTTTGACAAACACAAACCGGCCATCAGGGTCAATTAATTGGTCCGTTAGGACAAAGGGACAATGTTTGTGGACCGCTATGGCCACCCCTCCCCGATTTAGGGCAAGGGGAGTTGCTGAGGTACCAGGAGTTGAACAAATGTGTGGGAAGGCAGGGGACCAAGGTAGTGCTAAAATGCGTTTCCTGCAAAAAATGATATGTGCCCCCATGCGTTTCATCTCAAGCCACAACTTACTGCGTTTTGATGGAGATCCCAGACCATGCACGTTGTAGGATACAACTTTTAAAGCTGCCATAATGGAGGGTCACAGGGTGGAGCCACCGGGTTGCCAGCAAGGGGGATGAGGGTGAAAATATATAAAAACAAGAGAGAGCGCACGCCAGCCCTAGTGTGTTATCGTTTAATAGATGAAGGTAAGTGTATAAAAAACAAGGGTTGCACTCACAAACATCCAGCGTTAAATGGCATAAAGAGCTCCATAACAGCCTACTCTCCTGGTCTGTAGGGATCAGTTAGCTCACAGCAACTAGCAGCGTGGTAAAGTATTCCAGTAAGCACAGACCGCCTGCTTGCTTGTAACACACACCGCCCAAAGCACTCGCACGGACCAGCCGGCGCTGCCTGATGTCACTCGTGGCCAGGGAGGGGATGCACATTGATGCAGCTGACTCCTCTCGTAAGCCTCATGCAATTGCTAGGACAACATGTTTCGGAGGCGTGGCCTCCTTCTTCAGGTAATGCCCTCATCTCCTCTAGTGATAATATATGCTCAAACCCCTCGCCCCTCCTATCTATGAACCAATGGCATCATAACAGACCAGGATCACGGAGTACACAGCAAGAGGTATCTACAAGACGGAGGGGGTTATATAGCAACAGCATCCTAAAATGGTGTTTAGTACAAATAAACATAGAGAATTAGCACTATCTTTAATGTAAATCTAAATAAAAGGAATTCTTGTCATATGTAATTAAAACTTATTAAAAAGTACTTATGTGAACAGTACTATAAAATATACTATAAAATATACACTATATATTAGTTAATATCATCAACAACAGAAAATCACGATGCGAGGGCATAATCATACATATCAAAATACATGAATAAATGATATATAATATATACATAATACAACATAATATCAATAAAGATGCAAGACGTCATGGCATATCCAATGTAGAAATTAATTGTATTATATTATATGGTTTTTAGGTGGTGAAAAAATAAAGTTATATTAAGCTATAAAGTATATGGTGGGGTCCCATACTAAAATGGACCCCTATCTGATAAAATTATAATCTGATTCATACAAAACGAAAGTCTAAAACTAAAATAATGAATATGGAGGATTTATAAAGTGAATAAGTATGCAGGGCAGCACAGTGGTGTAGTGGGTAGCACTCTCAACCGGCAGCATAAAGGGTCACCGGTTCAACTTCCATCCACAACACCACCCGAATGAAAGGCCAAACAATGTCAAACAGAATATACAGAATTACATCTATAACATCATATGAGAGTACCTATTTCAGGCTCTTCGATTAACCCTTCTGGTGCCATACTGTTTAGAGTGAACATCCAATAGGATTCCCGTTTGCATAAACGAGCAAAACGTTCACCTTCCGGGATAGACATAGGTATGGATTCTATACCAAAAAGTTCCAACCCTGTAGTGCTGCCATCATGTTTATGATTAAAGTGACGTGGCACACTATGCTTCTCAACCTTTTTTTCTATGAACCTACGGTGTTCACCAAAGCGGGTCCTCATCGCACGCACCGCTCTACCAACATAGAGGTACCCACATGGGCACCTCAACCCAGAGATAACAAACTGGGTATTGCAACATATAAATTGTTTAATGTAGAAGGTACGGCCATCTTTACAACGAAATGACTTCTGGCCATGAGAGATAAATTTACACGGTTTGCATTTAATGCCTTTACATCTATAACATCCAGTAATGTTAAAGAATTGAGGGATGTTTTGCATTTACAAGCTTTGTTTGTCTTTAAGGCGACTGGGGGCAATTAAACTTTTCACATTTTTCGCACGTCGGAATACTACCCGAGGTTTATTGGGGAGGATTTTTCCAAGTGTATTATCCTGCCCCAAAATTGGCCAGTGCTTTTGGACAGCTCTTTTTATAGCCCAGTGCTGATCGTTGAATGTTGTAATAAAGAGAATGTCATGTTGTTCTTTTAGCCCTCGCATCGTGATTTTCTGTTGTTGATGATATTAACTAATATATAGTGTATATTTTATAGTATATTTTATAGTACTGTTCACATAAGTACTTTTTAATAAGTTTTAATTACATATGACAAGAATGCTTTTTATTTAGATTTACATTAAAGATAGTGCTAATTCTCTATGTTTATTTGTACTAAACACCATTTAAAGATGCTGTTGCTATATAACCCCCTCCGTCTTGTAGATACCTCTTGCTGTGTACTCCGTGCTCCTGGTCTGTTATGATGCCATTGGTTCATAGATAGGAGGGGCGGGGGGTTTGAGCATATATTATCACTAGAGGAGATGAGGGCATTACCTGAAGAAGGAGGCCACGCCTCCGAAACATGTTGTCCTAGCAATTGCATGAAGCTTACGAGGGGAGTCAGCTGCATCACTGTGCATCCCCTCCCTGGCCACGAGTGATGTCAGGCAGCGCCGGCTGGTCCGTGCGAGTGCTTTGGGCGATGTGTGTTACAAGCAAGCAGGCGGTCTGTGCTTACTGGAATACTTTACCACGCTGCTAGTTGCTGTGAGCTAACTGATCCCTACAGACCAGGAGAGGAGGCTATTATGGAGCTGTTTATGCCATTTAACGCTGGATGTTTGTGAGTGCAACCCTTGTTTTTTATACACTTACCTTCATCTATTAAACGATAACACACTAGGGCTGGCGTGCGCTCTCTCTTGTTTTTATATATTTTCAGAATCATGTCTATCACCCAGTGGACTTTTGGGAGAGCTACAACACCTTAAGCGAGGAATATACATTCAGACTGTTTACTGTTTGAATAGGTATAGTGGGGACAGCGCTAAACTTGGTTTGTTGTGTGTGAAGGGGCATGAGGGACCCACAGCACATCCAGACCGGCAGAAGGAAGCAGACAAAGTATATCACACATGAGCAAGAGCCTAAAAAACAAATCACAGTTATTGCAGATGCAAACACCTTAAAACAGAGGAAAAAAAAGGTTAAACTGTAGAACAGAAATACAACAAGAGCCCAAAGGGCATAACAAGGCACAACCTTGCTTCTGGTCGGGAGTCCCTAACCCCCCCCCCAAATCGGGGAGACGGTGAGGACCAGCAAGCAGCGCCATGTCCCAAAAGGGGAACAAAACTCCAAAGAGTCGACCTATTGGGGGGAAAGTGATACAGCACAGGGAGTGGATCTGCATGGGCACCCGCTATCAGTGTAAGGGGCATACTCTGCACCCTAGTCTTAGGTAGAAAAGTGGAACGGCAACTGGGGGGAATCAAGTATCGTCCAGGAACTTCTCAGGTGCCAATTTTAGATACCACCCCCGTTTAATCTTCCCCCTGTGGGGAGCGAGGGCGCGATGCTTGGTTAGATGGGCCTCTCTGAGATCCACGTCTGCGTCTGCGACGGCTTGCCTGCCACGGTTCAGGGCGAGCTGGGAGCGGTATCTCTGGTGAAGCCCTCCAATCTGGAATGTCCACCTGAGGCAGTCCAAGAGATTCCAGAAAATGGGGCAGATCAGCCTTGCTCCGCAGGGTAAACTGCTTACCATCCTTAGTAGCAGATAAACTAAATGGAAAGCCCCATCTGTAAGGCAATTGCGCATCCTGTAGAGCCGCCAACAATGGCTTGAGGGCGCGGCGCTGCATAAGCGTACGTCTCGATAGGTCCGGAAAGAAGGATAATTGGGCTCCATCGAAATCCACATGTCGGAGTCCACGGACTTGGGTCATGATGCGCTCCTTATGAGAGTATTTGTGCAATTTACAAATAATGTCCCTGGGTTTGTCAGGATCTTCAGAGGGAGGTCGCAGAGCTCTGTGAGCCCTGTCTATCTCAATGTGCTCAGGCGCCTGGTGGCCTAGTATTTGTTTAAAGACCCCCTGCAGGGTGGGTATAATATCTCTCGGGCCCGTGGCCTCAGGCAGACCCCTGATGCGTATGTTGACCCTGCGGCTCCTATTTTCAAAATCGTCCATCTGATCCAACAGGGCCTCAAGTCTGCGGTCATGCATTTTGCTGTAGTCAGAAAGAGCCTGCAGGGTGGGGGTAATCTCTTCCCACTGGGTTTCCAAGGACTCCACTCTATCCCCCAGGTGCGCTGTATCAGCTTGCAAGGCCTCAATATCCTGCCTCATGGCTTTCTCCACCCTGTGAACAAACCCCCCTTAGTGGGGAGGGAAAGGATGTGTGTCTCTATCTCCCCAGGCATCGCCTCCGATAGTGGGCCTTTCTGAGCTGTCTGATCCGAAGGGAGAGGAAGGGGGAGGCAGGGACGGCATAGGTATGTGTGGGGAACTGATAGGAGAGGCAGCTCCAGCAGTGTGTCCACCGGGCGCCATCTTGGCTGTACCTGCCGTTCCTCTGCGGGTCCCGGAAAAGAAGTTGTCCAAGGATTCCGACCGGCTTCGAGGGGTCCGCTGCGGGAACGTCTTGCGCTTCGGGGACATCGTTTATATACCTGTCCCCCCGGTAATGCTGCCGTTCAGGCTGTATAGAGAGCGGGTCTCACAGAGCTCCAAAGAAGCACGTCTTCACTCGTGCATGCCGTAGCCACGCCCAGGAAAATGTGTTATGATCTAATGAAACCAAGGTTTAACTTTTTGGCCATAATTCCAAAAGATATGTTTGCTCCAAAAACAGCACTGCACATAACCAAAAGAACATCATACCCACAGTGAAGCATGGTGGTGGCAGCGTCATGCTTTGGGACTGTTTTTTTTCAGCTGGAACAGGGGCCTTAGTCAAGGTAGAAGGAATTATGAACAGTTCCAAATACCAGTCAACATTGGCACAAATCCTCCAGGCTTCTGCTAGAAAGCTGAACGTGACAACGTCCCAAAGCATACATCCAATTTAACAAAGGAATGACTTCACCAGAAGAAGATTAAAGTCTTGGAATGGCCCAGACCTGAATCCCATTGAAAATCTGTGGAGTGATTGAAGAGGGCTGTGCACAGGAGATGCCTTTGCAATCTGACAGATTTGGAGTGTTTTTGCAAAGAAGAGTGGGCAAATATTGCCAAGTCAAGATGTGCCATTCTGATAGACTCATATCCAAAAAGACTGAGTGCTGTAATAAAATCAAAAGGTGCTTTAACAAAGTATTAGTTTAAGGATGTGCACACTTATGCAACCATATTATTTTAGTTTTTTTATTTTTACTTCCCTCCACCTAAAAGATTTTAGTTTGTTGTTCAATTGAGTTGTACGGTTTATAGGTCACATTAAAGGTGGAAAAAGTTCTGAAATGATTTATTTTTGTCTCATTTTTTTACATCACAGAAACCTAACATTTTAACAGGGTTGTGTAGACTTTTTATATAGGTCTTGGGTAAAAATTAAATTAAAAAATCAATAGAGCAAAATTCTCTGTTTCCCTAGACACCTGGCTGGGGGGTGAAAGGGGGATGTTCGATGCTCCTGAGTTAGGAAGAAACCATGTGGGTTTTAAAGGGCATATTGAAGGCTGGCATGTGTCCTAGCCCTTTGGGGCTGAGATGACACCCCACTAGTGCTTGGCCTTGCTTGCAGTGATACTCCATTTCTCGTGGATGCCAGTGCGCTACTAGTGAATGCCACTGCACTAATGGTGGATTGCACTGAGCTACTAGTTGATGCCACTGCTCTGCTTGTGTATACTGGACGGATTATTCCTCTAGTGGGACTTTGAAAGGTAAACTACTTTTGTAAATAGAGGCATAGGGTATGAATATAAGATGTTTTATTTAAATTTGAAGGTGATAGTAGATGAACACAATCTACATAAGGACAAGTGGAGATAAAAAAAGACAAGTGGATATAGGGGATGCACAAAATCTGATCAAATAAAAAACATGCAAACCATAAGGTACAATCTAGGCTCCGTTGTATGTGATTATACAAACAAGACAAAAACCCAATGTTTCGAGTTTAGGATTGATAATATTCTTCTTCAGGGGAATAGGATTGTGACCATGACGAGGAATATGTCTATAGATTAAAAAGACAGTTGTAAACATAAAGGGTAATGACAGTATAAAAAATCATGCATACTCATGTCATTTAAAAAGTTCTATTTACACTGACCATAAAGTTTCGCTTGGGAACTCAGATATTTTGCATCCACTTAAAAACAGGAAGAAGGGAATGGGGTGCTAAAGTTCTGCGCAATGCTGGCTCCAGAATGTCCAGACAGGGGGTGACCAACAAGGGCTCATGGAGAAGTTCTCCCACAGAGGAGGGTAAATACCCAGGCTGAGGAAACAAAGGGGGAACACATTAGTGTGCCAGGCTTTGCGTTGGGACCGAGAGGGTACATGGATGTAGCCCCCACTAACAAAGGGGAGACTCCCCAGTGGAAACACCATACTAGAAAAAGCACAAAAATCAAGTGATCATACCTGGTAGTATGAAAAAACACAGGTGCCACAGCTATGCTCAGTTACTTACAGTGTTATGTATAGGTGCAAACATCAACACAGAGACCAGGAGCCTATCAGAGATGAATAAGGAGGCAGGTGATGGGGTGAAGAGGTCTGCATCTGAGTGCAGTCAGTGTTATGCAGGCTGATGAGATG
The DNA here is from genome assembly GCF_042186555.1 of Aquarana catesbeiana. Classification (NCBI taxonomy): domain Eukaryota; kingdom Metazoa; phylum Chordata; class Amphibia; order Anura; family Ranidae; genus Aquarana; species Aquarana catesbeiana. Next base: position 465,415,603 of record NC_133327.1, on the reverse strand, counting down.
CCCTGTATGAGAGGGAAAATGAAAGTGTCAGCAGTTGTGGGGGGGGGGGGGGGGGCAACTCCATGCATGGGCGATTAAGGAGTGAGGGTATATCTGGGCTGCATAAGCTCTGCTTGTGGTAGCCTGCTTCTTGCCAGAACACCTTTGTTTCATGGGCACACTTTCCTCTTCCTGCAATTCTGTAGCAGACCCACTGCTAAAAACAGGCTCCCTGTTGCTCTTGTCAGTCAAGCTAAGAAGTTGGTATGCCTCTTCACTGTAAAAAAATGTTTTCACCATACAAACTGTTGCAATAGGGACACTGGGACAGATGTGGGTGCTGAAAAGGCTGGTCTAATGAGGCTGCACTGCTGGGTGCTGAAGAGGCTGCACTTGTAGGTTCTGAGGAGGGTGCACTAATGGGTGCTGATGAGTGTGCACTTATGTGCACTAATGCACTATACTGATGCTGCACAAATTAGCTGGCACTGAGGTGCACTGATGAGGCGGCACTGGCGGGCGCTGATAAGGATCCACTGATAGGGTGGCACTGATGACTACTGTAGTGGCACTGATGGCACAGTAGAGCACTGATGGGCACTGTAGAGCACTGTAGTGACACTGATGGCACACATAAGCACTGTAGAGCACTATAGTGGCACTGATGACACTGTAGGGCACAGATGAGCACTGTAGTGGCACTGATTTAGCACAGGTGGCACAGAAGAGCACTGTAGTGGCAATGATGGCACTGTAGGGCAAAGATGAGCACTAGACATGTGCAGAACGAAAAAATGTGTTTCGTTTTGATTAGTTATTTACATAAATTTGTTTGGATAAATTTGTTTCATTTATTTCTTTTTGGATCAATTCAAAAGGTTTTTTAATCAAATTTGAATAGTTTTCGAATTCTAAAAGTTTTCGAATTTGAATATTTTTCGAATTCAAATAGTTTTCCAATTTCCAAAGAGAATATAATAGAATAGAAAATAAATGAATAGAATAGAAAAAAAAGAATGGAATAGAAAAGAATATAACAGAAAATAAAAGAAGGTAGAGTAAAACAGAACAAAATAGAATAGAAAATAACACAATAGTATAGAAAAAAACAACAGAATAGAATAGAATGCATATAACCATCTTTCTATTCTAATCTATTCTATTCAAATTGATTCTATTTGAATTTTGGGAAATTGTTATATTCTTTCTATACTAATCTATTCTATTCTATTTTTTAATTACATTATTTTTTTATTTGTTTATTCTATTCTATTCTTTTAATTTTATGTTCTATTCTTTTCTATTCTATTATTTTCTATTCAAATATATTCTATTTGAAATTCCAATTTAGGAAGATAGTCATATTCTTTCTATTCTATTCTGTTTTTTTCTATACTATTCTGTTATTTTCTATTCTATTCTAATCTATTATTTTCTATTTGAATTTGAATTGATTCTATTTGAATTTTGGGAAATGGTTATATTCTTTCTATTCTAATCTATTCTATTCTATTGTTTTTTAAATTCTGTTCTTTTCTATTCTATTATAGTCTATTTTTTTCCATTCTATTATTTTCTATTCTATTTTTTTCTTATGTATTCAAATTCAAATGTATTTGAAATTCGAGTTTCAGAAGATGGTTATATTCTTTCTATGTTATTCTATTCTATTTTTATTTGTGTCTGTAACACCCTGGAGTTTAGGCAGGGATGCTCCTCACAAATTTACTTGCCAGGAGTAGTTATCCTGGTTTATTGTTAGAGATCCATTGATTTCTCCCTAAGTTTGGCCTTATTGCACTTTTCTCTTTGCCACTAGGTGGTCGCGTACTTGGTGGTATGGGTATATGGGGTATCTCAGCCAATGGGCAGGAGTTTTCTTGAATCCCTTGGCCTGCTGGGAGAGCCTATATATTTGGGTGGAGTCAAGTGATCTAGGTTCTGTGCCACCTGGACGGCTGTCTGGGTAGACGTGTGTCGTGTTTCCCAACGGGCTGCTAGGCTTGGAGATTTGGCCTATCTTGGGGGCGTCTGGCTGCTAGGCTGTCTGAGGGCCTATCCTAAGCAAGAGAGCAGCGCAGGGTTGGGACTGTGCAGTGGTGGGAGGTAAAAGGGAAGCTGTCGCCAGTAAGGGACCAACCACCTTATTACCAGGGACCACAGTGAGTAACTAAAGCAAGTATTGGAGCAGTATTCTCACCGAATGGACACGGTGGAGAATCAAGAAACTTTAGGCGGTGATCAAGTCAGGGACCCAGCTAGCGGAGGTGATGCTTGCAGAGCAGCCTTGTGTGTCAAGCCAGAGACCGAGCAGGCCAGTGGTATGAAGCTTGAGAAGTATCGGGAGTGCCAAGCTAGGGACCCAGTAGAGAAGCGGGGTTGACGCTTGAGGAAGATACCACCGTGAAGATTGGAGGAGCTAAAGGGATTCAGTGGCAGTGAATCAGTGGTTCTAGTGAGAGACTGGGAGCTCAGTGGGCTGAAGAACTACAAGGAGGAGTTGTAGTGAAGGTGAAAGAACTGTTACGCTTTGTGTTAGGAACTGTTAAAGCCTGTTGCAATAGGTGACAGCATTCCTGCACGTGCAGATGTGGATGTTAAAACACAGTCTGTGTTTTGTCCTATCACCATCACTTTTTCACACTCTCCCTTTTCTTTGTTTATACTACCTTTTCTTCCTTCAGTTTGGCCTATGGTAATGGACCCTACTTCATCTTTCCCTGGTCTTCTTCATTTTATTTCTATTGGTGTTTCATCCACTTATCCTCACCTCCTGGACCATAGACATAAAAGGTATACGTTATACTTATATATACCCCTTTATTACCTATTTAGACTTTTGTCTCTTTGCGGTCTCATACGTGCCCTCCCCAGTCGCCGCGGGAGACTCTGCTGGGTTTGGCCTGAACACTGTATGCACCTTAACATGGGTAAGCAGCCCCTTATATCTGTTAACAAACTTTTTTCTACCCTCCCCCCTTTTCTTACACTTTGGCATTAACTCCCATATCCTTCCCCTTTCTCGCAAAATGTGTATATCTTATTGCATTGTATTTTATTCACAGACATATTTCCTGATGAAGCGGGTTCCCCGCGAAACTAGTTGAAATTCCATGTCATCCGTGCATATTTTAACATAGTTTGTATTATTATTATTTTTCGATTGTTGTATAAATAAAATTTGTTTTACATATATTTTTCTACTCTTGCTGTATATCCTTTTCTACTTGTACCTAGATAATCCGCTTGCACTTTACCTTGGTGAGTTTGGAGTTGAGGTCCTTGCTCTTAAAATTTCTGTCTCAACTAAATTTGGATGATGGTACATTTTTATTTAACCTACCTTGATATGCGAGGCCAGTAAATCCTTTTAGTTTTAGACATGATGGAGAAGAGTTTGTTCTGTTTACTGTTATCACTAAGAGCAAAAGTGAAAGAAAATCCCAAATTTTGTGTTGTCGCCAAAACAGGACTAGAGGCGAAATACAGGGACATATGGGGACACTAGTTCTGATGACCCTGATGTCAACCAGGGATTCCTTCACTTTGATGGGATTTCTTCTCACTTCCCATTGTAAATATGGGACAGCAAGTGAAGTTAAACCTCCTTACTGGGACACTGATGGCAAAAAATAACTTGGCAGGGCTTATAACCCTTCCTTACTCATTTAAAAATATAAAAATAGGTGTTGCCTTTAGTTCTACTTTAAGCTTTTTTTTAATTCACTGCTCCTTGCAAAACTGTATTTTTTATTATTTTTTTTATTCACATTGGTACATGCCCACTGTGGCAGTGCCCAGTCCAGCCAATCTCTTGGCTTTTAGCTGTAAAAAGAAAATTGATTTGACAGATTTGGCTGATATTGACTTAAATGGGGTTTTGATTTAGCATATGGACTTTTGATATGTTTGGCCAAACCCACATGTGTTCGGCTCATCCCTATAGGTAAGGATGAGTGGAACACCCCTCGGTTCGGTTCGCGGCAGAACATGCGAACAGACCAAAAATTTGTGTGAACACGCGAACCCCGTTAAAGTCTATGGGACTTGAACGTGAAAAATCAAAAGGCTAATATGCAAGTTATTGTCATAAAAAGTGTTTGGGGACCTGGGTCCTGCCCCAATGGACATGAATCAATGCAAAAAAAAGTTTTAAAAATGGACGTTTTTTTCGGGAGCAGTGAATAATGCTTAAAGTGAATCAATAAAAGTGAAAAATTCCTTTAACCGCTAGCCTACCGCCCACCGTCATATGACGGCCGGACGGTAAGCCTATTGTTCTGAGCGGACGTCATATGACGTCCGCCGTTTAAACAGGGCATGCGCGCGATCGTGAGCGCGCAGCCCTGTACTGTCGGTGGCGGCTTGTCACCGAGACACCGCTCGTCACCGACAGGGGTGAACAGCCACTGCGCATGGCTGTTTACCACGTGATCGGCCGTGATGAAGTCACGGCCGATCACTAATGGTACATCCCGCATTGCACGGCGCATGCGCGCAATCGTGAGCGCGCTGCGCGTGCACGTCGGTGGCGGTGTGTTCCCCGGGAACACTGCTCGTCACCGACGATAGTTTACAGCCATTGGCTAGTACTGTGTACCATGTGATCGGCTGTGATCCATTCACAGCCGATCACTAAGTGTAAACAAAGAGCTGTCACTAGCTGTTACTAGCCCTTCTCTCCTCACACACCGTTTCCAGTGTGAGGAGAGAAGAGCCAAGAGCAGTGAGTTACAGATCTTTGTATTTGTAGTGTCTGCACCAACACCACTTCTGTCCCATCGCCCCCCCCAATTGTCATCTGTCACCCAACAGTCACCCCATAAAAAGTGCACCTGTCACATAGAGACTGCCATTAGTGACCATCAGCGGTGCCCTGTCACCCACCAGTGACCGTGCCCTGTCACCCGTCACCCATCAGTGACCTGCCCTGTCACCCGTCACCCATCAGTGACCTGCCCTGTCACCCGTCACCCATCAGTGACCTGCCCTGTCACCCGTCACCCACCAGTGACCGTGCCCTGTCACCCGTCACCCACCAGTGACCATCAGCGGTGCACCCGTCACCCATCAGTGACGTCGCCTGTCAACAATCTGTGACTATCACCTGTCACCGTCCGTGGCCTGTCACCCATCAGTGACCGTGTCCTCTCACCCGTCACCCATCAGTGACTGTACCCTGTCACCCATCAGTGACCATCAGCGGTGCACCTGTCACCCATCAGTGACCGTCGCCTGTCAACTATCTGTGACCATCGCCCATCACACCATCACCTCTCAGTGAACGTCACCTGCCACCCATCGCACAGCCCATCAGTGACCGTCACCTGCCACCCATCTGTCACCTGTCGCACAGCTACCCGCCACACAGCCATGTCCAAAAGAGGATATACAAGTGAGGAGGCGTTCCAGATCCTTTCTATGACTGATGAGAGCACCGGGGAGCTCTCATCAGAGTCCCATTCTGATTCCGAAACAAGTTCGGCATTTGAGCCGATCGAGAGTAGCAATGGTTCGGATGAAGAATGGGTCCCTCCTAAAAGGGCACGACACTCTGGAACCCAGGAAGCCGCCAGCAACCGGGATTATATTCCCAGTACCAGCTCTGCCGCCAGAAATAGGCCCCAGGAAGAAAGGCCCAGTACCAGTGCTGCCGCCAGCAATAGGCCCCAGGAAGAAAGGCCCAGTACCAGTGCTGCCGCCAGCAATAGGCCCCAGGAACAAAGGCCCAGTACCAGTGCTGCCACCAGAGATGGGCCCCGCGCACAAATGCCCAGTACCAGTGCTGCCACCAGAGATAGGCCCCTCGTACAAATGCCCAGTACCAGTGCTGCCACATCACACCTGAGTTCCAGCACAGGAAATTCAACTCCCCCAACTACTGGAGTGTCACGTCCCCCAAGAGCCAGGGCCGCTACCTATATGCCAGATGGTCTTGCCAACCCAACATGGCTGCCTTCCAACTCGGGATCACCAAATATTCCCCCTTTCACAGCACAGCCAGGTGTGCAGGCCAACACCCAAAATTTTACAGAGATCAATTTTTTTCACCTGTTTTTGCCCGACACTTTGCTGCAGTTCATTGTGGACCAGACAAATTTGTATACCCAGCAGTATATTGCCAGCAACCCCCAATCATCTTATGCCCGTCCGTTTGAGTGGAGAGATTTGAATTTGGAGGAGTTCAAATTGTTTTTGGGCCTCACCCTAAATATGGGGCTTACAAAAAAAAATGAAGGACATACCTATTGGTCCACCCACCCCATCCACCATATGCCCATGTATTCTGCCGCTATGTCCAGGTCCCGATATGAGATGATTATGAGATTCTTTCATTTTAACGACAACACCCAGTGCCCTCCCCGCAATCATCCAAATTCAGATAAGCTGTACAAGATTCGCCCACTAATAAATTCATTTTCCCAACGATTTGCAGAACTTTACGTCCCCGAGAAGAATATATGTGTGGATGAGTCCCTGGTACCATTTTCAGGCCGGCTAGGAATAAAACAGTGTATTCCTAGCAAAAAGGCCAAATATGGAGTCAAATTTTACAAGCTGTGTGAGAGAGCCACGGGATACCTATATGCATTCCGCATATATGAGGGAAGAGATTCCCAGCTCCAGCCCCCTGAGTGCCCGGCCTACATGGGCACAACTGGAAAAATTGTATGGGACCTGGCTTACCCACTTCTAAAAAAAGGCTATCATATATACCTGGACAACTTTTATACCAGCCTGCCCCTTTTCAGACACCTATATATTGAAAAAACCCTGGCCTGCGGAACTTCAAGAAAAAATAGGAAGGGCTTCCCACAATCCATTGTGAACAAAAGGCTGAAAAAGGGGGAAAGAGCAACACTGAGATGTAATGAAGTGCTGGCCTTGAGGTGGAAGGATAACAGGAACGTGCACATGATGTCCACCATTCATGATGACACTGCAGTTGTAGTTCAGCGAAGACGAGGTCCCATTGAAAAACCGACATGTGTCCAAGACTATAATCTCTACATGGGGGGGGGTGGATTTCAATGACCAAATGATTCAGCCCTATTTGTCAATAAGGAGGTCCCGATTCTGGTATAAGAAGGTAGCAATATATCTAATCCATTTGGCCATTTACAATTCCTACATAATCTACACAAAATCCACAGAAAGCCCCGCCTCCTTCCTAAAATTCATAGAAGAAGTAGTCACGTCCCCCATCTATCCACAAAGACCCCTCCCAGAATTACCTCGTTCTGATGCTGTTAGCCGACTTCATGAACGCCACTTCCTGTACAACATTCCACCATCGGAAGCAGAAGACGGCAAAAAAAATGTCGTGTGTGCAGCAGAAGAGGTTTTCGAAAAGATACAAGCTACCATTGTCCCCAGTGTCCCTCCCAACCTGGCCTTTGCATTGGTGAATGCTTCGAACTGTATCATACATCCCCAAGTTATTAGCCCATATTTTCCCCATTTTCGCTGATCATTTTCCATGCTTCCCCAAAATAACCATGCCACTGCCTTCAATGTGAACTGACCCTGGCCTGCTTTTTGACTATGCCTCTGCCTACCGTTTGGACTGCTTCCACATGAACTGACCCTGGCCTGTTTTGACTATGCCTCTGCCCACCGTTTGGACTGCTTGCTCGTGAACTGACCCTGGCCTGTTTTGTGACTACTCTTCTCCCTACTGCTTGGACTGCTTGCACGTTAACTGACCCTGGCTTGTTTTATGGACTATGCTTTTGCCTACCACTTGGACTGATCTGTTGCCCTGCTACTATAGTACACAGGGGTCTCACATATGTGAGGGGCTCCAGAATAGTTTTTCCGGATGGAGATAACAATTTTTTTTGTTTTCTCCCGGTTTTGTAATTTCCGGATTAGGGTCTGGAGTCCGGAGGCTTCATAGAGATTTGGGTGGGTCGAAGCCTCTACCCCTGTGCCCCTGTGCACAGGTCTTACCCGATTGCGGCCCTCAGCCTTCTGCTGACTTACTGCCATCATGCCTTTGCCTGCCGCATGAACGGACCACACATCTGCCTGCTACCTGGACTATGCAAATAATTTGCTGTAGCAAGAGGCAGTATGTTTATGAAGGGCTGGAGAGCGGTACAATAATGTGTGTCTGCAGATAACAGTGTACCAGGACCAATATTATGGCTGTGCTGGCTGTCTCTGCCTGGACAATTCCTATGGACTGTGCTGTGCCGACTATAGACAATATTCCTGCCTGCTGCCTGGATAGTTATTGCTGTCGCTAAGCACATCCCTGACTGCTGCCTGGACCAGTGCTCTCTTCTGTGGACACTACTAAAAGCACAGGTAATACTTTTTTTTTATCCTTTCCGCAATAGAATTTATTTTGGATTGTAATTCTTGGTATGTACATGCTATGTGTTAGAAATATGAAGGGCCTTCAAAAATGATAGGTTGCCAGGAAATTATCTATGTAATGTATGCTCCTAGAACGCCTGATGGTGCTACTTGGATGTTGGGCCACTGTATGTGGCCAAGCTGTGTAAAAGTCTCACACATGTGGTATCCCCATACTCAGGGGGAGTAGCAGAATGTATTTTGGGGTGTCATTTTTGCTATGTGTTGCAAATATCTTATAAATGGACAACTTTGTGTAAAAAAAATGCGTTTTTATTTTTTTTCCACATTTTCCAAAAACATCTGGAAAAAAATAACCGTTCAAAAGACTCATTATGCCTCATAGATTATAGGTTGGGGTGTTTGCTTTCCAAAATGGGGTCATTTTGTTGGCAATTCCTTTGTCCTGGTGCTCCAGGGCCTTCAAAAGTGTAATAGGTGGTTGAGAAATGAGATGTGCAATTTATGCTCGTAGATCGCCTGATGGTGCTACTTCAATGTTGGGCCTTTGTATGTGGCCAGGCTGTGTAAAAGTCCCACACATGTGGTATCGCCATACTCAGGAGGAGTAGCAGAATGTATTTTGGGGTGTCATTTTTGCTATGTATTTGCTATGTGTTGGAAATATCTTATAAATGGACAACTTTGTGTAAAAAAAAATGCGTTTTCATTTTTTTTCCACATTTTCCAAAAACATCTGGAAAAAAAATAACCGTTCAAAAGACTCATTATGCCTCATAGATTATACATTGGGGTGTTTGCTTTGCAAAATGGGGTCATTTTGTGGGCAATTCCTTTGTCCTGGTGCTCCAGGGCCTTCAAAAGTGTAATAGGTGGTTGAGAAATGAGATGTGCAATTTATGCTCGTAGATCGCCTGATGGTGCTACTTCAATGTTGGGCCTTTGTATGTGGCCAGGCTGTGTAAAAGTCCCGCACATGTGGTATCGCCATACTCAGGAGGAGTAGCAGAATGTATTTTGGGGTGTCATTTTTGCTATGTATTTGCTATGTGTTGGAAATATCTTATAAATGGACAACTTTGTGTAAAAAAAATGCGTTTTCATTTTTTTTCCACATTTTCCAAAAACATCTGGTAAAAAAATAACCATTCAAAAGACTCATTATGCCTCATAGATTATACATTGGGGTGTTTGCTTTCCAAAATGGGGTCATTTTGTGGGCAATTCCTTTGTCCTGGTGCTCCAGGGCCTTCAAAAGTGTAATAGGTGGTTGAGAAATGAGATGTGCAATTTATGCTCGTAGATCGCCTGATGGTGCGACTTCAATGTTGGGCCTTTGTATGTGGCCAGGCTGTGTAAAAGTCCCACACATGTGGTATCGCCATACTCAGGAGGAGTAGCAGAATGTATTTTGGGGTGTCATTTTTGCTATGTATTTGCTATGTGTTGGAAATATCTTATAAATGGACAACTTTGTGTAAAAAAAAATGCGTTTTCATTTTTTTTCCACATTTTCCAAAAACATCTGGAAAAAAATAACCGTTCAAAAGACTCATTATGCCTCATAGATTATACATTGGGGTGTTTGCTTTCCAAAATGGGATCATTTTGTGGGCAATTCCTTTGTCCTGGTGCTCCAGGGCCTTCAAAAGTGTAATAGGTGGTTGAGAAATGAGATGTGCAATTTATGCTCGTAGATCGCCTGATGGTGCGACTTCAATGTTGGGCCTTTGTATGTGGCCAGGCTGTGTAAAAGTCCCACACATGTGGTATCGTCATACTCAGGAGGAGTAGCAGAATGTATTTTGGGGTGTCATTTTTGCTATGTATTTGCTATGTGTTGGAAATATCTTATAAATGGACAACTTTGTGTAAAAAAAATGCGTTTTCATTTTTTTTCCACATTTTCCAAAAACATCTGGTAAAAAAATAACCGTTCAAAAGACTCATTATGCCTCATAGATTATACATTGGGGTGTTTGCTTTCCAAAATGGGGTCATTTTGTGGGCAATTCCTTTGTCCTGGTGCTCCAGGGCCTTCAAAAGTGTAATAGGTGGTTGAGAAATGAGATGTGCAATTTATGCTCGTAGATCGCCTGATGGTGTGACTTCAATGTTGGGCCTTTGTATGTGGCCAGGCCGTGTAAAAGTCCCACACATGTGGTATCCCCATACTCGGTAAGAGTAGCAGAATGTATTTTGGGGTGTAATTTGTTGTATGCATATGCTCTGTGAGAGAAATAACCAGTTAATATGAAAATTTTGAAAAAAAAAAAAAATCTTCCTTTTGCAAAGAATTGTGGGAAAAAATGACACCTTAAAAAAACTCACCATGCTACTTACTTAATACCTTGGAATGTCTACTTTCTAAAAAGGGGTCATTTGGGGGGTATTTGTACTTTTCTGACTTGTTAGTACCTCAAGAAATGAGATTCACCTGATGTACTGAAGGCCTGATCAGATGTTTTCAATTTTCAGTGATTGGCACCATAGTTTGTAGACTCTATAACTTTCACAAAGACCAAATAATATACACTAATTTGGGTTATTTTTACCAAAGATATATAGCAGTATAAATTGTGGCAAAAATTTATGAAGAAAAATTACTAATTTGCTAAATTTTATGACAAAAACAAAGAAAAAGGCAATTTTTCACAAAATTTACGGTCTTTTTTTATTTATAGCACAAAAAATAAAAAACCCATTAGTGATTAAATACCACCAAAAGAAAGCTCTATTTGTGTGAAAAAAAGGACACAAATTTAATTTGGGTACAGTGTTGCATGACTGAGTAATAGTCATTCAAAGTGTGAGAGCACCGAAAGCTGAAAATTGGTCTGGGCAGGAAGGGGGTTTAAGTGCCCTGTATTGAGGTGGTTAAATATTGTGCCTGGGGGGTGTCTATAGTATGCCTGTAAAGTGGTGCATTTTACCTGTGTTTAGAACAGTCCCTTCACAAAATGACATTTCTAAAGGAATAAAAGTCAATTAAAACTGCTTGCAGCTGTAATGTAATGTTGCCCCCCCCCCCCTCCCGCCCCCAGCCCATTACCAGGCTCTTTGGGTCTGGTATGGATATTAAGGTGAACCCAAATTTAAAAAAAAAGGTGTGGGGCCCCCAGGCCCTATACAGTATACTCTGATGAGCAGCAGTATACAGGTGGTCCCCGTGTTACAAACAAGATAGGGACTGTAGGTTTTTTCTTAAGTTGAATCTGTTTGTAATTTGGAACAGGTACATTTTGTAAGTGTAGCTCCAGCCAAAAAAAAGCTATTTTTAAGCTTTTTGGATAACATAGAGAAGGGTTATCATCACTGTAACATTTGTTTTGCTGCCTGTGCCCCTGTTCAAAAGATTTCACCTCACTTTCTGTCCCAATGACAATTGGATTTTGGCCCTGCTGTGAAATATTATATCAAGAATTGTAATCACATGCCCCTGTTAAACGGGGGCAGAAAAATTAGACCTTAGGCGGTGGTGGTACAACAGTGTAAAGCCTCACAAATACTTTTGTTAAGTGCAGGAACAGGCCCTGCTGTAAAAAATTAGATCAAAAATTGTAAAATTGTGCCTTAGGCAGTGGTAGTGGTTCCACAACACTGCAACCCCTCACAGATACTCTTGTTGAGTGCAGGAATGAGCCCTGCTGTTAAATATTTGATCAAGAATTGTAATTACAAACCTCTGTTAAACAGGGGCAGAAAAATTGGGCATTAGGTAGTGGTGGTGATGCCCTGAACCGAAAATATTCTTAGAAGCTATCATCATGAAAATTGAGGAGGAATCAAGGATAGGAGGAATAGGATATTCACTCAACATAATAGGATAGTCACTCAGCATATGCAGTCTTCAAGGGATCCCACATCCATAGAAAAATCAATCGGTTACATCATCATCAGGTGCTTGGTAGCTGTGATCCAAGACTGATTAATTTTTATGAATGTGAGCCGATCAACAGAGTCTGTGGACAGGCACACTCTGTGATCGGTGTGATCCCAGGCTCTGGAAACGCATTGCACAAACCTTTCTGCAAGGCCTCCTCAATATGTTTCATCCTCTGCGAAGGCTGGATAAGTTCTGCAACCTTACCCTTGTAACATGAATCAAGAAGGGTTGCCAGCCAGTAATGATCCCTCTGCTTGATACCATGAATCCGAGGGTCCTTTTGCAGGCTTTGCAGGATCAGGGAGGCCATGCAGCGTAGGTTTGCAGAGGCATTCGATCCTGAGTCCTCTGGGTCACTAAGAATCACATGACCCTCAACCACCTCCTCCAAGCCACGTGCAAATCCATGGGTTTCTGGGGACTTAAAACGATCCCTTGATGACTGCTGCTGATGCTGAGTGTTATCCTCCACGCTGACACAATCCTCCTCCTCTTCTTCTTCCTGTGTGATCAGCGGGCCTGCAGGAATACTAGTATCTGGATAAAGGGGGCCTTGAGAGGTAAGGAAGTCCTCCTCTTCCTCCTGCTGTTCTGCCTCAAGTGAAGACAAGAGGGACAGTATCACTGATGCATGCACTGTCACTGCTCACCATCCTTGTGGCCTCCTCAAATGGTGACAGGACAGTGCATGCATCCCTAATCAGTAGCCACTGGCGTGGTGAAAAAAGCCAAGCTCCACTAACCCTGTCCTGGTGCCATACTCACACAGGTCCTCATTGATGGCCCTCTGCTGCGTTTGCAGCCGCTGCAGCATTGCCAACGTTGAGTTCCACCTGGTGGGCATGTCACAAATGAGACGGTTCTTGGGCAGGTTGCATTCTCTCTAAATGTCAGCCAGCCGAGCACTGGCATTACATGACCGGCGGAAATGACCACAGACTTTCCTGGCCTGCCTCAGGAGATCCTGTAAGCCCGGGTACCTGCTCAAAAACTGCTGCACCCCCAAATTCAGGACATGAGCTAAACAGGGAACATGGGTCAAGTGTCCCTGTCAGAGGGCGGAGAGGAGGTTGGTGCCATTGTCGCATACAACCATTCCTGGCTGAAAGCTGGCATGATGTCAACCACCTCTGCGCCTGCCCCTGCAGAGCTGACAGAATCTCTGCCCCAGTGTAGCTCCTGTCTCCTAAACAGACCAACTCAAGCACCGCATGGCATCTTTTTGCCTAAGTGCTTGCGTAGCCCCTTGAACGCCTACGGAGCACCGCTAGTTCAGAGGAGAAATCTGCAGAGGAAGGGGCCAAAAAAGAAGAGGAGGGGGTGGAGGAGAGAGCTGTGGCAGAATCACCAGTAGCATTTTGGAGGCTTGGTGACGGAACAAGCTCCAACAATACTGAACCCTGTCCTGCATCCTTCCCAGCTGCCAGCAGAGTTACCCAGTGCGCCGTGAAAGAAATGTAACGTCCCTGTCCATGCCTGCTGCACCATGAGTCAGCAGTAATATGCACCTTACTGCTGACCGACCTGTCCAACGAGGCCAAGACATTGCCTTCCACATGCTGGTAGAGAGCCGGAATGGCCTTCCGTGAAAAGAACAGCGTTTGGGAACCTGCCAATGAGGTACCGCACATTCCACAAATTCATGAAAGGGGGCAGAGTCTACCAGTTGAAAAGGCTGCAGTTGCAGTGCTAGCAATTTGGCCAAGCTAGCATTCAGACGCTGAGCATGTGTATGGCTGGGACCGAATTTCTTTTGACGGTTTAGCAACTGGGGTAGGGAAATTTGCCTGCTAAAATCAGATGGAGGTGTACTGATAGCAGATTGGCTGCAAGTACTTGGGACACCTATTGCTATAGCTTCATTCCTCTCAGTGCAGGTTTCTGAGAGGACTGGAGGTATAGTGGGGTTGGAGAACCCAGCTGATGAGGAGCAAGGTGAGGTCCGCCTTGTTCTTTGATGTGGGTCTTTTAAGTGCTGTTGCCAACGGACTGAATAGGAGGTCGTCATATGTCTGGTCAAGCATGTGGTGCCCAAGCGGCTGCTGTTTTGGCCACGCTTGATACGCTTCAGACATATGTTGCAAACAGCAATGGTGCGATCTGCTGTACACGTGTCAAAAAAGGCCCACACCAAAGAACTTTTCAAAATATGTGGAGAGTCAGCAGAGCCCTGCACCTGCTTAGCTCTGCGGTGTGATGCAATTGGGTGGCTGCCCTTAAGCTGGCCCCTAGAGGGCATCCTACCTCATAGGAGATGTGTCTCCTCCTCCTCCTCTCTTCTATCAAGCACCCAAGTTGAGTCAGTGACCTCCCTCCTCGTCACTGGAGCAAACTTGGCAGTATGCTGCAGCTGGGGGAACATGACTGCCAGTTTCTTGACCTTCTTGGGCACCCCTCTCTCTAGGCTGACTTTACTCCCTTCCTCAACCTGGGTACCATCATCGGAGCCTTCAAATCGCTGCGCATCCTCCTGCAGCATGTACCTGACACTGTGGTTGAATAATTCGGGGGACTCCTCTGTGCATGATGGTGGAGCTAGGGAAGGAGTGACTGTTGACATGGAGCCGATGGAATCAGCCGCTTTGGCAGCTGCATTGGCAGGCAAACTACTCTGAGCCTGGGTGACAGAGGATGAGGACGGCTTTGTTATCCATTCCACCAACTCTTCTGCATGTTATGGCTCAATAACACGGCCAGCTGCAGGAAAAAAGGACAAGCGTGCCCCACGGCCAGGTGCTGAGGATGCACTGTGTCCACGACCAGCACTGTCCACTGTAGAAACAGAGCCTGCTTGCCCTCTTTTAGTGGCCTGTGAGCATCTGCCTCTCCTTGGTGGCCTTCCAGACATGCTGTAAATTTTGTTTAGCAAAAAAACACTACACTGTATTGTGTACTGTGAACACCACCAGGAAAGTAGTAGCAACTGCACTAGGGGTGCATGGTACTGTGTACACCAACAGAAGCGTACTAACAACTATTGGTGTACTGTATGTATTGTGTACTGTGTACACCACCAGAAAAGTAGTAGCACTGCACTACGGGTGCACGGTACTGTGTACACCAACAGAAGTTTAATAACAACTATAGTTGCACTCTATGTATTGTGTACACCACCAGGAAAGTAGTAGCAACTGCACTATGGGTGCATGGTACTGTGTACACCAACATAAGTTTAATAACAACTATGGGTGCACTGTATGTATTGTGTACAACACCAGGAAAGTAGTAGCAACTGCACTAGGAGTGCATGGTACTGTGTACACCAACAGAAGTGTAGTAACAACTATGGGTGCACTGTATGTATTGTGTACACCACCAGGAAAGTAGTGTACTGTGTACACTAACATATATATATATATATATATATATACATATATATTTATTTATATTAAATACACTGCAGCTAACTGAATAACCTAACTGAATAACCTGCCTGCCAGAAGTATATTAAAAACAGTATGCCAGAAACGGCCTGCAGTGAGACATAGCTAAACTGTATGCAGTGGATATATATATATATATATATATATATATATATATATATATATATATACACAAGACTATCTGTGTATATATATTAAATACACTGCAGCTAACTAACTATACGAGAACCCCCTAACGGGGCTTTAAAGCAGCCAGAAAAAAGCAATGTTCATGGTTGAAAAAATTCAATTTTATTAATACAAAAAGTATCTAAGTAACATAATGTAAAAATCACTGAGGATAGGTACTGACTAGTCGAGTCATGACATGATCTGAGTATGGCAT
This sequence comes from Aquarana catesbeiana, assembly GCF_042186555.1. Classification (NCBI taxonomy): domain Eukaryota; kingdom Metazoa; phylum Chordata; class Amphibia; order Anura; family Ranidae; genus Aquarana; species Aquarana catesbeiana. The sequence continues at coordinate 465,399,645 of NC_133327.1, read as the reverse complement.
ACCATTATAATAGACAAAGCATACAATTAAACCGAGCACTAGGCACAATGCATTAAATGGCGACCAAAGTTATCTTTGAAGTAAATTCTTAAAAGCAGTAGCAACAGATATTGCCTGTGATACCATACATGTGTGTGGGGTAACAGAAGTTGTATACGTTAATCCTGATGCGTTTCGACCCTTCCCGGGTCCTCTTCAGAGGATAGTTGCCCCTTATGAAAAAGGTCAACATGTGTCAGACATAGCATCAAGACCAATAGTACCAGACTTATGTACTTGCACCATCGTATTAGAGTTGTCTAAATCATATAGTTACCTATTGTAGAAATTATGACGTTTCCACGTGCAGTTTAGGTAATGTGAGTTGTTATGTTTTTAGGTGGTGCAGTTTCTCTTTAGCTCCCCTGTCTCCCCCGCGTCAGAGCAGCTCCCAGGAGAGCGGGCGGTGGGCCAAGTGTGTCTTGCGAGGGATCACATCTGATAGACCCCGTGTAGGGCGGGGAAGTTTGGGGAAGGAGGGGCAGCGAACAACCCGAAAGGCACCTAAAGGGGGATGTAGGTTATTGCCAGAAATAAAGAGGGGTATAAAGTGTTAGATACTGAAGAGCAAAAAGTCACTAGATTACTCTACACAGATTGGAAGGTTTCCCAGCTGTGGAAATTCATAGAGGTGTTGGATGGTGGGTACAAGGGTGTGCAGAGGGCATAGCTAGAGGAAAAGGAAGGAAAAGAAAAATTGAAAAATGTAGGAGGAAATAGGGAAGCGGACAACACAGAAAGGTAAGAAAGACAGTGAAAAAAAAAAAAAAAAAAAAAAGGAAGTAACCCAACGCAGTGTAAGTGTGTATAGAATGAGTAGAAAATGGCAAATGCCCTACTGCCAATTGGTTCCCATGTACCATAGAAAATGTATGCCAAGAGCAGTAGGTAAAAGCACCGGCAAAACCTCCAGTGAATGGACAAGGAGGAATGAAGGGGGGAGGGGGGAAGAGGAAGGGGAAATCAACCACGAAGGAGTGGTGGAGAGTGAATGGAATAAATAGTGTGGAAAAAGGAGAGGAATGGGGGAAGGGAAAAAGGGGAAAAAAGGAAAGGGGGTGAAGGATGAAGGGAACAAAGTGAGGAGCGGTTGGGGACAGGGGAAAGGGAGGAAGGGGGCTGCAGCTAACTAAATCACCTGCCTGCCAGAAGTATATTAGAAACAGTACACCAGGAACGGCCTGCAGTGAGATCTAACTAAACTGGATACAGTGTATATATATATATATATATATATATATACAAGACTATCTCTATATATATATATATATATTAAATACACTGCAGCTAACTGAATAATCTGCCTGCCTGCCTGCTCAATCTAAATGAGACTCTCTCTCCGTCCACGCCACCAACACACTACACGAGGCCGATGTGCAGGCGGCCTTATATAGTGTGGGGCATTGACTTAGTCCCATGATTGGCGAAAGGCACCCTGCCTTTGGCCAATTATGGCTCTCTTAGCTGAGGGTGCTGTGATTGGCCAAAGCATGCAGGTCATGGTGCATGCTCTGGCCAATCATCATACAGCAATGCACTGCGCTCCCGCATAAATATAAACATAATAAAAACATAAATATCAAATACAAATTTTAGGAACTGCTACCATTTATATACACAGTGTCCCCCCTTTTTAGGGGTTCAAATGTAATCGGACAAATTAATATAATCCTAAATAAAATGTTAATTTTTAATATTTTATTGAGAATCCTTTACTGGCAACGACTGCCTGAAGTCTGGAACCCATGGACATTACCCAAGACTGGGTTTCCTCCCTTCTGATGCTCTGCTAGGCTCTAACTCCAGCGGCCTTCAGTTGTTCTTTGTGGGTCTTTCTGCATTAAGTTTTGCCTTCAGCAAGTGAAATGCATTCTCAAATGGGTTGAGATCAGGTGACTGACTCTGCCATTGCAGAATATTCCACTTCTTTTCCTTCAAAAGCTCCTGGGTTGCTTTTGCAGTGTGTTTTGGATCATTGTACCTCTGTAATGTGAAGCGCCGTCCAATCAACTTTGCTGCACTTGGCTGAATGTGGGCTGGCAGTATATCTCTAAACACTGCAAAATTCATCTGGCTGCTTCTGTCACATCATCATCACACTGCCTTCACCATGTTTTACAAGTCTAATCTGGTTTTTCTATTCTTCGGGCTTATGAATGGTTTGCACCTTGTGGTGTATTTGCTCTCAAGAAGTCTTCTCTTGATTGTAGACTTTGACAATGATACGCCCTCCTCCTGGAGAGTGTTCTTCACTCGTCTGGATGTTGTGAATGGGTTTTTATTTACCATAGAGGGGATCCTGCGATCATCCACCACTGTTCACTTCCATGGACATCCATGCCTTTTTTGCTGCTGAGCTCACCAGTGCGTTCTTCTTTCCTCAGGAATGTATCAAACTGTTCATTTGGCCATTCCTAATGTTGCTGGTATCTCTCTAATGGATTTGCTTTGTTTTTGAAGCCTTACAATGGCCTGCTTCACTTGCATGGACAGCTCTTTTAAACGTATGATGTAGGATCACAGCAATAGATTTTAAATGCAAATACAGGGGGTCCCCGGGTTACAAACAAGTTAGGGACTGTAGGTTTGTTCTTAAGTTGAATCTGTTTGTAAGTCGGAACAGGTATATTTTTTAACCACTTAAGGACCGCCTCACGCCGATTTACGTCGGCAAGGCGGCACGGGCAGGCAAAATCACGTACATGTACGTGATTTGCCTCCCGCGGGTGGGGGGTCCGATCGGACCCCCCCCGCCGCCCGAGGCGGTCCCGTTTGGTCCCCCGGCGATCGGAGATGAGGGGGAGGCCATCCGTTCGTGGCCCCCCCTCGCGATCGCCGCCGGCCAATCAGATCACTTCCTTTGCTGCTGTATGCTAAACAGCAGCAAAGGAAATGATGTCATCTCTCCTCGGCTCGGTATTCCGTTGCAGCGCCGAGGAGAGAAGACATCAATGTGAGTGCACCAACACTACACAACACAGTAGAACATGCCAGGCATACAAAACACCCCGATCCCCCCCCCGATCGCCCCCCAATCACCCCCCCCCCCCTCCTGTCACAAACTGACACCAGCAGTTTTTTGTTTTTTTTTGTTTTTTTTTTCTGATTACTGCATGGTGTCAGTTTGTGACAGTTACAGTGTTGGAACAGTGAGTATTACCCCCCTTTAGGTCTAGGATACCCCCCTAACCCCCCCTAATAAAGTTTTAACCCCTTGATCACCCCCTGTCACCAGTGTTGCTAAGCGATAATTTTTCTGATCGCTGTATTAGTGTCGCTGGTGACGCTAGTTAGTGAGGTAAATATTTAGGTTCGCCGTCAGCATTTTATAGCGACAGGGACCCCCATATACTACCGAATAAATGTTTTAACCCCTTGATTGCCCCCTAGTTAACCCTTTCACCACTGATCACCGTATAACCGTTACGGGTGACGCTGGTTAGTTCGTTTATTTTTTATAGTGTCAGGGCACCCGCCGTTTATTACCGAATAAAGGTTTAGCCCCCCGATCGCCCGGCGGTGATATGCGTCGCCCCAGGCAGCGTCAGATTAGCGCCAGTACCGCTAACACCCACGCACGCAGCATGCGCCTCCCTTAGTGGTATAGTATCTGAACGGATCAATATCTGATCCGATCAGATCTATACTAGCGTCCCCAGCAGTTTAGGGTTCCCAAAAACGCAGTGTTAGCGGGATCAGCCCAGATACCTGCTAGCACCTGCGTTTTGCCCCTCCGCCCAGCCCACCCAAGTGCAGTATCGATCGATCACTGTCACTTACAAGGCACTAAACGCATAACTGCAGCGTTCGCAGAGTCAGGCCTGATCCCTGCGATCGCTAACAGTTTTTTTGGTAGCATTTTGGTGAACTGGCAAGCACCAGCCCCAGGCAGCGTCAGGTTAGCGCCAGTACCGCTAACACCCACGCACGCACCGTACACCTCCCTTAGTGGTATAGTATCTGATCGGATCAATATCTGATCCGATCAGATCTATACTAGCGTCTCCAGCAGTTTAGGGTTCCCAAAAACGCAGTGTTAGCGGGATCAGCCCAGATACCTGCTAGCACCTGCGTTTTGCCCCTCCGCCCAGCCCAGCCCAGCCCACCCAAGTGCAGTATCGATCGATCACTGTCACTTACAAAACACTAAACGCATAACTGCAGCGTTCGCAGAGTCAGGCCTGATCCCTGCGATCGCTAACAGTTTTTTTTGTAGCGTTTTGGTGAACTGGCAAGCACCAGCGGCCTAGTACACCCCGGTCGTAGTCAAACCAGCACTGCAGTAACACTTGGTGACGTGGCGAGTCCCATAAGTGCAGTTCAAGCTGGTGAGGTGGCAAGCACAAGTAGTGTCCCGCTGCCACCAAGAAGACAAACACAGGCCCGTCGTGCCCATAGTGCCCTTCCTGCTGCATTCGCCAATCCTAATTGGGAACCCACCACTTCTGCAGCGCCCGTACTTCCCCCATTCACATCCCCAACCAAATGCAGTCGGCTGCATGAGAGGCATTTTCTTTATGTCCTCCCGAGTACCCCTACCCAACGAACCCCCCCAAAAAAGATGTCGTGTCTGCAGCAAGCGCGGATATAGGCGTGACACCCGCTATTATTGTCCCTCCTGTCCTGACAATCCTGGTCTTTGCATTGGTGAATGTTTTGAACGCTACCATTCACTAGTTGAGTATTAGCGTAGGGTACAGCATTGCACAGACTAGGCACACTTTCACAGGGTCTCCCAAGATGCCATCGCATTTTGAGAGACCCGAACCTGGAACCGGTTACCGTTATAAAAGTTAGTTACAAAAAAAGTGTAAAAAAAAAAATATATATAAAATAAAAAAAAAATTGTTGTCGTTTTATTGTTCTCTCTCTCTATTCTCTCTCTCTATTGTTCTGCTCTTTTTTACTGTATTCTATTCTGCAATGTTTTATTGTTATTATGTTTTATCATGTTTGTTTTTCAGGTATGTAATTATTTATACTTTACCGTTTACTGTGCTTTATTGTTAACCATTTTTTTGTCTTCAGGTACGCCATTCACGACTTTGAGTGGTTATACCAGAATGATGCCTGCAGGTTTAGGTATCATCTTGGTATCATTCTTTTCAGCCAGCGGTCGGCTTTCATGTAAAAGCAATCCTAGCGGCTAATTAGCCTCTAGACTGCCTTTACAAGCCGTGGGAGGGAATGCCCCCCCCCCCCACCGTCTTCCGTGTTTTTCTCTGGCTCTCCTGTCTCAACAGGGAACCTGAGAATGCAGCCGGTGATTCAGCCAGCTGACCATAGAGCTGATCAGAGACCAGAGTGGCTCCAAACATCTCTATGGCCTAAGAAACCGGAAGCTACGAGCATTTTATGACTTAGATTTCGCCGGATGTAAATAGCGCCATTGGGAAATTGGGGAAGCATTTTATCACACCGATCTTGGTGTGGTCAGATGCTTTGAGGGCAGAGGAGAGATCTAGGGTCTAATAGACCCCAATTTTTTCAAAAAAGAGTACCTGTCACTACCTATTGCTATCATAGGGGATATTTACATTCCCCGAGATAACAATAAAAATGATAAAAAAAAAAAAAAAAATGAAAGGAACAGTTTAAAAATAAGATAAAAAAGCAAAAAAATAATAAAGAAAAAAAAAAAAAAAAAAAAAAAAAAGCACCCCTGTCGCCCCCTGCTCTTGCGCTAAGGCGAACGCAAGCGGCGGTCTGTCGTCAAACGTAAACAGCAATTGCACCATGCATGTGAGGTATCACCGCAAAGGTCAGATCGAGGGCAGTAATTTTAGCAGTAGACCTCCTCTGTAAATCTAAAGTGGTAACCTGTAAAGGCTTTTAAAGGCTTTTAAAAATGTATTTATTTTGTTGCCACTGCACGTTTGTGCGCAATTGTAAATCATGTCATGTTTGGTATCCATGTACTCGGCCTAAGATCATCTTTTTTATTTCATGAAACATTTGGGCAATATAGTGTGTTTTAGTGCATTAAAATTTAAAAAAGTGTGTTTTTTCCCCAAAAAATGCGTTTGAAAAATCGCTGCGCAAATACTGTGCGAAAAAAAAAAATGAAACACCCACTATTTTAATCTGTAGGGCATTTGCTTTAAAAAAAATATATAATGTTTGGGGGTTCAAAGTTATTTTCTTGCAAAAAAAAATAACTTTTTCATGTAAACAATAAGTGTCAGAAAGGGCTTTGTCTTCAAGTGGTTAGAAGAGTGGGTGATGTGTGACATACGCTTCTAAATGTTGTGCATAAAATGCCAGGACAGTTCAAAACCCCCCCAAATGACCCCATTTTGGAAAGTAGACACCCCAAGCTATTTGCTGAGAGGCATGTCGAGTCCATGGAATATTTTATATTGCGACACAAGTTGCGGGAAAGAGACAAATTTTTTTTTTTTTTGCACAAAGTTGTCACTAAATGATATATTGCTCAAACATGCCATGGGAATATGTGAAATTACACCCCAAAATACATTCTGCTGCTTCTCCTGAGTACGGGGATACCACATGTGTGAGACTTTTTGGGAGCCTAGCCGCGTACGGGACCCCGAAAACCAAGCACCGCCTTCAGGCTTTCTAAGGGCGTGAATTTTTGATTTCACTCTTCACTGCCTATCACAGTTTCGGAGGCCATGGAAAGCCCAGGTGGCACAAAACCCCCCCAAATGACCCCATTTTGGAAAGTAGACACCCCAAGCTATTTGCTGAGAGGTATAGTGAGTATTTTGCAGACCTCACTTTTTGTCACAAAGTTTTGAAATTTGAAAAAAGAAAAAAAAAAAATGTTTTTTCTTGTCTTTCTTCATTTTCAAAAACAAATGAGAGCTGCAAAATACTCACCATGCCTCTCAGCAAATAGCTTGGGGTGTCTACTTTCCAAAATGGGGTCATTTGGGGGGGTTTTGTGCCACCTGGGCATTCCATGGCCTCTGAAACGGTGATAGGCAGTGAAGAGTAAAATCAAAAATTCACGCCCTTAGAAATCCTGAAGGCGGTGATTGGTTTTCGGGGCCCCGTACGCGGCTAGGCTCCCAAAAAGTCCCACACATGTGGTATCCCCATACTCAGGAGAAGCAGCTAAATGTATTTTGGGGTGCAATTCCACATATGCCCATGGCCTGTGTGAGCAATATATCATTTAGTGACAACTTTGTGCAAAAAAAAAAAAAAAAAGTGTCACATTCCCGCAACTTGTGTCAAAATATAAAATATTCCATGGACTCAATATGCCTCTCAGCAAATAGCTTGGGGTGTCTACTTTCCAAAATGGGGTCATTTGGGGGGGGTTTGTGCCACCTGGGCATTTTATGGCCTCCGAAACTGTGATAGGCAGTGAAGAGTGAAATCAAAAATTTACACCCTTAGAAATCCTGAAGGCGGTGATTGGTTTTCGGGGTCCCGTACGCGCCTAGGCTCCCAAAAAGTCCCACACATGTGGTATCCCCTTACTCAGGAGAAGCAGCTGAATGTATTTTGGGGTGCAATTCCACATAGGCCCATGGCCTGTGTGAGCAATATATCATTTAGTGACAACTTTTTGTAAATATTTTTTTTTTTTTTGTCATTATTCAATCACTTGGGACAAAAAAAATAAATATTCAATGGGTTCAACATGCCTATCAGCAATTTCCTTGGGGTGTCTACTTTCCAAAATGGGGTCATTTGTGGGGGTTTTGTACTGCCCTGCCATTTTAGCACCTCAAGAAATGACATAGGCAGTCATAAACTAAAAGCTGTGTAAATTCCAGAAAATGTACCCTAGTTTGTAGACGCTATAACTTTTGCGCAAACCAATAAATATACGCTTATTGACATTTTTTTTACCAAAGACATGTGGCCGAATACATTTTGGCCTAAATGTATGACTAAAATTGAGTTTATTGGATTTTTTTTATAACAAAAAGTAGAAAATATCATTTTTTTTCAAAATTTTCGGTCTTTTTCCGTTTGTAGCGCAAAAAATAAAAACTGCAGAGGTGATCAAATACCATCAAAAGAAAGCTCTATTTGTGGGAAGAAAAGGACGCAAATTTCGTTTGGGTACAGCATTGCATGATCGCGCAATTAAAAGTTAAAACGACGCAGTGCCAAATTGGAAAAAGACCTCTGGTCCTTAGGCAGCATAATGGTCCGGGGCTCAAGTGGTTAAGTGTAGCTCCAGCCAAAAAAACTATTTTTAAGCTTTTTGGATAGCATAGGGAAGGGTTAACACCCCTGTAACATTTGTTTTGGTGTGTTTGCCCCTGTTCAGAAGATTTCACCTCACTTTTTGTCCCAATGACAATTGGATTTTGAAAATTTTGGGTTGTTGTGGAAACAAGCCTTGGTGATAAAGCATCAGTGGAGGCACCTTTCCCCCATAATAGCTCTTACAGGAGTGAATTTCCCTTCCTAGGGGTAGATTTCCTCTCACTTCCTGTTGTCTCCCTCCATTTGTAAGTAGGAGTCGTCTGTAAGTCGGATGTTTGTAACTAGGGGACCCCCTGTATCACACTTAGAATCAACTCCAGACCTTTTACCTGCTTAATTGACGAAGAAATAACTAAGGAGTAGCCCACACCTGGCCATGAAACAGCTTAGATTCAATTGTCCAATAACTTTTGGTCCCTTGAAAAAGGGGGATGGCTATTCTTAACCACTTGACCACTGGGCACTTAAACCCCCTTAATAACCAGACCAATTTTCAGCTTTTGGTGCTCTCACACTTTAAATGACAATTACTCAGTCATGCAACACTGTACCCAAATGAAATTTTTGTCATTTTTTTCACACAAATAGAGCTTTCTTTTGGTGGTATTTAATCACTGCTGGGTTCTTTATTTTTTGTGCTATAAAAGAAAAAAGACTGAAAATTCTGTAAAAAATGCATTTTTCTGTTATAAAATTTAGCAAATTAGTAATTTTTTCTTCATATATTTTGGCCAAAATGTATACCGCTACATATCGTTGGTAAAAATAACCCAAATCGGTGTATATTATTTGGTCTTTGTGAAAGTTATAGAGTCCACAAGCTATGGTGCCAATCTCTGAAAATTGATCACACCTGAATTACTGACGGCCTATCTCATTTCTTGAGACCCTAACATGCCAGAAAAGTATAAATACCTCCCAAATGACCCCTTTTTGGAAAGAAGACATTCCAAGGTATTTAGAAAGATGCATGATGAGTTTTTTGAAGTTGTCATTTTGTTCCCACAATTCTTTGCAAAATCAAGATTTTTTTTTTTCTTTTTTTTTTCCACAAAATTGTCATATTAGCAGGCTATTTCTCACACACAGCATATGCATACCACAAATTACACCCCAAAACACATTCTGCTATTACTCCCGAGTATGGTGCTACCACATGTGTGAGACTTTTACACAGCATGGCCACATGCAGAGGCACAACATGCAGGGAGCACCATCAGGCATTCTAGGAGCACCCAGGCCAATTCTGACATTTCTCTCCTACATGTAAAAATCATAATTTATTTGCTAGAATATTACATAGAACCCCAAAACATTATATATATTTTTTTAGCAAAGACCCTAGAGAATACAATGGCGGTCGTTGCAACTTTTTATCTCGCACGGTATTTGCGCAGCAATTTTTCAAACGCGTTTAAAAAAAAACAAAAAAACAGTTTGGTGCTTTAACCACTTGACGACCACCTCACGCAGATATACGTCTGCAGAATGGCACGGGCAGGCAAAATCACGTACCTGGTACGTGATTGCCTGCCCGCGGGTGGGGGGTCCAATCGGACCCCCCCCCGGTGCCTGAGGTGGTCGCCTTTGGTCTGGGAGCGTTCAGTGATGAGGGGGAGGCCATCCGATCATGGCCCCCCCCTCGCGATCGCTCCCAGCCAATGAGAATCGTCCCCTGCCTGTGTGTAGTACACACAGGCAGAGGATGTGATGTCATCTCTCCTCGGCTCGGCAGTTTCCGTTCTGGCGCCGAGGAGAGAAGACATCTGAGTGAGTGTAAAACACATACACACACAGTAGAACATTGCAGGCATACATTACACCCCCCTTTACCCCCCCGATCACCCCCCGATCACCCCCCCCCCGTCACACTGACACCAAGCAGTTTTTTTTTTTTTTTTTCTGATTACTGCATGGTGTCAGTTTGTGACAGTTAGAAGTGGTAGGGCAGTTAGTATTAGCCCCCTGTAGGTCTAGGGTACCCCCCTAACCCCCCCAATAAAGTTTTAACCCCTTGATCACCCCCCGTCGCCAGTGTCGCTAAGCGATCATTTTTCTGATCGCTGTATTAGTGTCGCTGGTGACGCTAGTTAGGGACGTAAATATTTAGGTTCGCCGTCAGCGTTTTATAGCGTCAGGGACCCCCATATACTATCTTATAAATGTTTTAACCCCTTGATTGCCCCCTAGTTAACCCTTTCACCACTGATCACCGTATAACCATTACAGGTGATGCTGGTTAGTGCGTTTATTTTTTATAGTGTCAGGGCACCCGCCGTTTATTACCTAATAAAGGTTTAGCCCCCTGATCGCCCGGCGGTGATATGCGTCGCTCCAGACAGCGTCAGATTAGCGCCAGTACCGCTAACACCCACGCACGCAGCATACGCCTCTCTTAGTGGTATAGTATCTGAACGCATCAATATCTGATCCGATCAGATCTATACTAGCGTCCCCAGCAGTTTAGGGTTCCCAAAAACGCAGTGTTAGCGGGATCAGCCCAGATACCTGCTAGCACCTGCGTTTTGCCCCTCCGCCTGGCCCAGCCCAGCCCACCCAAGTGCAGTATCGATCGATCACTGACACTTACAAAACACTAAACGCATAACTGCAGCGTTCGCAGAGTCAGGCCTGATCCCTGCGGTCGCTAACAGTTTTTTTGGTAGCGTTTTGGTCAACTGGCAAGCACCAGCGGCCTAGTACACCCTGGTCGTAGTCAAACCAGCACTGCAGTAACACTTGGTGACGTGGCGAGTGCCATAAGTGCAGTTCAAGCTGGTGAGGTGGCAAGCACAAGTAGTGTCCCGCTGCCACCAAGAAGACAAACATGCCCATTGTGCCCATAATGCCCTTCCTGCTGCATTCGCCAATCCTAATTGGGAACCCACCACTTCTGCAGCGCCCGTACTTCCCCCATTCACATCCCCAACCAAATGCAGTCAGCTGCATGAGAGGCATTTTCTTTATGTCCTCCCGAGTACCCCTACCCAACAAACCCCCCCAAAAAAGATGTTGTGTCTGCAGCAAGCGCGGATATAGGCGTGACACCCGCTATTATTGTCCCTCCTGTCCTGACAATCCTGGTCTTTGCATTGGTGAATGTTTTGAACGCTACCATGCACTAGTTGAATATTAGCGTAGGGTACAGCATTGCACAGACTAGGACATACTTTCACAGGGTCTCCGAAGAGACCCGAACCTGGAACCGGTTACCGTTATAAAAGTTACAGTTACAAAAACGGTGTAAAAAAAAAAAACACAAAAAAAAAATATAGAATAAAAAATAATAGTTGTCGTTTTATTGTTCTCTCTTTCTCTATTCTCTCTCTATTGTTCTGCTCTTTTTTACTGTATTCTATTCTGCAATGTTTTATTGTTGTTATGTTTTCTCATGTTTGCTTTTCAGGTATGCAATTTTTTATACTTTACTGTTTACTGTGCTTTATTGTTAACCATTTTTTTGTCTTCAGGTACGCCATTCACGACTTTGAGTGGTTATACCAGAATAATGCCTGCAGGTTTAGGTATCATCTTGGTATCATTCTTTTCAGCCAGCAGTTGGCTTTCATATAAAAGCAATCCTAGCGGCTAATTGGCCTCTAGACTGCTTTTACAAGCAGTGGGAGGGAATGCCCCCCCCCCCACTGTCTTCCGTGTTTTTCTCTGGCTCTCCTGTCTCAACAGGGAACCTGAGAATGCAGCGGGTGATTCAGCCAGCTGACCATAGAGCTGATCAGAGACCAGAGTGGCTCCAAACATCTCTATGGCCTATGAAACCAGAATCTATGAGCATTTCATGACTTAGATTTCACCGGATGTAAACAGCGCCATTGGGAAAGCATTTTATCACACCGATCTTGGTGTGGTCAGATGCTTTGAGGGCAGAGGAGAGATCTAGGGTCTACTAGACCCCAATTTTTTAAAAAAAGAGTACCTGTCACTACCTATTGCTATCATAGGGGATATCGTCGGTCTGGCGTCAAATGTAAACAGCAATTGCACCATGCATGTGAGGTATCACCGCGAAGGTCAGATCGAGGGCAGTAAGTTTAGCAGTAGACCTCCTCTGTAAATCCAAAGTGGTAACCTATAAAGGCTTTTAAAGGCTTTTAAAAATGTATTTATTTTGTTGCCACTGCACGTTTGTGCACAATTTTAAAGCATGTCATGTTTGGTATCCATGTACTCGGCCTAAGATCTTTTTTTTTATTTCATCAAACATTTGGGCAATATAGTGTGTTTTAGTGCATTCAAATTTTAAAAAGTGTGTTTTTTCCCCAAAAAATGCGTTTGAAAAATCGCTGCGCAAATACTGTGTGAAAAAAAAAATTAAACACCCACCATTTTAATCTGTAGGGCATTTCCTTTAAAAAATATATATAATGTTTGGGGGTTCAAAGTAATTTTCTTGCAAAAAAAAATAATTTTTTCATGTAAACAAAAAGTGTCAGAAGGGGCTTTGTCTTCAAGTGTTTAGAAGAGTGGGTGATGTGTGACATAAGCTTCTAAATGTTGTGCATAAAATGCCAGGACAGTTCAAAACCCCCCAAATGACCACATTTTGGAAAGTAGACACCCCAAGCTATTTGCTGAGAGGCATGTCAAGTCCATGGAATATTTTATAATGTGACACAAGTTGCGGGAAAGAGACAAATTTTTTTTTTTGCACAAAGTTGTCACTAAATAATATATTGCTCAAACATGCCATGGGAATATGTGAAATTACACCCCAAAATGCATTCTGTTGCTTCTCCTGAGTACGGGGATACCCCATGTGTGAGACTTTTTGGGAGCCTAGCCGCGTACGGGACCCCGAAAACCAAGCACCGCCTTCAGGCTTTCTAAGGGCGTAAATTTTTGATTTCACTCTTCACTGCCTATCACAGTTTCGGAGGCCATGGAATGCCCAGGTGGCACAAAACCCCCCCAAATGACCCCATTTTGGAAAGTAGACACCCCGAGCTATTTGCTGAGAGGTATAGTGAGTATTTTGCAGACCCCACTTTTTGTCACAAAGTTTTGAAAATTGAAAAAAGAAAAAAAAATGTTTTTTTCTTGTCTTTCTTAATTTTCAAAAACAAATGAGAGCTGCAAAATACTCACCATGCCTCTCAGCAAATAGCTTGGGGTGTCTACTTTCCAAAATGGGTATTGCAGAGTATTGCACAGGGTATTGCAGAGTATTGTGGGGCATTGCAGAGTATTGCGGGGTATTGTAGTGTATTGCGGGGTATTTCAGAGTATTGCGGGTCATTGTAGAGTATTGCGGGTCATTGTAGAGTATTGCGAGGTATTGCAGAGTATTGCAGGGTATTGCAGAGTATTGCACAGGGTATTGCAGAGTATTGCGGGGTATTGCAGAGTATTGCACAGGGTATTGCAGAGCATTGCACAGGTAATTGCAGAGTATTGCACAGGGAATTGCTGAGGGGGGGATGGCTGAGCATGGAGGGATGGATGAATGGATGTGACTGCACATGTCACTGAGCAGCGCTGTGGGCACTACACATGCAGCCCACAGCACGGCTCCCATCCGATCTCTCCCCCTCTGTACTGATCAGTACAGAGAGGGGAGGGAGGAACCGGCGCCATGACATGACGCCGGTTTGTTTACATGTGATCGCTCCGTCATTTGACGGAGCGAGCACATGGTAAACGGCCACGATCAGGACCAGGATCCTCTGGACCCGGCGGTCACGGATGTTCCCGTGTGTGCACCCCAGGGGGCGCGCGGGAGCAGTTTTCTGGAATAACGTCATATGACGTGATCCCAGAGTTATCCAACCACCCTGCAGCCATCATTTGGCTATGGGCCAGTTGGCAACCTCTTTAAGAGCTGTAATTCCTAAACCCTTCTTCCGATTTGGATGTCCATACCCTCAAATTAAACTTGAGAGTGTGCACTTTATGTGCGCCCATATCCATTATATAACTGTAGCTTGAATATGGTTTGGTAAATACTTGGAAAAACTAAAATTGTGCCTGTGTCCAAATATACTGTATATGGACCTAACTGTACCATAGTGATCCTTCCTTACTTCCTTCCTGCCTTCCATGTACCATAGTGATCCTTCTTTCCTTCCATGTACCATAGTGATCCTGCCTTCCATGTGCAATAGTAATCCTTCCTGCCTTCCATGTACCCTCCTCCTCCCACTATCATGTTTGGCCACACCCACATTTTGCTGAAGCACACTTCTATCTCCCTGAAATGTCCCTCATTCTCAAGTTCAAAAGTTTGGAGGTATGCCTCACCCATTGTTGTTAAAGGTTATGCTCCCAAGTGCCCTCCGGAATCAGGGATTGGCAAGTGTCCTTGCACAGGGCCAGTCTGACCTACCAGGATACTGGGAAATTTCCTGGCCGGGGCCGCATTGAGCTGTGGCTGCAGTGGCACCCAGAGCCGATCCAAGAGTCCTCTTTTCCTCCACCCTCCTCCTCCTCTTGTGTACATGTCATGGCACTTGCGACTGAATTCTTAAGCTGCATTATAACAAAGTCCGGCTCATTCTGTGATAGATGGAACGGGAGGTCTAGGAGGCGGGACTTTGTTACAGCGCCACCAAAGAATTCAGACGCAAGCTCCATGACACAGTGGGAAATACTCGCTGTATGATCCAGGCACTGGTGAGTCTGCATTGATGGGCACAGACCGAGACAGCATTGATGGGCACAGACCAAGACTGCATTGATGGGCACAGACCGAGTCTGCATTGATAGGCACAGACCGAGGCTGCACTGATGGGCACAAAACGAGGCTGCATTGATGGACACAGAATGAGGCTGCATTGATGGGCACAGACCGAGGCTGCATTATGAGCACAGACCGAGGCTGCATTGATGGGCACTGGTGAGTCTGAATTGATGGGCACAGTGGGTCTGCATTGATGGGCACAGTGAGGATGCATTGATGGGCACAGTGTGGCTGCATTGATGGGCACAGTGAGGCTGCATTGATGGGCATAGTGAGACTGCATTTGATGGGCACGGCGAGGCTGCATTAATGGGTACAGTAAGACAGTGTTGATGGGCACAGTGAGACAATGTTGATGGACACAGTGAAACTGCATTTGATGGGCACAGTGAGGCTGCATTTCATGGGGACTGATGTGGCTGCATTTGATGGGCACTGATGAGGCTGCATTTTGTGGGCACTGATGAGGCTGCATTTGGTGGGCACTGATGGGGCTGCATTTGATGGGCACTGGTAGGCTGCATTTGATGGGCACTAAATTTGAAAAGGCGTGGAGTGGGAGTTTACATGTGCCTCAGTGGAGTGTAAATAATGATTTATGACACAATTTTATGACACATTATCTGAAGGTAAGCTATAAATAATGCATTTAGTATTAACAAATTCAACCTTTGCACACATAACTGGAGTATCCATTTTTCTCCTTCTCTTTTATGGAATACTTTTGTGTTTGTAGGACACCGCTGAACATAAATAAGTATGACCTGTAACTGCATTTTTGTCAAAAAAATGTATTGCTTGCACTTTTACCAATAGGTAATTATAAATGCCCTAAAATGGTGTAGGAGTTTGTATATTTTACATATGTACCATCATTACATGCTGTCTGTGCCGTTCTAAAATGCCCTGATGAAGCGGGGTTCCCGCGAAACGCATAGGCCACACTCCTGACATTCTTTACCAGGACTCGCACAACCTGGACAAACTAAACAGTAAACTGTACTTTCTTTCAGATTGTAACATGTTTTAAATATTTCCATCCAAGGATGGTAAATAAAGTATCTCTATGTTTCTTTTTAAAAATTGTGTCATAAATCATTATTTACACTCCACTGAGGCACATGCAAAGTTCCACTCCATGTCTTTTCAAATTTTGTTTCTACTAGGGACGGTGCCTTCTTGTGCGTTATAATTACTCCACGTCTACCCCCACCCTCATTCATCATTTGATGGGCGCTGATGAGGCTGCGTTTGATGGGCACTGATGAGGCTGCCTTTGGTGGGCACTGATAAGGCTGCATTTGGTGGGCACTGATAAGGCTGCATTTGGTGGGCACTGATAAGGCTACATTTGGTGGGCACTGATGAGGCTGCATTTGATGGGCACTGATGAGGCTGCATTTGATGGGCACTGATGAGGCTGCATTTGTTGGACACTGATGAGGCTGCATTTGATGGGCATTAGTAGGCTGCATTTGATGGGCACTGATGAGGCTGATTTGATCTCTTGAATCATGTCTGCAGTCTCTAACCATCTCCTGTACCATGCCTGCAGCCTCTGACATCTCCTGTACCATGCCCGCAGTCTCTAACATCTCTTGTAACAAGTCTGCAGCCTTTGACATCTCCTGTATCATGTCCTCAGTCTCTAACCATCTCCTGTACCATGCCCACAGCCTTTGACATCCCCTGTACCATGTCTGCAGCCTCTGACATCTCCTGTATCATGTCTGCAGTCTCTGACCATCTCCTGAATCATGTCTACAGCCTCTGACCATCTCTTGTATCATGTCTGCAGTAACCATCTCTTGTATTATGTCTGCAATCTCTGACCATCTCCTGTATCAAGGATGGAAAAGGACCTGGGGTCCTAGTAGATGATAGGCTCAGCAATAGCATGCAATGCCAAGCTGCTGCTAACAAAGCAAACAGAATATTGGAATGCCTTAAAAAGGGGATTAACTCAAGGGATAAAGCAATAATTCTCCCATACTACAAGACTTTGGTTGGGCTTCACCTGGAGTATGCTGTCCAGTTCTGGGCACCAATCCTCAGGAAGGATGTACCGGAAATGGAGCGAGTAGAAAGAAGGGCAACAAAGCTAATAAAGGGTCTGGAGGATATTAGTTATTAACCACTTCAGCCCCGGATCATTTGGCTGGCCAAAGACCAGAGGACCTTTTAAAAGTTGGCACTGCGCTGCTTTAACTGGTAATTGCGCGGTCATGCAATGTTGTACCCAAACGAAATTTGCGTCCTTTTCTTCCCACAAATAGAGCTTTCTTTTGATAGTATTTGATTGCCTCTGCAATTTTTATTTTTTGCAATATAAATGGACAAAGACCGAAAATTTTGAAAAAAAATTATATTTTCTACTTTTTGTTATAAGAAAAATCCAATAAACTCAATTTTAGTCATACATTTAGGCCAAAATGTATTCGGCCACACATCTTTGGTAAAAAAAAATGTCAATAAGCATATATTTATTGGTTTGCGCAAAAGTTATAGCGTCTACAAACTAGGGTACATTTTCTGGAATTTACGCAGCTTCTAGTTTATGACTGTCTATCTAATTTCTTGAGGTGCTAAAATGGCAGGGCAGTACAACCCCCCCCCCCAAATGAGCCAATTTTGGAATGTAGACACCCTAAGGAAATTGCTAAGAGGCATGTTGAGCCCATTGAATATTTTATTTTTTTGTCCCAAGTGAATGAATAATGCCACAAAAAAAAAAACTTTTACAAAAAGTTGTCACTAAATGATATATTGCTCACACATGCCATGGTTATATGTGGAATTGCACCACAAAATACATTTTGCTGCTTCTCCTGAGTATGGGGATACCACATGTGTGGGACCTTTTGGGAGCCTAACCGCATACGGGGCCCCAAAAACCAATCACCGCCTTCAGGATTTCTAAGGGCGTAGATTTTTGATTTCACTCGTCACTACCTATCAAAGTTTTGAAGGCCATAAAATGCAAAGATGGCACAAACCCCCCCCAAATGACCCCATTTTTGAAAGTAGACATCCCAAGCTATTTGATGAGAGGCATGTCGAGTCCATGGAATATTTTATATTTTGACACAAGTTGCGGGAAAATTACAAACTTTTTTTTTTTTTGCACAAAGTTGTCACTAAATGATATATTGCTCAAACATGCCATGGGCATATATGTGGAATTACACCCCAAACTACATTCTGCTGCTTCTCCCAAGTATGGGGATACCACATGTGTGAGACTTTTTGGGAGCCTAGCCGCGTACGGGGCCCCGAAATCCAATCACCGCCTTCAGGATTTCTAAGGGCGTAAATTTTTGATTTCACTCCTCACTACCTATCACAGTTTTGAAGGCCATAAAATGCCAAGATGGCACAAACCCCCCCAAATTACCCCATTTTGGAAAGTAGACACCCCAAGCTATTTGCTGAGAGGCATGGTGAGTATTTTGCAGCTCTCATTTGTTTTTGAAAATGAAGAAAGAAAAGAAAAATGTATTTTTTTTTCTTTTTTCAAATTTCAAAACTTTGTGACAAAAAGCGAAATCTGCAAAATACTCACCATACCTCTCAGCAAATAGCTTAGGGTGTCTACTTTCCAAAATGGGGTCATGGGGGGGGGAGTTTGTGCCATCTGGGCATTCCATGGCCTCTAAAACTGTGATAGGCAGTGAGGAGTGAAATAAAAAATTTACACCCTTAGAAAGCCTGAAGGCGGTGATTGGTTTTCGGGGTCCCGTATGTGGCTAGGCTCCCAAAAAGTCTCACACATGTGGTATCCCCGTACTCAGGAGAAGCAACAGAATGTATTTTGGGGTGTAATTTCACATATGCCCATGGCATGTTTGAGCAATATATCATTTAGTGACAACTTTGTGCAAAAAAAAAAAAAAAAAATTGTCTTTTTTTCCGCAACTTGTGTCAAAATATAAAATATTCTATGGACGCTGCATGCCTCTCAGAAAATAGCTTGGGGTGTCTACTTTCCAAAATGGGGTCATTTGGGGAGGTTTAAACTGTCCTGGCATTTTATGCACAACATTTAGAAGCTTATGTCACACATCACCTACTCTTCTAACCACTTGAAGACAAAGCCCTTTCTGACACTTTTTGTTTACATGAAAAAATATTTTTTTTTGCAAGAAAATTACTTTGAACCCCCAAACATTATATATTTTTTTAAGCAAAGGACCTACAGATTAAAATGGTGGGTGTTTAATTTTTTTTTTCACACAGTATTTGCGCAGCGATTTTTCAAACACATTTTTTTAGGAAAAAACACACTTTTTTTTTATTTTAATGCACTGAAACACACTATATTGCCCAAATGTTTGATGTAATAAAAAACATGATCTTAGGCCGAGTACATGGATACCAAACACGACATGCTTTAAAATTGCGCACAAACGTGCAGCGGCAACAAATGCCTTTTAGCCTTTAAAAGCCTTTTAACGCCTTTACAGGTTACCACTTTAGATTTATGGAGGAGATCTACTGCTAAAATTACTGCTCTCGATCTGACCTTCACGGTGATACCTCACATGCATGGTGCAATTGCTGTTTACATATGACGCCAGACCGACGCTTGCATTCGCCTTTGCGCGAGAGCAGGGGGGGACAGGGGTATTTTTTTTTTTTTAATTATTTATTTTGCTTTTTTATTTTATTTTTAAACTGTTCCTTTCATTTATATTTTTTTTATCATTTTTATTGTTATCTCATTGAATGTAAATATCCCCTATGATAACAATAGGTTTTTGAAAAAATTGAGGTCTATTAGACCCTAGATCTCTCCTCTGCCCTCAAAGCATCTGACCACACCAAGATCGGTGTGATAAAATGCTTTCCCAATTTCCCAATGGCGCTGTTTATATCCGGCGAAATCTAAGTCATGAAATGCTCGTAGCTTCTGGTTTCTTAGGCCATAGAGATGATTGGAGCCATTCTGGTCTCTGATCAGCTCTATGCTCAGCTGGCGGAACCACCGGCTGCATTCTCAGGTTTCCTGTTGGGACAGGAGAGCCAGAGAAAATCATGGAAGACGGTGGGGGTGGGGGGGACATTCCCTCCCACTGCTTGTAAAAGGATTGCTTTTACATGAAAGCCGACCGCTGGCTGAAAAGAATGATACCAAGATGATACCTAAACCCACAGGCATCATTCTGGTATAACCACTCAAAGTCCAGCAACATACCAGTACGTTGCTGATCCTTGTTGGGCATATATTGTAATCCTGTGGGCTGAACGAAAAAAAGAGATTGATCGGTGGGTATGCCCACCATTAGAATACCTCCCTTCATCCACCCACTTCTAATGATGGGCATACATGCACCGTTTATATATGCCGAAGCATGGGGGCATCCGCCCCAAAAGGTAGGAGCAAACCGCTCCTCTGCCCCTGCTGCCCCTATGCTTCGGCATATATGCTCTTTTTTTAACTGTGGTGGTGAAATCACCTCCTACAGCTCTGGAGTCAGTCACGGTTTTATGTATCGTGGGAGCAAACGCTGCTGTCAAGATAAATAAATGTGCGCTGCAGCTGAATGGCGTACCTGCTAAGCAAATGATGGTTAACAATAAAACAAAGTAACATTACAGTATAACAGTAAGACTTACCAAAAAGCAAATACAAAAAAAAACATAGTAAAAGTAAAACATTTTTTAACGCAACCTGTGCCTAAAATATATATATGCCGAAGCATGGGGGCATCCACCCACAAAAGTTAGGAGCAAATTGCTCCTCCGACCCTGCTGCCCCCATGCTTCGGCATATATGCTGAAGTGTGTAACTGTGGTGGTGAAATCACCTCCAACAGCGCTGGAGTCAAGGCTTTATGTATCGTGGGAGCAAACGCTGTTGCTGTCAACATAAATAAATCCGCGCTGCAGCTGAATGGCGTACCTGAAAACAAAAAAACGGTTAACAAGAAAAGACAGTAAACAGTAAAGTATAAAAAAAATTACATACCTGAAAAGCAAACAGGATAAAACATGATGACAATAAAACATTGCAGAATAGAATACAGTAAAAAAGAGCAGAACAATAGAGAGAATAGAGAGAGAAAGAACAATAAAACGACAACTATTTTTGTTTTTTTTATTTTATATTTTTTTGTTTTTTTAATTTTTTTACTTTTTTTTTTTTTTACACTTTTTTTTGTAACTAACTTTTGTAACTGTAACCGGTTCCAGGTTCGGGTCTCTCAAAATGCGATGGCATCTTGGGAGACCCTGTGAAAGTGTGCCTAGTCTGTGCAATGCTGTACCCTACGCTAAAACTCCACTAGTGTATGGTAGCGTTCAAAACATTCACCAATGCAAAGAGCAGGATTGTCAGGACAGGAGGGACAATAATCTATATCTATATCCGCACTTTCTGCAGACATGACATTTTCTTTGGGGGGCTCGTTGGGTAGGGGTACGCAGGAGGACATAAGGAAAATGCCTCTCATGCAGCCGGCTTACTGCATTTGGTTGGGGATGGTGAGGTGGAGCACTGTCTGGAAACAGAAGGGCTCTGACGATCTCTTCCTGGAATTTAAGGAAGGATCCAGTCCATCCTGAAGCTCTGTAGTGCAAATGAGCGTTCAGCAAAGCCAATTGAAGTAAATAAACAGACACTTTTTTATACCAGCGTCTGGCCTTACGGGCAACTAGGTACGGCGCCAACAACTGGTCGTTGAGATCCACCCCTCCCATATTTTGGTTATATTCGTGGACACAGAGGGGTTTCTCCACAACACAAGTCGCCGTAGCAATTTGGACTGGGGTGTCTGCATGAAGGGAGGTAAGAACGAAAACATTCTTATTATCCCTCCACTTCATAGCGAGCAAGTTATTACACTTCAAGCAGGCTCTCTCTCCCAGCCTAATGCCGCGTACACACGAGCGGACTTTACGGCAGACTTGGTCCGGCGTACTGGATTTCGTCGGACAATTCGATCGTGTGTGGGCTCCAGCGGACTTTGTTTGCTCAAAAGTTGGACGGATTTAGATTTGAAACATGTTTTAAATCTATCCGATGGACTCTTCTTTCTAGCGGACAAACCGGTCGTCTGTGTGCTAGTCCGACGAACTCAAACTGACGCATGCTCTGAAGCAATTACAAGACGGAAGCGCTTGGTCTGGTAAAACTAGCCTTCTATTGAAGCTAGCACATTCCTCTTCTGTGATCTTTTAATACAGCGTTTTTTTTTTTCTTTATATTGAGAGAGGAATGAAGTTGTTTGGTTGCTTTTTATTCACACAGAGGTCTCACAAAGTACTTTCTTCATGATTTATTCTCATGCCATGACTAATATGATATTTTTTCAAAGCCAGATCTCCATAAATAAAGTATTAAATTAGATTTTGGACTCATTTTTTTTTTTTTTTTAGATTTAAACACTATCTATTTTACGTGTGCTAAATTATACCAACATTTTTTTTTTGTAGTTTCAAGTTACCACAATAACCTTAATATTTTGTGTTGTTTTAATGAACCTTAATGAGGTTGGTGTCCCTTGTTAATTAGACATAGGGGGGTTTATTTTCCAAAGGCAAATTCATTTTCATTCATTAGTACTTTGCACTTAATTTTAGAAATGAGTTTGCCTTTTGGACAAAACACACATAGGGGTTGATTTACTAAAGGTAAAAAGACTGCACTTTGCAAAGTTGCCCTCTGCAAGAGCAGTTGCTCCAGAGCTAAGTAAATGAGCAGAAGCTCTGCTGACTTCCATCATCCAATCATGTGCAAGCAAAAATGCTGATTTTTGAATTTTCCTTGCACAGGATTGGGTACTCTTTGCAAAGTCAAGTCTTACCTCATTTCCTAAGCTCTGGAGCAATTGCACTTGCAGAGGGCAACTGCCCTCTGCAAAGTGCACAGTCTATTTGCTTTTATTAAATCAACCCCATAGTCTTTTTGACCTGTACCTGCCTACTCCCAAACAAAATGTCGTTTTGGGCTCAAAACACATAGTCAATAATGTAAGGTAACTAAAAAATCCATTTATTTGGGTTAACCAAAAATTAGGAAGGCAACACTGGAGACACTTTTAGAATCTATGAAGCCTTTCGTCCCCCAGGACACACATCAAGATTTAGGACAAGAAAATTGGTATCTTGCGACTAGAGAGCACAGGGAGCACAGTCAGACCAGACAGAAACCAGGCAATCACTTTCGAGTCTTCCGTGGAGCCTTCCCTGCATGCTTCTCTGCAGCCTTCCCTCCACGATTCGCTGCAGCCTTCCTCGGAGGCTGGGCCTCTGGTTGTGTACTTGGGGCAGGAGGAGGAGGAGGAGTGGCTTCATCTGCTAGATAGGTTGTAGCAGTAAGCTCCCTCTCAAGCCCTTCTGATAGGCCTGAAAAATTAAACCCTCACAGAGGAGGCGTTGGTCCTTTTCCAATTCCAGCAATCTGGTGACCATATATGTCCCATACGCCTCCTCTGCATTGGGTGGTGTGCTAAGGATTTGGCTGGCTTCACGAATGAGGGCTAGGGATTCCTCCCCAGTTTGGGTCATTCTTCTGGGCCTTTTGGTGAGAATGCGGAGGGGAGGCACCTGAAACTCCGTGCGGCTTCTACTGGGCCCAGCCACAGCCTCCTCCTCTCTCCCACTGGGCAAGGCCTCCTCCTCTCTCCCACTGGTCAAGGCCTCCTCCTGCATGAGGTCATCCTGCATCAAAAAAAGGGACATAGTTGTAATTTTGGGTTACGCAATCACACACAATTTTCAGCTCATGACTTGCAAATATAATTCTATACAGATATTAAAGGCTAGCTATTTGACCCCACCATTATTCCAGCTGATCAACATTATCTGAAGTACATAGGCGTACGCACAGGGTGTCCCAGGTGTGCCTGGGCACACCCTACTCGCCTTGTGTGGTGCATATTCCCCCCTGTTTAGACCACTGATATTTCATCCACCAAAAAATTGTTCCAAAATACAATAATTTATTTAAAAATAAAATAAAAATAATGACACTGTCCACTGCCCTACTGACACCATCAGTACATATACACATGCATATGTATTTGAGCTTTGGGGTGCACACCCTAATGCAAGAGGCTGCGCACACCTATGCAGAAGTATATTTTTGGCCACTATTGTCTAGTGATATGTCTACATATTAATATTTGTGATGAAGTCATTTTTTATGAAGCACTTACAAATTTGACACGTTAACATCATTAATAACATTTACACAATCACAAATTCCCCAAAAAAGGATACCTGGCTGAAGCTGGGCGCATCTACTTCATCAAGGCTGAAAAGGCCCAGTTCTTCCTGGGACTCCTCAGCTGGGGTGGAGGTGGATGGAAGGCTGGAGGGAAGAGTGGGGGAAAGGCTGGAGGGAAGGCTGGGGGGAAGGCTGGAGGGAAGGGTGAGGGGAAGGCTGGAGGGAAGGGTGGGGGGAAGGGTCGAAAGTGATTGCCTGGCTTCTGTCTGGTCATCCAGGAACTGCATTTTGTGGTAGTACCACAACTTGGGTACATAAATTTGGTCGGCTGCTGCTCCGGATCTGAGCGACTCCTGGATTTTATCGTGTTCCCGCTTATACATGTTTCACAAGATACCAATTTTCTTGTCCACAAACTTGAGGTCTGCCTGGGGGACTCGAGTCTTCACAAATTCTAAAAGTGTGCCCAGTGTTGCCTTCCTTACAGCTCGATTGAAATATAATGGGTGTTTGACCTCCCACAGGTTTTTGTTTTCCTGATATAAATCGATAAATCTCGACAAAAAATCAGCCTCTTTAAAGGGATTCATTGTTGCTGAAAGACAAGACACAAGATCAAAACTGTAATGTCAGTCAGAACTCCCAGGATTATTTTGTGAAGAATCTAGGGGACACATAGACACACACACACACACCCCCACATTTAATCTTACCTTCGCTTCTAATGCTCGCTACTTCCGCACGGACATACGTAGGCCATCGTAATAGCTTTATATACACTGCACATGTGTCATGCTCCGCCTGCGTCGTCCGCCCCTGACGTTCTTTAGTACGATTTGTCCCCGCCCCTTCACTTTTCGTTGCGCAGTGAGAGTAGATAGAGAAAGATGGCGAAGAGAATCAGTGGAAGTAGCGCGGAGGAAAGCCCGGAGCCACAACCATCCACATCCCGGAGGAGATATAAGGCCACCAACATGGCTTTTGAAGAGATGGTGGAGATGGTGTCCATATTGAGAAGGGAGGACTACGATGGGAAAAAAGGACCATACACACGCCCGAATATGCGGAAAGACAAAATAATGGCCTCAGTTGTCACCGCTCTAGAAGCTAAATTTGGTACTAAACGTTCGAAAGAACAATTGAGGAAGCGGTGGTCTGACATCAAAAGTCGGGAGCCAGAACAATATTGGCGAATAAAGAAGCTGCTTAAAAAAAGTAAGTACTTGTTGTATTTTCCTATTGAGATACTTAACTTGCATGCTGATCCATATTTTTTTTGTTTATACAGCATCGTTCGTAAAGACCGTTCTTTGTAAAAGACATATGATACTAAAGAAAATTACGGTTTTTTTTCGCCAAATGCGATGGTACAGGATTGGACATATACATTTAGGTCTTGATAATTTTTCGTATTCCAAAAATTTGTTGATGTGGTGTAGATGTGTTTGAAAATATAATGCTTCTTCAAAAATGATTCAGTGTATGTAAGGACAGGACACAGCAGCTGGTTCCACATCTGGACTCACGTGCACTAGTGTACTATGTGACCATAAATACATTTTTGAGGGGTAATACACATAGGAGATCATTGAGGTGTCTGCATCTGTGAAACTTGCATGAAAATGTGTATTGTTTATAATTGTCATAGGTAATGTTCATCCTGTCTTCTAAATTTTTGAGGACAAAAAAAGGCAATTGTCCACAACTCATAACCAACGTTTCAGATTATTTTTAAAAATATAAAATATCACTGTGTTTTAACTATACCTTTTGTTTAATTATCGTAGGGGAGAAAAGACTCAGACAACAGTCCAAGGATCCCAAGACCCCCCCAAGTCACCAGCCTGAGGCTGAAGATAGCCCAAGCCCAAGACCACGCCCACCCAACAAGCTGGAGGAAGGAGAGGTGGAGGAAGTGTGCGAGCTTTCAACTCCACCAAGTGAGTGACTGACACCCCAGCTTAAGGTAATGTATTTAGGCGTGCATATTTTAACCCTTTTTTTTTCACACATTTTAGGTGAGCTTCTGGTTGTGGAAGGCCAAGCGGCAGAGACAGAGCACAGACAGTGCCCAAAGACTGATTGGCCAGATAATGCTGCGGAATGGCCAAATTGATCAAATGCGTGACCAAATTCACAGCATGCAACTTCGCCTGGACTCCTTGCAACAGGAAATTAAGAACATGATTGATGTTTTGGGCAGAATATAATAACGTTTTGCCTAAAAACATCAATCATGTTCTTCATTTCCTTGTGAAGTTTGTTTCTTCTGGAAATATTTTTGCAAAGTTTTTTCGTTAAAAAAAATTTTTTATGATGCACACGGTGTGTCATCATGTGCTATCTTCCATCATGGGATATCAATGTACTTGTTTTGTGTTTGCAACCCCTTCATCCTCAAAATTATTTAGTGGTGAAAGGAACAAAGGGATTGCACACACAAAACACGTACATTGCTCACCCATGATGGGAGATAGCACATGTTGACTTGACCCTTTTGTAATGCTCAATTTTGAGCATCTTAAAAATTAACGATTTACAAGGGTGACATCACCAGCACCGTTCTTAAAATGTTGAACTTTGTAAGTTCTTTTTTTTTTTGTATGTTTTTTTTCAAAACACTGTTGTGAATTTTAAGATTTTAAACAAGGTCTATTTTTGTTTAAATGTGCCTTTAATAACGTTAAAAAAAAAATATTTAAAAAAAAAAAAGAAAAATAAACAAAAACAAAAAAATAATAAAAAAAACAAAAAATGCATCTTTCAATGCGCACACAGTAAAATGTTTTTACTACTACAATGTGTGTGGCTGATTATTTCTCAATAATATGTTTTGCAAATTTTTGTGTGGTTACAGTGACAAAGGGCCTTATTAACTAAAGGTAAATGCACTTGCCACTACTACAAGTGCACTAGGAGACAGACCAAACTAAATGCAAACAAGAAGAAAAACTAGATATTTTATCCAAAATTATTTATTTTTATTTTTTGTAAAAATTAAAGCTCTTGTTGAATAGCAATGGCCCCCGACCATTAAAATAATTCACATATCGCTCATGCACTTGACGTGCAGTTCGGGGGGCCAAGCCAATATGGCCAATTTCCAGGCTTGTCGGTGTTTGATCTTGCACAAGTCCGGCCTCAGGCCCAACAGAGGTAATATATGTAGCCGAATGTCTACATAAAAAGTTATGTAGTATGCAGCAAGGAAGTATGACACGATTCATTTTATAGTCCGCCAGATTTATGGCTGAAAGGAACAAACGGAACCGGCTGGCCAGAATCCCAAAGGCATTCTCCACAACTCTACTTGCTCTGGCCAGCCGGTAATTAAATACCCTCCTCTCAGGGGTGAGTATCCTTTGAGGGAATGGCCTCATCAAGTGCTCACCGAGAGCAAACGCTTCATCAGCGATAAAAACTGAGGGGAGTCTATCCACATTCTGGTTATTAGGTGGCAATCCCAGGCCACCAGTCTCGAGACGCTGGCACAGATCGGTCTGTGCAAACACTCCTCCATCAGACATCCGGCCGTTCTTCCCCACATCCACAAACAGAAAGTCCAAATGTGCCGAGACCACCGCCATCAAAACTACACTATGGAACCCCTTGTAGTTATAGAAATAAGAGCCGAATGCGGTGGTGGCACAATGCGGACATGCTTCCCGTCAATCGCCCCGACACAGTTGGGAAAGTCCCAACGGTCAGCGAACTGGGAGGCCACAGTCTGCCATTCCTGTGTACTGGAAGGAAACTGTGGAGTGAAAAAACAAAAAAAATTAATATAAGGAATTTAAAACATAACTTGGATATCAGATTACACAAAAACATTAGTGAACAGCAGCAGTCAAAAATTATTAATATGTGTATTTGTAATTTAAATTATAAAAAAACATAAGGCCCACTTATAAGATTAATCACCCCCTCTGATGGCCCATTGATCAATTTGAATGTGGGGGAAGGGGTACTAATTAGGTTAATAAACACACCTGACAGTTTCAAACATTTGAGGGGGTGGGGGAGGGGTACTAATTAGGTTAAGAAACACACCTGACAGTTTCAAACATTTGAGGGGGTGGGGGAGGGGTTCTAATTAGGGTCAAAAACACACCTGACAGTTTCAAACATTTGAGGGGGTGGGGGAGGGGTACTAATTAGGTTAAGAAACACACCTGACAGTTTCAAACATTTGAGGGGGTGGGGGAGGGGTACCAATTAGGTTAAGAAACACACCTGACAGTTTCAAACATTTGAGGGGGTGGGGGAGGGGTACTAATTAGGTTAAGAAACACACCTGACAGTTTCAAACATTTGAGGGGGTGGGGGAGGGGTACTAATTAGGTTAAGAAACACACCTGACAGTTTCAAACATTTGAGGGGGTGGGGGAGGGGTACCAATTAGGTTAAGAAACACACCTGACAGTTTCAAACATTTGAGGGGGTGGGGGAGGGGTACTAATTAGGTTAAGAAACACACCTGACAGTTTCAAACATTTGAGGGGGTGGGGAGGGGTACTAATTAGGTTAAGAAACACACCTTACAGTTTCAAACATTTGAGGGGGGGAGGGGTACTAATTAGGTTAAGAAACACACCTGACAGTTTCAAACATTTGAGGGGGTGGGGGAGGGGTTCTAATTAGGGTCAAAAACACACCTGACAGTTTCAAACATTTGAGGGGGTGGGGGAGGGTCAAACAGTACAATGGAGCTGACAATATACATTGTTCAAGGGACTATAGGCTAGAGATATAAATGGACCCAGGATTGCATGGTGGGGAGGTTATTGAATGTAAATATGCATGTAGGGCAATAAATGATTAATGTCAAAAAACAGGCATGCATGAAGATAAAGGGGACATTCACAGCATATTCCAAGCATGGTAATTAGGTAAGGAGGACATTTAGATTATACATTAGCAAACATTTAATACATATCATGTAATGTTAAAGGATAAAACTTACCTTCATATAGTCCTTCTGCAGGACCTGAATGATGGCAGAACAAGTCTCTGGGATTTTTTATCCCCAGAGCCTGGGGGGAGATTCCTGTCGAGAACTTCAAGTCCTGAAGACTTCTCCCTGTCGCCAAGTAACGTAAAGTGGCAACTAGCCTCTGCTCCGCACTGATGGCTTGCCTCATGCAGGTATCCTGCCTGCTGATATAGGGGGTCAGCATAGCCAGCAGACGCTCAAAAACGGGGTCCTTCATCCAGAGATAATTCCTGAAATCCTCAGGATTATTCTCACAGAGCTCACAGAGCAAAGGCATATGCGAGAATTGGTCACGCTGGCGCAACCAATTCTTCATCCATAAACTTCTCCTCGCCCTGTTCATGGACTGGACTCGGGCCAAAGTATTAACCCCAACACGCAGCACGAACTTGAGAACGAGTACGTCCACGCGACATGGCTTCAAAACGGTCGGCTGGTCAATCAAACAAACTTATAACAAACGCACTGAAGAACAGCAAGGCCTATGAAGAACGACCTGAAAATCAGGAACGAGCAGACCAGAACGGCCTGCTAGGCAGGTTACGAACTGACCAACACGCACTGAAAAGCAGATACAAATTTCACAAGCACAAACTGAACCGCAGAAAATGATCGAAATAAGCTGAAGTGTGAAAAGCGCGAATTGTCTCTAACCAAACTTCTACTAACACGAGATAAACACAAGATTAGCAGAAGGAGCCCAAAGGGTGCCGTAGTGGGGCTTGAACTTCCTTTTTATAGTCCCGTCGTATGTGCTGTACGTCACCGCGTTCAAAACCAGCGGACTTTTGCAGTGATCGTGTGTGTCCAAGTCCGTCCCTTTTTAAGTCCGGCGCAAGGAGCCGACAAAGTCCGGCGTAAAGTCCGCCGAGCAAAGTCTGCTCGTGTGTACGCGGCATAAGACGGGAATCTACAAGCAACTGGGGAAAGCCCTGGCGATTAGATCACACAGTGCCACATCCTCCAATCTGATGATCAAAAAGGTGACTAAAAAGTGGCACGCTCGTGTAATAATTGTCCACATATAAGTGGTACCCCTTTCCGAATAAGGGTGATGCCAAGTCCCACACAATCTTGCCAGCACTTCCTATGTAGTCAGGGCAGTTTGTCGGCTCTACGTGGCTATCTCTTCCTTTGTAAACCAAAAAACTAAATGTATAGCCTGTGGCCCTGTCACAGAGCTTATACATCTTGACCCCGTATCTGGCACGCTTGCTGGGAAGTTACTGTTTGAATGACAAGTGGCCAGAAAACTTAATCAGGGACTCGTCAATGCAGACAACTTGATGGGGAGTAAACAAGTCTGCAAATCGGTTGAAGTGGTTTACGAGGGGCCGAATTTTGTAGAGCCGATCGTATCCAGGGTCTCCACGAGGACGATGGAGTTCATTGTTGTTGAAGTGCATGAACCGCAAAATCTGCTTGTATTGTGCCCTGGCCATGGAAGTAGAGAACACGGGCATATGGTACATTGGGTCAGTGGACCAATATGACCGCAACGTATTCATTTTAACTATGCCCATGTTGAGGGATAGGCCCAGAAAGGTCTTAAATTCGGAGACCGTAATTGGTCTCCAATCTCTGGCAAGGGAGGACTGGGGAATAGTGGCATTGTGTTGACCAGCGTACAAATTGCTCTGGTCCACAATAGATCTATAGAGATCTTCGGTGAAAAGAAATCAGCGAATAGAAATCAAGTAACGTAAAATCAACTGTTTCAACCTGAATGCCGGGTTGGCCAGTGAATAGGGGAAGTATGGGTGCTGCAGAAGTGGTGGGTTCCCAATTAGGATTGGCGAATTCTGCAGGAAGGACACTATGGGCACGACGGGCCTGTCTTTGTCTTCTTGGTGGCAATGGGACACTACTTGTGCTTGCCACCTCACCAGCTTGAACTGCACTTATGGGACTTGCCACGTCACCACGTGTTACTGCAGTGCTGGATGTACGACCAGGGTGTACTAGGCCGCTGGTGCTTGCCAGTTCACCAGAAGGAATAGCGGTGCTAGTACTTCTCTGCTCCATACGAGAGCCCTGCAGTTCTTGCACCTCAACAGCAGAAGAAGAAGATTGGGGTCTGGTACACCTGACCTTGGCAGGGACCACAACTCTGTCGTCAGAGCTATCTGTCATGGAGCCGCTGCTGTCTACAGGTTCGTATTCTGAGCCTGAATCTGACAGAAGAGTGACTTCCTCTTCACTATCTGTCATGTTCAGATACGTGTAGGCCTCTTCACTAGTGTACCTTCGATTTGCCATTTTGGACTCTAAATTTAGTGGTACACTAGTGAGACACATAGGTAAAAAAGCTCCTAGACTGTTAGCGACTGTATCAAAAAGCTACCAAAAAAACTGTTAGCGATCGCAGGACCAAGCACCAAGGGCCCAGTCTGCCGCAGCCTATTCGATCAACTGCCGCCCTTCGAAAGGACGTCCCACAGAGCCCTGGAACCAACACCCCGGAAGGCCAAAAGTCACTCCCGGTACCTCCTCAGCATTCTGTTCCTGTTCAGAGAGGAGGGGATGTACAATGTTGGCAATGTCATTCATGGGGCCATACCCGAGCACCCCCTTCCCACTGCAAGAGGAGCCAAGAGGAGCCCATGGAATGCTGGGTTCTCCGGAGGGGGTCTTTTTATGCCCATAAAGTATGCACCACACATCTCAACCTTGTTATGGGGGATTTTGAGTGTGTCCAAGTGAACCACCTCCCTCCCGGGCTTTGTTGGACTCCAGAAGCAAAAACTTTACAGGTTGTGTGCATTCATGGGGACACTAGAGAGTACCCTCTCATCTCAGTGTCCATCTCCACAGCATGTGGCACTGGTACTCAAAAGGTGGGGGTGGTAAAGAACTTAGTACATGATTGTAACGAGCCCCTTGCTCGCTCGGTTCCACTCTCCCGACACTCCTCTGCAGCTATTGAATCAGATTGCAACGTCTGATGGTTCGGTCATCCGATGGAGCCATTCTAGTCCAGTTGTGATAGCTCAGAACAAACACCAGGCAGGCTGTATGTAGGTTCAACCAGGAATCTCAATTTATTGACAGGAATACAGTCTTATTTATACAATAAAAAAGGAGCTGCTCATATTACTCTAACAATACAGCTGTAACCTAATTAACCTAATTAACATGAGCTAATCAACTAATCCCTTTAGACAGCCTAGATGACTCAGACATGACCTTTAGGCCAGACTGGCCGTCTTGTAGTTCAGAAAATCCAATCAACATTATCACAATCAACATAGACTCTTCTTCACACAATAGCAGAGTTAATTAACACAAACAACAATAGGGATCTAATGACTCTTAGATCCCATACTAGAGACTTATTTACAATACACATTTTAGCAGACAACAGACAGACAGGTGCTGGAATTTACATCAGCATCTCCTAACAGTATCTGTCCCAGCATTATGAATCAGCCACTATTCCAATATGACAAATCCAGGGTCCCCAGAGTCTGTGTGTCCTGGGGGACCAGGACCCGAATCCAGAGTAATACCACCTCAAGGGTCCCCAGGCATACAGCTCACAAAGAGTACAGTTCCCCCAAATGCAAGGGCCCACGATTGATCGGCAAGAGGCGAGCATACAGTCCCCTCCAAAAGTCTCTCTCCCGGCTAGGTCTGTCACAATGATGTTATAATAGGACAAGACTGTCCATTATTTGCAAAACTGTGGGGACATGGAGAACTACCTGAATGGTTCAGAGACTGGGGAGAAACTAGTCCCTCTGTTCCTACTGTGGAGGGGAATAACCCTGAAATGCCAAATGTTCTTAATGTGGATCCAGATGAAAATGCTAATGATTTGGTTAATGGTGATGAAAGTAGTGCTGATACTGTTAAGGATGTCAAGATGTGTGGTTCACAGACCTACCTGAACACTGAGGGGGGGGACCTTCCCCACTTCAGGTAATACTGGGGAAAAGGATGAGGAAGTGGCCTCTACCCCTGCCCTGCCGGATTTGGGTGTTCCCCAGGGGGCATTTGGTACTGCCAGATGCAGGACCCCACTTTAGCTCGTGCACGGGAACAGATTGTAGTAGTAAATGGGGTTCCCCAAGAGCCAGGTGCGAATGAGCGGTGGCCACACTTCGCAATATGTAATGAATTGCTTTATCGGGTTACCAAAGTGAGAGAAAATGTGGTAGAACCATTGTTGGTACCCCAAAAGTATAGATGAAAGGTTCTGGACCTGGCCCATGACGATGTGTTAGGGGGACACCTGGGAGTTGAGAAGACGGAGGCAGGGATCACTGACTGATTTTACTGGTCAGGTGTGAAAGCAGAGGTAAAGAAATACTGTACCTCTTGTCCCACCTATCAGTTGACCACTCCGGTGACTCACTTCCAGCGCCCTTTGGTCCCTCTGCCCATAATTGAGGTCCCATTCGAGAGGATAGTCATAGATCATAGTGGGTCCCCTGGTAAAGTCGGCTCGACTCACTCCTACATACTGGTGATCCTCCACTATGCCACCCGATATCCTGAGGCATTACCCCTGCGGAATACCTCCTCTAAAGCTATTGCCCGGGAATTATTCCATTTGTTTACAGGGACTGGTTTTCCCAAGGAAATACTCACGGACCAGGGCACCACGTTTATGTTGAGGGTTATGGCCGATGTATGCAAGCTGTTCTGGATTAAACAGCTGGGCACATTGGTCTACCATCCCCAAATGGATGGGTTGGTAGAACGCTTTAATAAGACCCATAAGTCTATGCTCAAGAGAATGGTACAAAGAGTACTGTTCCCCCAAATGCAAGGGCCCACGATCGATCGGCAAGAGGCTAGCATACAGTCCCCTCCAAAAGTCTCTCTCCCGGCTAGGTCTGTCACATTTCTCCCCTTTCGGCAGGAGACTAACACAGGAAGAGACCCCAGACGGGTTGACTCCAAAGTTAGTAGTTCCAGTCCTCTAATGCCTATACCCACACAGTACCTCAAACAAATTGTTTCAAACAAAGCATTACTCACCCAGCCAACCTCTGCCTCTCTCAGAGAACATATCTGCCGCTGGGGAGAGGCCTGGACTGGCCCTTCTCCCTGGAGTCCTTTCTGCCGCTGGAGAGAAGACAGGGTGTCTGGGCTCACTCCGTCATGCTGTTGGGGGTCTGGGCCGACTGCCCAGCATCCCTGGGGTATACAGGTGGAGACTGAAGTCCCATCCACCTTCACAGGAAATCCATCCTCTGTTAATTGAGGGCAGAGTCCAGCAGTACCCGGCCCTGTTGCCAGCCCTTCTGCTGGAAACCCCACACCATCTGCTCCGGCTAACTGTTGGGGAGGGACGACGAACACCTCCTCTCCCTTCTTCCTCTGTATCTGCTGCTGGAAAGTGATTGCCACCTTCTCACCCTGAGCCTCCGAAACTGACACAGGTGTAGGGCAGAGATCTTGGACCCTCTGTCTGGTTGCCAGCGCTTCAGCTGGGGAAGTTCCTTGTAACTTCACAGATACTTCTGTTGGTGCTGGGCAGAGCACAGTGAAGTTTGGCCCTAATAACAGCTCCCCTTCTGCTGGAGGCTCACCAGGTTGTTCTTCCTCAGCAGAAAAGTCTATCAAATACCCTGTCTCTGCAACTGGTGTCTGGGGATAAAGGTTCACCATCTCCTCTCTGTGGAACCCAGAAGATGCTATCAGTGCTGGGCAGAGCACAGTAAAGTTTGGCCCTAATAACAGCTCTTCTTCTGCTGGAGGCTCACCAGGTTGTTCTTCCTCAGCAGAAAAGTCTATCAAATCCTCTGTCTCTGCAACTGGTGTCTGGGGATAAAGGTTCACCATCTCCTCTCCGTGGAACCCAGAAAATGCTATCAGTGCTGGGCAGAGGTTAGCAGAGCTCTGCCCCGTTGTCAGCACTTCAGCTTTGGGGATAGCGATCTCCAGATTTTCCACTGCCGATTCTCTGGCATTCTGCTGGACAGGCACATTCCTCCATCCAAAATCATCCAATGCAGAAACAGGTTCATCCTGGTCAGTCAGCACTTGCTGCATCCGCCATAAGACCTCCGCCTCCATAGCTGCGGGGGCAGGTTGGCAAAGCACACTGTTACTCTGCCACATTGTCAACTCTTCAGCCAGGATTTCAGAGTTGTCAACTGGTATTTCCTGATAGTCCCAGGCAAAGGGAGCACCACCCTGCTGCTGAGCAGAGTCTAACAGCTGTTTGTAGGCGATCTCCAGCTCCCATTCCTGAACGGCCAGAAACTCCAAATCTTCCATTGCCCAGTGCACTTCTGAGACATTCAGTCTCCGCTCTCTGTGCTCCATTATTTCCTCCAAACGCCACTCCCGATCACTCCCAATGTCAGGGTCCCTGGACAGCCTCCAGTATAACAATCTCAGGCCATCGTAGTCAAAGCCTTCCGTGGGGCTGTCATCCGCTGTCCATGGGCACACTTGAGCTACATACCACTGGAGGGCTCTGTAGCTCTCGTCCAACCGCATTTCTGCCCGGATCAGCCTGCTTAACTCGGCTGTCCACTCCTGGTTCGGCTGTTCCCCCAAAAACAGCATTCGCACTTCATACTGCGACCAGTACCTCACATGGATGGAGGGGAGAACTTTTCCCTGGTGTCGTTGCTCACGGGCTAGCGCTTCCTTCCAGAGTTCACAGCGGATAGAATCAAACCATCCTAGCAGGACCTGCTCTGATACTGGTCCTCTGTGCTGTATCTCCTTCTCTCGCAACCTCCTTCTGAATTCCTCATCCATGGTGGCTGGTATCTCTCCTCTCCTGCTATCCTGCTACCTTGGATCCAGGTGATGGTTTGGATGTGTTCACGGCAAGGAAGCACGATCCCACCATTCCCTCCACGGCTCTCAAGTAAGTCTTTCAGTGTGGCTCTCCTGCAGGCTGGTTTGGAGTGTCCCAGTAACTGGAGAGCAAATCCCATGGCTGCCAACCAATGTAACGAGCCCCTTGCTCACTCGGTTCCACTCTCCCGACACTCCTCTGCAGCTATTGAATCAGATTGCAACCTCTGATGGTTCGTCATCCGATGCTCCGGGACTAGAACTACAGCTCTGTGCCGTTCTAGTCCAGTTGTGATAGCTCAGAACAAACACCAGGCAGGCTGTATGTAAGTTCAACCAGGAATCTCAATTTATTGACAGGAATACAGTCTTATTTATACAATAAAAAAGGAGGTGCAGACCTCCTGCTCATATTACTCTAACAATACAGCTGTAACCTAATTAACCTAATTAACATGAGCTAATTAACTAATACCTCTTGTCCCACCTATCAGTTGACCGCTCCGGTGACTCACTTCCAGCACCCTTTGGTCCCTCTGCCCATAATTGAGGTCCCATTCGAGAGGATAGTCATAGATCATAGTGGGTCCCCTGGTAAAGTCGGCTCGACTCACTCCTACATACTGGTGATCCTCCACAATGCCACCCGATATCCTGAGGCATTACCCCTGCGGAATACCTCCTCTAAAGCTATTGCCCGGGAATTATTCCAGTTGTTTACAGGGACTGGTTTTCCCAAGGGCACCACATTTATGTTGAGGGTTATGGCCGATGTATGCAAGCTGTTCTGGATTAAACAGCTGGGCACATCGGTCTACCATCCCCAAATGGATGGGTTGGTAGAACGCTTTAATAAGACCCATAAGTCTATGCTCATGAGAGTGGTACAAAGGGATGGGAAAGACTGGGACTGCCTGTTACCAGCTCTCCTGTTTGCTATCTGGGAAGTGCCCCAGGTCTCCACTGGGTTTTCTCCCTTTGAGTTGGTATATGGGCGGAGACCTCGTGGACTACTGGACTTTGTTAAAGAGGAATGGGAAAGTGAACCTATTCAGCGTAAGAGTGTTCTTGAATATGTCTCCCAAATGCAAAAAAGGATCCTAACAGTGATGCCAATAGTCAAGGAACATTTGCAAAAAGCCCAGGAGGCTCAACGACGGGTCTATAATAGGGCTGCTAAAATAAGGCACTTCCAAGTGGGGGATCGAGTAGCGTTGTTGATTGCCACTGTAGAAAGTAAATTCTTGGCCAGATGGCAAGGCCCCTTTGAAGTTGTGGAAAAAGTGGGAGAGGTAAATTATAGAGTCCACCTGCCAGGCAAGAGGAAACCCTATCAGATATATCATGTAAACTTGTGAAAGCCCTGGACAGACAGGGAACCGATGACCTCCGTGGCTAGTGCAAGACTCAAGCCTCTGATTGGGGTGGAGAGTGTGAGTGTCCAAGTAGCAAATACCCTGTCTAAAATCCAAAGTCAGCAGGCAAAGGAGTTCTTGCAGAGAAATAAAGAAACATTTTCAGACTTGCCAGGGCTAACTAGTGTCATAGAGCATGATATTATCACGGAACCAGGAGTCAACGTTTTTGCCCGGCCCTACCGCATCCCAGAGGCTCAAAGGAAGGCCGTTTCAGAGGAAGTGAAGAAGATGTTAGACCTGAAGATTATTGAAGAATCACAGAGTGAGTGGTCGAGCCCGATTATGTTGGTACCGAAGCCCAACGGGACTCTGTGATTCTGCAATGATTTCCGGAAACTTAATGAAGTTTCATAGTTTGATGCCTACCCCATGCCCTGGGTAGATGAGCTTATTGAGAGACTAGGTCCAGCCAGGTATATCACTGCATTAGACCTTACCAAGGGGTATTGGCAAATCCCGTTGACCAAGGCTGCTAGAGAGAAAACTGCGTTTTCTACCCCAGAGGGGAGTTTTCAGTACAAAAGAATGCCTTTTGGACTGCAAACTGCTCCAGCCACGTTCCAGCGAGCAATGGATAGGATTTTACGACCTCACCGGGAGTATGCCTCAGTGTACTTGGACGACCTAGTCATTTTTATCAGAGACTGGGAATCACACTTGCCCAAAGTCCAGGCAGTGCTGGAGTCTCTTTGGAAGGAGGGGTTTACAATAAAACCTGAAAAATGTGCTTTGGGAATGGAGGAGGTGAAATACCTGGGCTATATTG
This sequence comes from Aquarana catesbeiana, assembly GCF_042186555.1. Taxonomy (NCBI): domain Eukaryota; kingdom Metazoa; phylum Chordata; class Amphibia; order Anura; family Ranidae; genus Aquarana; species Aquarana catesbeiana. The sequence goes on along the minus strand of NC_133327.1, from coordinate 465,361,608 downwards.
TGGGCAGAGGGGTGCTGAAACCTCAGGTCAGCAAGGTAGAGGCTATACAGAACTGGCCCTGCCCCCTCACAAAAAAGAAGATACGTGCATTCCTGGGCATGGCGGGATACTACAGGAGGTTTGTACCCAACTTTATGAAAAAGAAAAATGGTTGGGACAAGAATAGGAACAGGATTCAATCAATTATTTTATTATTAACTTTATTGATGAATGAAAAAAGTATGAAAAAAATCCCACTAGTGCAGCGCAGAGGGCGCCAAAGTAGGACACGTTCCTCCACAATATCTACTAGCAATTATAAAATACTATAACCTGTAGAAAAAACAACGTTGTATTATTAAAAATAGACGATGGACAAAAGACCACCCCCACTAATCCTGAGTAGAAAAATCCTTTTTCCCAAATAGAAAATAGGACTAAAAAGTGTTAATGAAAAAATTAATTCCTTTTGTTCGTAGCAACAAATCTCCAGTGTCCCAAATCACTTGTATAAATTACACCCTGACAAGGGCTTCACTAAGATGATAGTAAAGAGTCAGTGTGAACAAACAAGAAACTGCTTCCCGTTGCTGCTGTTCTTATGCACATAAATGGAATGTATAGATGGCAAAAATAGTCATTCAAAGGTGGATATAAGTCAGATGCTATTTTGTCTATACACACATATAGCATATAGGTCTCTAATAATTCAGTAATGAAACATGGCACACTAGGGCAGAAAATATTCCATTCAAATAGTGTGACAAACTGCAGGGACCATTTCTGGTGGTATAGAACCCGGAACCTCTATAGCTCGTATCAGTTAGTTCATTGATCGGCAAACAGTCTTGGTATATAGACACGAGAGGAGACACATGTAAAGAAATGGCACAAGTCCGTGAGGGGATCTTACCCTTCCTTTGCTATTGCTGCTTGGCCGATATATGTACTTCATGTCAGATGCCAGAGGATCATGAAAGCAGAGGCTGAAGTAGTTCGAGCTTGGCGGGTTTCGTGTATCCGATACAATGACCACTCATTGTATGAGAAGCAGTTGGTCTGATTACTTCCAGTTCAGACTTCAAAAAGCACCGCTACGATAGCCGGTATGGGATATTCACTGGCGGGTTTTACAGCAACACTTGTCCTTTGGTATGCTGATGCAAGGAGTCACCTTGCTGACATGGGTACTGAACTACTCAGGAGCGATGGGATCAGCCAGCTTCTACAGCATCGATACGTCAACGCGTTTCGTGCTTTAAACAAGCACTTCATCTGGACGTTGTGCGTATGTAGTCACAGTCTTTAAATAAGGCATCTTAGCCAATCAAAGTCTAAAACGCACATGTATTGTATATCGCCATCTTGTGGTGACAACTTAAAACTACAGTTAGTTTAAGATGAAAAACAGGTGAGTGGTTTCAAATTGGCCAAGGGGATAGCCTAATCAGAACATATTTCAAAAGATTGGATCTGACATATTGATAACAATCACCCCATCATCAAATGATAATAATACATTTAAATATGATGAGAAACATTAATGTTCCTACGTGAAAATCACTAACTAAAACAACAGACAAACGGGCTGTTATCAATAGTCATGGCCTCCTAGGGGATTGAGGCACATCATGTGGGCAGAGGAGCAATTGGTTAGGGTGAACAACATGGATACCAATAAATAATGGATCAATAATTACATATGATACATAGTAATGCAGGGAATGCACAAACTTTCATGTGCATTCGATGTACTGTTCCAATTCCATAAAAGGGGGTTCCGATTTAGGGTTCCAAAAAGAATTTCAGGCTTAACTCAGTATTGAGGCACTTTGGCTGAAGGGTCTGGAGCCTGAAAATCCATTTACTTTAAGCCCACGAGTATTACACTGATGGAATTCAAGGAAATGCTGAGCTATTGGGGTATCTTCTTTTAGTCTGATGCTTTTTAGATGTTCAGCAAATCTGACACGTAGCTGGCGTTTCGTTTTGCCAACATATAACTTGTGGCAAGGACATTCAAGAATATAAAGGACTTTTGATGTAGCACAATTGATAAACGATTTAATTTCAAACTCATTTTTGGAATCCGAGTCACAAAATGTTTTGTCACACAGATAGTTAGTAAGGTTGAATAAAGACACCAGTCCATCCAGTTCAACCTGAGTGAGTATGGGTGATTGTCTACCATTGTCCCTAACCTTGTACATCGCACAATCATATCAGTCCCTCCCCCCAATCCAAGGTCCCCATTCATATACTAGGGCCAGTTTTGGACAGAAGCCAATTAACCTACCTGTTTTAGAGTGGTCAACGTGTTTGCAGGTGCCATAGTGGCCACACGAGAACATGCCCGTTATTCTGGGTATGTTTGTGAGCCAGTTTTTATTCATAGGTCATCTGTATTCAGATTCCACCAAATTGTCCTTGAAATTCCTGGCTCTCTTGGCCACCATGTGGGGTCTATCACCTACAATCTCTCTTAGGGTATCTGAACAGGTAAGAATATGCCAATGGTTGGAAAGAATGGAGCTGACCTGATTTCATTGAACCCCAAAGGGGGTAATAAACCTTACTGGTTCTCCCAGATTACTGGTATTTCTTTCCTGGGGTGTAAGTAAGTCAGCCCTAGTCCTCCGTCCAACAATCATCTTGGCCCTTTTTAATGTGCGGTGTGAATAGCCCCTTTCTCGAAATCTTTGGTATAACTCTGATTCGCAGTGGTAATCCTCCTTGGTGGAGCAGTTCCTCCAGATGCGGAGGAACTGCCCCACCGTGATACCCCGTGTGAGGGAACGGGGATGATGGCTATCCGCTTGCGAAACAGTGTTTGCAGCTGTCTCCTTCCGGAACGTTTTGGTGAACAATTGTCCACCCTCTATTCTTATTGAGAGATCCAGGAACGAGATCTCACGAGGGTCAGCAACATATGTTAACCATATGTTACGGGTGTTGTTGCTTAGTTCTTTTATGAAGTCTGTCAGTTCCTGGTAAGTACCGGTCCACACCATCTACACGTCATCGATGTACCGCAGCCACGTGTGGGCGTGGCTACGGTGCATCGATGAGGCATATACTGTCATCTCCTCCCACCATCCGAGATGGAGGCAGGCATAGGCTGGTGCCCATGGGGCTCCCATGGAGGTGCCACGTAACTGCTGGTAATGATGGCCTACAAATTGGAAAAAAATATTCTTCAAATCCATCTCCAGCAGTTCTAGAATGAATTCATTCTGTGCACCCATGTTAGGGAACCTTTGATCAAGGAAATGATGTACTACCAGTATTGCCCATTCGTGTGGGATTGACGTGTATAGGGACTCCACGTCTATCCCCACAAGGAGAACCTCACCCGGGAAGGTCAGATTGAGAATTGAGTACTTCCCTTGTGTCGTGACATAGGATGGCAAAGATTCAACCAGTTCTTTAATCAAACAATCTATGTATTTGCCCACCCTTTCTAGGTGACCTCTGATAGCAGATACAATCAGCCTTCCCGGGGGGGGGGGTAGATAGACCCCACATAGTGGCCAAGAGAGCCAGGAATTTGAAAACATGTTGACCGCTCTAAAACATTTCGTGACTCGGATTCCAAAAATGAGTTTGAAATTAAATCGATTATCAATTGTGCTACATCAGAAGTCCTTTATATTCTTGAATGTCCTTGCTACAAGTTATATGTTGGCAAAAGGAAATGCCAGCTATGTGTCAGATTTGCTGAACATCTAAAAAGGATCAGACTAAAAGAAGATACCTCAATAGCTCAGCATTTCCTTGAATTCCATCAGAGTAATACCCGTGGGCTTAAAGTAAAGGGCTTTTTTGCCCTTAACCTTTCTGACCGAAGGGGCGACTTTGACACTGTGCTTCTGAGGAAAGAAAAATTATGGATTTTCAGGCTCCAGACCCTTCAGCCGAAGGGCCTCAATACACAATTAAGCCTGAAAATCTTTTTGGAACCCTAAATCGGAACCCCCTTTTATGAAATTGGAACAGTGCATCAAATGCACATGAAATATGTGCATTCCCTGCATTGCTATGTATCATATGTAATTATTGATCCATTATTTATTGGTATCCATTTTGTATGTATATATATAAAGCCCTATGTGCTTTCATATCTGTCTTATCTATATATAATACACTCTTTAAATGTGATTTAAAATGCATGTTTTTCCCTTTTATGAAAAAGAAAATAAAAACATTATGCTGTTGGGTTGGTATAAAAAATTTTCCAGGGCTGGTTTTTATTCCCAATCCGGCCCTGTCCTTGCAGGGTCTTCCGTGGCCACCGCAGACTTTTTTCTGAGTCTGCTGCTCTCGGACTCACTGAGACCGTCCCTCCCTCACCCCCGATGCGATTGCTCGGCCGCTCGGCTCCAGTCACTCTTGTGTACTGTGTAGAGAGAGATGTAGATCCGGCAGGCACCGCCCACTCAAGTGGAGTGATGGTGGAGTCCTGCCTGCGTGCAGAGTGATCTGTGGGACTGTCTGAGGGAGGGACTGTGCTGTGCTGTGCAGCGGCCGCCCAGTGTGGGAGAGAGACCTGGAGAACAGGCAGGCAACCTGAGCAGAGGAGAAGGAAGCAAAAAGGACTCGTGGAGTAATATATATATATATATTATATTCTTTGCAGGGGGAGAGGCCAGAGAGCCTGGAGTATAAGAAGACTAACTAAAGGGGATCTATTCTATGGGGTACCTGCCCTGGCCTGCTCTAAAGGGGGATCTATATGGGGGACCCTGGTCTGCGCTTTATGTGATAATGACTAAGCCCCTCTCCTTCATGACATTGTTGAAAAGGGACGGGGCATGGGTGACCTTAAAATTATGCCCCCCCCTTCCGAAAGTTCTGCGGACGCCCATTGATAGAACTTTACTTGTATTGTTGGGTGGAATCTTTCTGCTTGACACTAGTCTTTATTTCTGTGCCAGGTGATGAAATGCAGAGAGCTCTTCAGCGCTTAGCACCCTGCTGCCCTCTGGTGCTCAACGGGTGGCAGACCCAGTCCAGCACACAGTGTCCACCACTTATAGGCTTTATTAAAGAATTTAAAAGGTCCTAGATAGAGATGAACTAATTAACTGACAAACATAATTTAAAAAAATAAACATAACATTAATGAAAAAAGTCTGTTAACGATTGTACCCAATTGAGTAATATGTCAATATTCCAGCCGAAGCATGGATGTTTACTGGTTACAATGAGCCATGTTTGCATTGCCCAAGGCTACAATTTTCAAACAACCCCTTACAGTTGTAAAACTACATTCATTAACTAAACCAGCTCATGAAAAAAAAAAAAAAAAAGTCTGACTAAGAGGACAACGTGTACGTGACTAAAACTTTAAACTTCCTCTTTCACAAGACATCACATGATAAAAAGCTATTACAATTCCTGCCTTGTGTATTGCATCTGCAAAATTCTGACGCATTGCCTCACCCAAGAGCCTCACTCATTAAGGCAGAGCAGTGACCTCATTGGAAGGAATCCAATTTCATCTCACAAAGCTTGCTGTAACATAACAACAAAGGTCATGTTTACCGCCTTTACATGATTAAATACTGCATACTAGGCAGAGATGTCAAATTCCAATAACTTCAGCCACTCAGGGTCACTGCTTCTGGGTTAAAGAGGAGGATAAAATAAAGTCAAGCTGTGAAAACTGTTTCACTCTTTCACTGTTTACAGACTCATTCAGGTGGGCATGAAATTATATGCATTATAGGGGATTTCTAAATGCAATTTATACAATTTCAACTCATGAAATTTATTTTTATAAATAAATGTAATGCGTTTAAATGGTATACTTCACACTCTGTGTTTACTTGCATTTAGATACATTCAGTTTAGATGCATTGGAAAAAAAAGAAATCTGTGTGTCAGGGGGCTGATTAACCACTTGCTTACTGGGCACTTAAACACCCCTCCTGTCCAGATCAATTTTCAGCTTTTAGCGCTGTCGCACTTTGAATGACAATTGCGCAGTCCTACAACACTGTACTCAAATGAAATTTTTTATCATTTTTTCCCCACAAATAGAGCTTTCTTCTGGAGGTATTTGATCACCTCTGCGGTTTTTATTTTTTGTTAAAAAAATTGAAAAAGCCCAAATTAAAAAAAAAAAAATTATATCTTTTTTATATTTTGTTATAAAATTTTGCAAACAGGTAATTTTGCTCCTTTGTTGATGTACGCTGCTGAGGCGGCACTGATGGGCACCGATAGGTGGCAGTGATGGGCACTGATGGGTGGCAATAATGGGCACAGATTGCTTACACTGATGGCAGCACTGCTAGGTGGCACTGATTGGCACCACTGGTGGGCATTGATAGGTGGCACTTGTGGGCATTGATAGGTGGCACTTGTGGGCATTCATAGGTGGCACTGCTGGGCACTGGCAGATGGCAATGACAGATGGCACTGGCAGGCTCAGATGAGGCATATGTGCCTCCTTCCTCTTCGGGACCGATGTCCCTTTAACATAAGCCGGTGATCGGCTTTTTTTTCTCCTCACGCTGACAGCATGAGGAGAAAAAGAAACCAATGGGGGCGTGGCTTGGACATGGCTGACTGAAGACGTGCACTAGCTGAGCTCCCGGCCGTCTTACCCCCTACCCCAGCTATTTCAACCTGTATATGGAAATATGCACTCTGCTAAAAAGAAAGCAACAAAGAAGAGCAGCAGACTGACCAAATCCGTCCCTCAGCCACCCACATCGGGCAAACTCAGAAGGAGATTCCAGCTCTCCCTCCTTGGCTCCCCGGAACTTAAGATGGCGTCGCCTCGTTGAGAACACTCAGGGAGACAAACAGCAAGCGGCTCCCCGTCGCCGCAGAGAGACACTCAAGCAGCGGACAACTACTCCAGCTTCCCTGCGGACCTCCGCCCCGTTCTCGGTGAGCACTCGCAGCCCACACCACACGCACAGGGAGTGGATTCTGAACTGCGGGCCCTGCTACAGGCCCTACCGACTAACACAGACATTGCGGCCCTGATTGTGACGGTGGAAGCAGCCCATCGCAAAGAGATGAATGTGGTAAGAGCGGATGTCAGTAAATTAACCTCCAGAATAGAGTCAGGGGAGAGCTAGCTGGCGGAGCTAGAGTGTCGGATGTCAGCAGTAGAGGAAGCCCAAGACGCACAAGCAGAAGCACTGCAGGAACAACAGCTGCATTTGGAAGAAATGGAGGACCGGAGTCGCAGGAACAATCTGCGTCTCCGGGGACTCCCAGAAGCTACAGGGCCCGAAGATCTGGCAGACACTGCGATAGCTATCTTCCGCAGCCTTCCAGGTATAGATTTACCGGACCGTATTGTCATAGATAGGATATACCGTGCACTGGGCCCTAAGCCAACTGACCCCCTGAGACCAAGAGACGTCATCTGCAGGGTGCATCATTATATACATAAAGAACAAATATTGCGCAAAGCTTGGGAAGCAGAGGATCCAGAGTTGGACGGCGCCACGATAAAAATCTTTCCAGACCTATCATGCGCTACACTACAGAGACGCGCGATTCTGAAACCATTGCTAGACCTAGCTAGAAGGAAAGGAGCTACATATCGTGGGGGGTATCCCCTATCTGTTACTTTCAGGAAGGATCAACGGACCTTCACCTTGCGCAATCCAGTTGCATTGCCAGCCTTGTTCACCTTTCTAGACACAGAGCCCGTGGATGTCCCCAATTGGCTGGGCCCTCTTCCGCGCTTACCAGGACGCCCGTCCATGCAAGGTATGGGCAACAACTTCCCACCGAGGCAACAACGAAACCGTCGTCGACCCAGATCAACCTCACAGGACGGCACACGTGAGTCGTGAACCACACGTTTCCTATGACATAATATTCACTAAGAAGTGATGTTTAAGTTGCTTTGTTTGACACTGTTTGGGCAGGTTTGTTACTGCCATTCAACAACTGTTCCTAGCCTTCTTCTTCAGATATGAAGCTACTGTGTAAGTAGCTTCGGTGTACGCAGCGGCTGAGGGGTCGCAAGTTCACTCTACCTCCACAGTGCCCTCACTTAAGTAACTTACCGATTGCTTGGGACATTCCTAGATTGCTTCGGCCTCATGATGATCAGAGAACCACCTGAGGATGGTTAGATATGAGGCTTCTTACACCGCAGCGGCTGATGGGTCGCGGTTTCACCCTACCTCCTCAGCGCTCTCATTTCAGTAACTTAATGATTGCTTGAGACATTCTCTACTTCAGACAAGTCACAATTCCATACAGGACACACAACACCTTGAAGAGACTAATCTGATTTAAGGAACTTTCGCAGAGGTGGGTCTGGACATCTACTCTTTACCTGACGGGGGAAGTCCCAAATAGGTACAGGTAATCATACCAGTTATCATCGAAAGTACATAGATGATCGCTATCCCTCAAAGGAACTTTAAGATGAAGAGGTATACAAAAGATGTGCGGTTGATTGCATACCTTGAAGGACTTGATGGGTCTGATGCTTTGCAGAGTCTGCTAGGATGGCTCCAGGGAAGGAAACGCTGGCTACTGATTTGTGTGGCTCTGGTGTGCCAACCCTGCAGGCACGACACATCGCTTTGTGCTCTACTGGAATATCAAGATGCAGGTTATTTACTAGTATAAAGCTAAGTTAGTAAAGTCATGGTAGAACGTGGGTATCTGGCTCTCAGTTGCTGAACAAGTGAGGATTCTATACTCTATGCTGAACGGCTTAGCCGGATATGTGTTTGGTTACCACAGTAAAATTTCCTGGTTTAAGAGCTAAGTAACTATTAATAGGGACGTATAATGTTTGCCCATGTATCTAGCTAGTTACTTTATGTTGCTCTTTGGATTTTTATAGAAAATTGCATATTAGTTCTGAATTATTTATTTCTAGGATTATTATTGTGTATGTGCTGGGGCGGGGGGGGCGGACGGGAGTCTCATATTCTTGATCCTCGTCCTACCTCTCTCCCGATTAGGTTAGCATATTCCCCTGGAGGAGGGCATTACGTCTTCTAGGGGTTATATGCAGATTATATCCCCCAGATTTAAATAGGGGTTTGAAACGGGCAGGACACTAGGCCCTGCTTGTATTTTTCTCTCCGCTCTACTAACTTACTGTTTACTCTTTCTGCCTTAACTCCCTTTTCTGTCCCCTCATCTTACCCCTTCTTTCCTTACCTTACCTATATCCTTCCTCTCCCCCCCCCCCATCCCATTACACAATGGCGGTTAGCAAAATCAAAGTGATGTCTCTAAATGCAAAAGGTCTCAATATACCAGAGAAGAGACGTATGTTGTTAGATGATTTAAAACGGAGTAATACAGATATTGCCTTTATTCAAGAGACACACTTTAAGACGAACAGATTGCCGTACTTACAAAACAGACACTTTCCAGTAACCTACCACTCCATGAACCCGAGAGCGAAGTCCAAAGGAGTGTCTTCTCCGAGACACCGTTTTTGGCGTCTAAATGAAAGCCTTTTACAAAAACCTGACATACGGACTGAAGTGACCAAAGCAATTAATCTTTATTTTCAGGAGAATGACCAACCAGACTGTGACCCGGGAATATTGTGGGAAGCCCACAAAGTAGTCATTAGAGGGATCTTTATATCCCATGGTGCCCGCATTAAAAAAGAAAGGAACAAAAAACTATCCCAACTTCTCCTTGACCTAGCCAATGCAGAAGCCAAACACAAACATGCCCCTACAAGGACTTCGGAATCGGATTTGACCACTATTAGACGAAAGATCACGGATCTTCTACATTATAAAGCGAAGGCTGCCATACAATTATGTAACAAAAAGACATATGAATCTGGAAATAAATGTGGGAAACTGTTAGCGCAACTGGTTAGAGATCGCAAATCCACGACCTACATCCCGCACATCACCACCTCCACAGGCAAAAAGCTATCCTTACCTACACAAGTCACTGAAGAATTTCGGCAGTTCTATTCTAAACTATATAACCTACCACAGGAAGCTCCCTCCACTACTGAGACAGAAGAATACATATTGTCCTCCCAAATGGCGTCTCTTCCTCCGGAGGTCAGAGAGGAACTAGATTTACCCATAACCCTAATAGACATCCAAAAAGCAATAGGGACGATGAAACCAGGTAAAGCCCCAGGCCCTGACGGCTATACTCTACAATACTATAAAACTCTTCTCCCTGTGCTAGGACCGCGTATGGTTACATTATTTAACAAGGTAGGAACAGGGAACACTTTCGCTAGAGAAACTCTAGGGGCCCATATTTCGGTGATACACAAACTGTGGTAGCTACAGACCCATTTCACTGTTAAATCTTGATCTTAAGCTTTTCACTAAAATCTTGGCGACTCGGCTGGCGCAGCACCTCCAACAACTTATCCATCTAGACCAGGTTGGATTTATTCCCTCTAGGGAGGCTAGGGATAGCACTACAAAAGTGATAAATTTAATACACATTACCAGATCCAGGAAAGTCTCCTGTGTCCTACTTAATACAGACGCCGAAAAGGCGTTTGACCGCGTAAGTTGGTACTTTATGTTTGCGGTACTCAGACATATAGGCCTGGGGGGGTGGTGCTCAGCCGAATAGCCGGTATATATTCAAATCCCACTGCACGGGTGAAGGCAAATGGGGTTCTATCGGAACCCTTCCCGATCACAAATGGAACGAGACAGGGCTGCCCCCTGTCCCCTCTACTCTTTGCCCTTTCTCTAGAGCCATTTCTATCCCGAATAAGATTAAATCCTGACATACATGGGGTATCACTTGGTCCAGTACACCATAAGATATCAGCCTATGCAGACGATTTACTCTTTTCCCTAACTAACCCGGTAGTGTCATTACCCAACCTCCTTAGAGAATTTGAAAGATATGGGAAGATGTCTAATTTAAAAATTAATTTCTCAAAATCAGAAGCAATGGGAGTCTCTGTGCCACCTAGTCGTCTTACAAATTTACAAGCAAGTTTCAGATTCAGATGGACTAGTTCTGCTTTGACTTATCTGGGGACGAAAATTCCACCCGATCCGGCCCTGTTATATGTTAGCAACTTTCCTCCCCTACTTACTAAGACTAAATCATTGATAGATGACTGGAATACTGGATTGCACTCCTGGTTTGGATGGTGCAATCTACTCAAGATGAGTATACTACCAAAATTTCTGTACCTTTTCCAAGCCCTACCAATTAAGATTCCCACCACGTATTTTAAACAAGTGCAAACTCTTTTTATGAGCTTTGTTTGGGCATATAAAAAACCGCGTATCCCGCGTTCGCAACTATGTAGACCAAAACTTTATGGAGGAGTGGCGCTCCCAGACATCCGAAAATACTACCAAGCAGTCCATCTAGGCAGAGTAGTCGATTGGCACTGACATAAGGAGAATAAATTATGGGCACAAATAGAACAACAACAATCTAATATACCCCTGCAGACAGCGGCGTGGTGCTTGGACTCCCTACCGCTAGAATTGAAAACTCATCCCTTAATAGGTAACACTATTAAACAATGCTCACAAGCAACCCTACAGGCCTCACTGACGACCAAAGAATCCCCCTTAACCTCGATACTGGGAAACCCTAAATTTCCCCCTGGAATAGCACCGGGACAGTTTCAAACACTAAGGGACTCCAATTGCGTTAGAGCTTCGCAATTCGTACAACAAGACAAATGGCCAACCATCCCAGAATTAACTGACCCAATGGGCCCATTTAAACTTGAATTCTGGAATGCAGTACAAATACACCATTTTCTTCAGACAATCCCGAATCCTACATCGTATACTAGACCCTTGACTACATTAGAAGAAGTATGCTCAGACATAGAACCACTTCCACAAGTCCTATCTAGGATGTACACTTTATTAAACACTCCCTCACAACCACCTGATTTACCAGGCATTGCAAAATGGGAGACCGACCTTCAACGTTCATTTACGCCAATACAGAAACAGAACATGATCATGCTCTCCCTCAAATCCTCAGTATGTACTAAAATGCAAGAGACGAACTATAAGAATTTGACTAGGTGGTACTTAACACCTAGCCGATTGAATAATATGTTTCCCAGTACATCAAAATACTGCTGAGATTTACAGACTTTCAGATACCTAATGACCCGGCATTTTTTCTACTCCACATATCCTCTATATCGCCCAAAACGTATAAAAAGTCAATTCTGCGCCATCTAACAAACGCAGCTAAATCCTGCATCCCCATGCTCTGGAAGCAACAGTCCTCTCCTACCACTTCGATGTGGCTGCGGAAAGTGGAAGATATAAACAAAATGGAAGACCTCATACTGACGGCCCAAAACAGACAAGCAGTTTATCAGAAAACTTGGACACTCTGGAATATGTTTAAATATTCAGAGGAAGGAAAAGCTCTCTTTGGGAATCCAAATCACTGACAGCTCACAGTCCATCTGACGTACAGTGACTAGTGTATCTAAAAACCTCTGCTGACCCTTCCCTCCTCCATCTCTCCCCCCCCCCCCCAATTTTTTCCTTCCCCACCTCCCCTCCCCCCAACTTTCCTCCCCCCCTACTTGTCTTCTTCTATTTTCTATATTTCTAGCTTCCCTTTTTTCCTTGTTCTATTCTTTGGTTGTCGCCTCCTGATTGAAGCAAATTGGCTCTCACGTGCCAGCATTGGTATTCAGAAAGAAATCCTATCTGATAATTTATACTTGCGTCTACGAGAATGAAGTTCTATGACAGTGAAATATAATAATATGTATGTTTTTGTTACAATAGCCAGCTAGTAGAACTTATTTAATGAGTCTTCCAAACTGTTTTACATAATGTTGAAATGTACTATTGGGAGGCTGCAACCCCCCTTCATAATTGTTTTGTACCATTGTGGGATCTTTTGGGCTCTGCCCTTCTTTCTCAAAAAGGAAAAACGAATAAAAATTTATATTTGCAAAAAAAAAGAAACCGATTATCGAGCTGTTGTTTACATCATGTGATCAGCTGTCATTGGCTGACAGCTGATCACGTGGTAAGGGGCCAGGATCGGCCCCTTACTCAGATCTGTGATCATCCGAGTCTCCGTGACTCGGTGATCACAGCCCGCACACTGCAGGGTGCGCGTGCACAGGGGATGACGTCCCATGATGGCCTTTGAGGTCTGCTCTGTGGCCTTCATTCGGCTATGGCCCAGACCTCAAGTGGTTAAATACATTGAATCTAAACGCATGTAAACACAAGTACATTTAAACACAAGAGAACTTGATCTGGGAATTAAAAGTTTTCTTATACTTTCCAGATCAATATTTTTTTTCATTTAAAAGCAGGAGGCTTGTTCATAGTTGCCAACAGGCACGGATTTCCTGGAACATTCACGGAAATGGACTGATGTCCCAGGGGGGAATCCCGAAAAACGATTCGCCCGAATGCCACACATTAGTGCGCTCCTGTCAGAGTCCTCCCCTCTCTGCATGACACATACAAGGAGAGGAGGAGTCCTTTTCTTGTATGTGTCATGCAGAGCGGGGATCTCCCGCTGTGACACTAAGCTTGGATCTCAAATGTCCCACCTCCTGGACCGTCTCTTGTGCTTGACGGCACACTGAGCCAATGCTGGGAAAATTTAATCAGTGTGACGTCTATCATAGCAGCTGGTCTAGGAGGCGGGACATTGTTACAGCGGCTGCCTGGGCAATTCAAATCCTCCTCCTTGACTCGGGAGATCGTCGCTCTATGTGATCCGGGCACAGCGAGTCTGCATTGATGGGCTGCATTTGATGGGCACAGTGAGGCTGCATTCGATGGGCACAGTGAGGCTGCATTTGATTGGCACAGTGGGGCTGCATTGATGGGCACAGTGAGTCTGCATTTGATGTGCCCGGTGTGGCTGCATTGATGGGCCCAGTGTGGCTGCATTTGATGGGCCCAGTGAGGTTGCATTTGATGGGCACAGTGAGGCTGTAATGATGGGCACAGTCAGTTTGCATTGATGGGCTGCATTGATGGGCACACTGAGTCTGCATTGATGGGCTGCATTGATGGGCATAGTAAGTCTGCATTGATGGGCACAGTGAGTCTGCATTGATGGGCACAGTGAGTCTGCATTGATGGGCTGCATTGATGGGCACCGTGAATCTGCATTGATGGGCACAGTGAGGCTGCATTGATGGGCACAGTGAAGCTGCATTGATGGGCACAGTGAGTCTGCATTGATGGGGCTGGTGAGTCTGCATTAATGGCACAGTGAGTCTGCATTGATGAGCACTGGTCAGTTTGCATTGATGGGCACAGTGAGGCAGCGCTTTATGGGCACTGGTGAGTCTGAATTGATGGGCACAGTGAGGCTGTGATTGATGGACACTGGTGAGTCTGCATTGATGGACACTGATAAGGCTGCATTTGATGGGAATGGTGAGGCTGCATTTGATGGGCACCGTGAGGCTGCATTTGATGGGCACTGGTAAGGCTGCAGTTGATGGGCACTGGTGAGGCTGCATTTGATGGGCACTGGTGAGGCTGCATTTGATTGGCACTGATAAGGTTGCATTGATGCATTGCTTTCCTGCATCATGTCTGCACAGTCTCTGACCATTTCTTGTATCTATAGAACAATTATGCTGAATAAAATCCAACATTAGCAGCGCTTCAAATTGTTATAAAGTCCATGAATTTAGTGCATCTTTATAATCACATAAACAGCCACAAATAAAAGTTTATCCATATGTGTCCCATGCAGTATATATCCTTATTGTTTGACCGTCACCACACCTCGTGCATTATCACCCCTATGGTAGTGGACTCACCGGATAGACAATAGGTAAATTGCCTGTATAATCATCCGTTCATGGAGCAGCATAGTCAGTCTTTCCATCTGCATATCACTCATGACAAAGCGATGCATATACATAGCGTAATTCTGTAAGGTAAATTTATTAATTCAATACCCGCCCCCCCTTACAAGTTGCACTTACAAGCAAAATAAATTAAAAAGCATTTGAACGTAAAGAGTCCTATGACGATCAGTCAGAACTCTCACCGCCAGATAGATCTCTCTCACATGCCGGTGTACCCGGGTCGAGCTGTGCGCCGATCGACAGACTGTGAGGCTGCGTGGTCACGTCCTGACATGTTTTGTCATCACTTCGTCTGGGACCTGGAAATAATCTGAAACTGACTGCAGGGCTTCACTAAAGGGATATGGACTATCCCATTCACTGGATCGTGTCCATAGGAGGCTGGAAGGTGCCAGCTGTCCTGGGGACTTGTGAGTAATGACCCTGAATTGATTCCTGGTGACTGTGCGAGAGAAAGCTTGGACTGAGACTGCCCTCATAGGGTCTAAGATACTGGCCATCCCTCATCCTCAGCAGTGTCCTGGACTGTGAGCTTAGAGAAGAGTGCCCTCCTGTACTGTGCAGTGTTCCTGAGATTGTACTGGGTACCAATAGCTGCGCAGTGGTGCAGGGTAGCCAAATCACTTGCATATGTTCCCCAGCTGTGAGGCCTTAGACCAGGGATAGGCAATTAGCGGACCTCCAGCTGTTACAAAACTACAAGTCCCATCATGCCTCTGTCTCTGGGTGCTATGCTTGTGGCTGTCAGAGTCTTGCTATGCCTCATGGGACTTGTAGTTCTGCAACAGCTGGAGGTCCGCTAATTGCATATCCCTGCATTAGACTGTCCAATATTCACAGCTGCTTAAAGTGGGAGTCCGGCGACCAATCTTTTATTTTTTTTTTAGGTCATTGAGACACTTTGCTAATCCCAAAATAATACTCACAGTTTGGGTGTAATATTTCCGCCTCTGTCTGTTTTCGTACTGAAGAATAACTTTAAAAATGTGATGCTGGCTGTTTCCATCTTGCTTGTGGGCATGTGAAGCCCACAAGCATTGATTTCCTGGATGCGGTGAATGCTGTTCATTCACAGCTTGTTCACAAGCATGATCATTGTTCCCGCACTGAATCTTGGGAAGCCTGACACTAAGCTCCCAGGAGACAGTGCGGCTCCGGGGAAAGGCAATAAACACGCCTACTCTCATGGGAGGAGAGACAGGAAGTGACACAATAAAGTACAATATAAAGGTAATTACAGCGATAAAAAAAAATTTTGTGCGGCATTTGAACATCTATGCAATTAACTGAAGGGGGTAAGATTAAGTTAAAAATTTGAGTGGAACCCCACTTTAACCACTCTCCCCCAGGCGCGCCTCCCCCAGCGGATTGTGGTGCTCAGTATTGGGCCTCTGTGAGCAGCCCACATACCATATGATTGATGTGTGATCACATGACACATAAACAAGAGTCATGAATGGAATCCATTTATGGCATCATTGTTTACTACGTGTGATTGATCACCAGTGATCACATGGTACCTGGGCCAATTACAGCATCACAATAATAAACAATTAGTCATGAATGAAAGACTTTCATGACAGTTCAAATGATTGCTGTTACAGTTATCATCACTGTAACAACCAATCACAATGTAAAAAACATTGTGGTGACACCGAAGTACTCTGATGAGAGTATGTACAAAACAAATTGTAAAAAAAAAAAGGAAAAAAAATTGAATCCAATTTTTTTTTTTTTTTTTTTAACATAATGTCACCAGTCAGTATCCCTGATCACTGTTACATCTGTCACATGATGACGCTATACTGCACTGGTGACAATATGTAAAAATAAGAAAACTGAGAAAAAAATTACAACTTCAAAAAACACACAATGCTTCTTTCTAAATACCTTGGAGTGTCTACTTTCCATAAAGGTGCGTATTTGTACTGACCTGGCATTTTAGGGCCTCAAGAAATGAGATAGGCAATCAGTACATTGGAACAGATCAATTTTCAAATATATACCACAGGTTTGTAGGCTCTATAACTTTCACACAGGCTGAATAATATACACTGATTTGGGTTATTTTTACCAAAGAAATGCAACAGAATACATTTTGGCCTAAATCTATGAAAAGATGTTATTTGTTTGCAAAATTTTATAACAGAAACTAACATGGTGGTTGACTACCACCAAAAGAAAGCTCTATTTGTGTGAAAAAATATATATAATTTTCATTTGGCTACAGTGATGCATGACTGAGCGCAGTGCTGAATAGCAAAAAAATGGCCTGGTTTTGAAGGGGCTTCCAGAGTTTAAGTGGTTAGGGAGAAGATTGCTAACCTTTGTGGAGTGTCCCAATGCCCCTTCTGTTACAAGTTTTATCAGCAATAAATCACAAAAAGACAACACCTGGAGCCAGAGTGAGTGGACTATTGCTTGGGTGGCTGGTAGCCTCTGTGCTGTTTGGGGGAGAACCAGTAATAATCAGCAGCCCTTGCAGGGGTAGCGCTACATAATGTATAACGTTTTTGCACCTAGATGTGCACATATCTGCAGCAGCCTCTAAGCCCTGCTGCTATAGCTGTACCTCAGGCAGTTTTGATCAGCGAGGTAGTGTTGATTGCAAACTTTGGAACATTTGCTGTATGGACAAAATGTTTTTAAAAAAGCCTTGCTACCCAGTACAGGAAATTACAGTTTTGGAAATTTCATCACAGCTGATAAAAGGTCTTCCTGTGTGTCCAGCTTTACAGAAGCTGCTGATCTTGTTGGTCGCTGTGGTTTGCTGGAGGTTTGCAAAAATATATATTCAAGTATTTTTAGTGTATACAAAGGGCAAACTTTTTTCTAGCTTCGGATGCAGTGGGAAAGGGTTAAAACACTTCTCAGGATTTTATTGCTATCTGTGTCTGTGATGGGTAGATTTAACATCTCTATTTTGGCCATTGTCAGCTGGATAAAAAGTGGTGGGAAATTTAGAGTTCACCAGAACAGGAGATCAAGGAAACGCTTCCAAAAGGCATACAGGATTCAGGATATTCCCTAAGATTGGGTTCACACCTATGCATTTTTTAGTGTGTTTTCATTTTTGCAGAAACACACTACAGTGCATTTAACATTCTGGTTTTTGGTTCCGTAGACTTCAATGGATCAAAAGCATGTATTGAAAATAGCAAAATGCACCTGCAATATGCAAACTGCAGCCTGCATAAGTGTGAATCAGGCCCAAAGGCCCATACACACAGTCAGAAAATTGGAAGTAAAATTTCGTCCGATGAATGATCTGCCAATTTTCGGATCGTTAGTATGGTGCTTTTGACAGCCGTTTCTAAATTTTATGACGACAAAAACTGGATGTGCAGACTATAAAATTTTTGTCATATGCGAACACAACATCCGATTTTCGTTTAAGCGCTTGCCAACCAGCTGCTGTCACCGCAAGCCACCATAGGTCTAAGTGTACGTCGGTCTTTGCACAGGAGATAGCGGGCACGCGTGGGTCTGGCGGACTCGATGTCCGCCGGCGACCCACGATCGCGTTGTACAGAGGCAGAACAGGGAACTGCCTATGTAAACAAGCGATTCCCCATTCTGCCAGATGACCAGTCAGATCTTCTGTTCCCAGTGATGGGGAAAAGTGATCTCTCTCATGTCCCTGGTAACACACTTAACCCCTTGATCGCACCCTAGTGTTAACACCTTCCCTGCCAGTGTCATTTTTACATTGATCAGTTTTTTTTTTTTTAGCACTGACCAATGTAAAAATGTCACTGGTCCCCAAAAAGTGTCATTTTGGGTCAGATTTATCCGCCGCAATGTCGCAGTCCTGCTAGAAATCGCAGATCGCTGCCATTACCAGTAAAAACAATAAAAAATAAATAAAAGTCTATCCCATAGTTTGTAGACGTGATATTTTTTGCGCAAACCAATCAATATACGCCTATTGCGATATTTTTATTTTTTTTTACCAAAAATATACCAAATTTACCTAAAAGAATATATATCGACCTAAACTTATGAATAAATTTGTTTTTTTTATATATTTTTTGGGATATGTATTATAGCAGAAAGTAAAAAAAGTTTTGTTTTTTTTCAAAATTGTCAGCCTTTTTTTGTTTATAAGCACAAAAAATAAAAACCACAGAGGTGATCAAATACCACCAAAAGAAAGCTCTATTTGTGGGTAAAAAAAGGACATCAATTCTGTTTGGGCACAGCATCGCACGACCGCGCAATTGTCAGTTAAAGCGACGCAGTGCCGTATCGCAAAAAATTGCCTGGTCATTAAGGGGGCAAATCCTTCCAGGGCTGAATTGATTAATTAGTAGTTATTCGTCTGAAAAAAAAATGTAAGAGCAAGACTATGCATGCTCGGAAACAAAAGAACACATACAAAACGGAAAATTGTATACTTACCTTTCTGTAATTTTCCTTTCCTGACGCATCTCCATGGCAGCACACACTGGGCTGTGACTCCGCCCCCACAACCTGGCAGGATTGGTTAACTATAAATTTGAAGGAGAGGCACCCCCCCTTCATTCTCTGTAACTATCATCTTAAAGAAGGGTGGGATGCTGTGTGCTGCCATGGAAATGCGTCAGAAAGGAAAATTACGGAAAGGTAAGTATACAATTTTCTGTTTTCCTGACGCCTCATGGCAGCACACACTGGGAAATAACTCGCCAGTCGGGTGGGTGCAAGTTAAAGTAGTAGTATTTATTATATAGCTGAAGAATTGGCTCGAACAACGGCTCTTCCAAAATCTACCGTTGATAACTGAGCTGAGTCCCCTCTACAGTGGGACATGAATGTATGCCTGGAAGACCAGGTTGCTGCCCTGCAAATTGTCTCAGAAGACACTCTGAAATACGCTGCCCAGGAAGCTGCCACTGCCCTTGTTGAGTGAGCCCTAATGCCTCCAGGTACCAGCAGATTTTGAATGTCGTAGGCCTTCTTGATGATCTTGACCAGACAAGATGCGATGGTGCCAGATGATGCCATATGCCTTCTCCCTCCATGGGGAATCACCAAAAGATTTTCAGTCTTCCTGAAAGAGAATGTGGCTGACAGATAATTTCTAATAGTAGTCTTAATATCCAAAGCGTGTGGTTGACCCTAATCATCTGTAAATGATGGAAGATTGATTTCTTGACTATAATGGAAGGATGATGACACCTTTGGAGTAAATTGGTCTGAGAGTTTCAGAACCACCCTAAAAGACCATGTAGGGCTCTAAAATCATTAATGCCTGTATTTCCGAAACTCTCTTAGTAGAAGTGATGGCGATAAGGAATGTTAATTTCAAAGTTAAGTTCCATAGTGTAATCGAGTCAGCTAGGTGAAAAGGCGAATCTGATAGAGTTATCAGGACTATCGATAAATCCCATGCTGGGAAAGTCGGTCTTTTTGGAGGCCTGATCTTAACACACGCTTTTATAAACTGAATTAGAAGAGGGTGAGTGGCTCACCTGACACCTGTCTTTGCTGAATGAGCCGGAACCTGTACTTTGAGTGTACTTGAACTGAGTCCTCTAGATAAACCTGCTTGAAGAAACTCCAAAACTTGCGGAACTTCTGGAGATAGAGGGTCCCAACCATTCTGCCGGGCCATAGATGTGAAGTTGTCCCATATTTTGTCATAAGTGACATTAGTTGTGTATTTCCTAGACTGGAGTAACGTTGAAACGACCTCCTGTAAACAGCCTAGTTCTAGGAACCTAATCCTCTCAACATCCAGGCCATCAGATGGAGCTTCTCTGGGGCTGGATGGAGGAACTGACCTCGGTGAAGAAGATCCTAAGACAATGAAAGAGGTAGTGGATCCTCCAGACTGAGCTGCAGAGTCGTGAATCGATCTTCGGAATTCCCCAGGTTTGGGTCAGGAGATTGAAGACTTGATGGTTCAGGTACCACTCGTTGTTTGATAAGAACTCTCTGCTCAAACAGTCGGCTAGCAGGTTCTGAGCTGCCGGAACATATACTGCTTGCAGATCTAATAGAAAATCCGAGCCCATTCTAGGATGGGACGGACTTCCTCCAACAGTGTACTGCTTCTGGTACCTTCTTGTCTGTGGATATATGTTACTGCCACCTTGTTATCCATCCGGATTAGAACACTCTTCCTTTTTAAGAATGGGTCAAAGGCTAAGAGGGCCTGGAAGGCTGCTCTGAGCTCTAGGACATTCAACACTAGATGCTTGGAACTGCCATCGACCTTGAGCCGCCTGATTCTGATAGTGAGCTCCCCAACTAGGCATGTGCATTCCGTTTCGTTCCGAATCGAAATTCGGACTAATTTTTCATTATTCGGATGCATCCGAATTACAAAAGTAAAGAATTTAAACGAATCCGAAAAAAACGAACAAATTCGAAAACATATTCGAATCGAATTCAAAAACATATTCGAATCGAATTCGAAGACAAATTCGAATCGAATTCGAAGACAAATGCGAATCGAATTAGAAAACATATTCGAATCAAATTCGAAGACAAATTCGAATCAAATTCGAAAAAAATTGAAAACGTTTTTCTAAAAAAAAACAATAAGATAGAATATAAAATAATAAAGCAATAGAATATATATATATATATATATATATATATATATATACACTTTTTTTTATTATTCTCTTCTATTGTTTTTTTATGCTTTTCTTTTCTATTATTTTATATTCTATAATAGTCTTTTCAATTCAAATTCAAATTCATTCTATACGAAATTCGAATTTCGGAACATGGCTTCTGAAGTTTGAATTTCATATAGAATGAATTTGAATTTGAATAGAAAAGATTAGAACAGAAAATAATAGAAAAGAATTGACTAGAAAAACAATAGAACAGAATAGAAGAAAATATAATATATATATTATATTTTCTTCTGTTCTGTTCTATTGTTTTTCTAGTCTATTCTTTTCTATTATTTTCTGTTCTATTCTAATCTTTTATATTCAAATTTGATTTCGGTCTATATGAAATTCGAATTTTGGATGTTTTTTATATATATATATATATATATATATATATATATATATATATATATATATATATATATATATATATATATAATTTTTTTCTATTCTGTTTCATTGTTTTTCTATGCTATTCTATTCTAAACATTTCTATTCGAATTTGAATTCATTCTATACAAAATTCAAATTTCGGAAGATGGCTTCTGAAAGTGGAATTTCGTATAGAATGAATTCGAATTTGAATAGAAAAGATTAGAATAGAAAATAATAGACTAGACAAACAATATAACAGAACAGAATAAAATATAATATATATATTTTATTCTATTCTGTTCTATTGTTTTTCTAGTCTTTTCTCTTCTACTCTATTCTAATCTTCTCTATTCTATTCAAATTCATTTTATAAGAAATTCAAATTTTGGAAGATGGATATATATATATATATATATATATATATATATATATATATTTTTTTTTTATTTTTTTTTTAACTTTTTTCTATGCTGGTCTATTGTTTTTCTATTCTTTTCTATTATTTTCTATTTTATTCTAATCTTTTCTATTTGAATGCGAATTCATTCTATACGAAATTTGAATTTCTGAAAATGGTTATACAGAAACAGAATGAAATAGAATGAAATAGAATTCTAATAGAAAAGACTAGAACAGAAAAACAATAGGACAGAATAGAAACAAATTATATATATATATATATATATATATATATATATATATATATATATATATATATATATATATATATATATATATCCATCTTCCTAAATTGGAATTTGGTACAGAATGAATTCAAATAGAAAAGATTAGAATAGAACAGAAAATAATATAAAAGAATAGCATAGAAAAACAATAGAACAGAATAGAAAAAAATATAAAATATTCTATTCTAATCTTTTCTATTTGAATTAATTCTGTACCAAATTCCAATTTCGGAAGATGGTTTTATTTATATATATATATAATAAATAAATAAATAAATAAATTTGAATTTCTTATAAAATGAATTTGAATGGAATAGAGAAGATTAGAATAGAGTAGAAGAGAAAAGACTAGAAAAACAATAGAACAGAATAGAATTAAATATATATATTATATTTTATTCTGTTCTGTTCAATTGTTTGTCTAGTCTATTATTTTTGATCTAATCTTTTCTATTCAAATTCGAATTAATTCTATACGAAATTCCACTTTCAGAAGCCAGCTTCCGAAATTCGAATTTCGTATAGAATGAATTCAAATTCGAATAGAAAAGTTTAGAATAGAATAGAAAAGAATAGCTTTACAGAATAAATAGAAACATTATATATATATATATATATATATATATATATATATATATATATATATATATATATATATATATATATATATATATATATATATATATATATAATATTTCTTTCTATTCTGTTCTACTGTTCTATTGTTTTTCTATTCTATTTTTTTCTATTAGAATTTGATTTCATTCTATTTCTATATAACCATTTTCCGAAATTCGAATTTTGTATAGAATGAATTTGAATTCAAACAGAAAAGATTAGAATATAATAGAAAATAATAGAAAAACAATAGAACAGAATAGAACAAATATTATATATATATATATATATATATATATATATATATATATATATATATATATATATATATAAAACCATCTTCCGAAATTCGAATTTCGTATAAAATTAATTTTAATTGGAATAGAAAAGATTAGAATAGAGTAAAAAGAATAGACTAGAAAAACAATAGAACAGAATAGAATAAGATATAATATATATATTATATTTTATTCTGTTCTGTTCTATTGTTTTTCTAGTCTATACTTTTCTATTATTTTCTATTCAAATTCAAATTCATTCTATATGAAATTCGAATTTCAGAAGCCATCTTCCGAAATTCAAATTTCCTATAGAATGAATTCAAATTCGAATAGAAAAGTTTAGAATAAAAAAGAATAGCATAGGAAAACAATGAAACAGAATAGAAAAAAATATAATATATATATTATATTTTATTCTCTTCTGTTCTATTGTTTTTCTAGTCTATTCTATTTCTATTATTTTCTATTCTAATCTTTTCTATTCAAATTCAAATTCATTCTATACGAAATTCTAATTTTAGAAGCCATCTTCCGAAATTCGAATTTCGCATAGAATTAATTCAAATTCGAATAGAAAAGTTTAGAATAGGATAGAAAAGAATAGCATAGAAAAACAATGGAACAGAATAGAAAAAAAATATAATATATATATAACCATCTTCTGAAATTGGAATGTGGTACAGAATGAATTCGAATTCGAATAGAAAAGATTAGAATACAATATATTATATTTTTTTATATTCTGTTCTATTGTTTTTCTATGCTATTCTTTTATATTTTCTATTCTATCCTAATCTTTTCTATTGGAATTTGATTTCATTCTCTATGTAAATTTCACATTTCGCAAAATGGTTATATATAGTTTACTTTTTCAAATTCAGTTAATGTTTTTTTTCGAATGTGGTAGAATTTTTTCGAATTTTATAGTTTTTTCGAACGTGGTAGAATTTTTTCGAATTTGACAGTTTTTATCGAATGTGGTAGAATTTTTTCGAATTTGATAGTTTTTTTCGAAAGTGGTAGAATTTTTTCGAATTTGACAGTTTTTTTCGAATGTGGTAGGATTTTTTCGAATTTGATAGTTTTTTCGAATACGGTCGAATTTTTTTGAATGCGGTCGAATATTTTCGAATTCGAATACGAAACGAAACGAATTCCGAAAACGAATGTAACAAATGCAACGAATTTAACTAAACAAATTTAGTTAAATAACGAATCGAAACGAAACTAAACTAAACAAATTTTGTCATCCTGCACATGTCTATCCCCAACCTGTCTGGCTGGCATCCAAGGTGATCACCTCTGGTTCTTGGTGGACTATTGGTCTGTGTATCCTTAGATTGTCTGTATGCATCCACCACCAAATTGACTGCTTCACAATGCGATGAATGGTGAACGACTAGAGCATTGATGTTTCATTCCACTGGGTAAGGAATGAGTACTGCAATATCCTCATGTGCCATTGTGCCCATTGGATCAATGGTAGAGTGGCCAACATTGACCCTAAAATGCTCAGACAGACTTGCTGGAAGGAATTTCGCTGCCATTAGCCTCCTTAACTTTTGCAGTAAGGGACCTATCTTTTCCTGAGGTAGACTGACTCTGTTTGATCGAGTATCGAGTTCTGCCCCTAAAAAGGTCATACTTTGGGTAGGCTGAAGACTGCTCTTTTTCCAATTGATCAACCACCCGAAACTCTGAAGTGTGTTGATCAGTATAGTGTGATGGTGAATCAGTGTTTCCTGAGTGTCTGCTAGGAGAAGGATATCGTCTAAATAGTGATGGAGCCTCAGGCCTTTCTCCCTCAGAAGTGGGACCACAGGAAGGAGAGTCTTGGTAAATGTCCTGGGAGAGGAGGAGATACGAACGGAGATTGAACGGAAGACACTGAAACAGGAAATGTTGATGATCAACTGAAAATCACACAAACTTTTGAAAGGCGGGGTGTATGGGCACGTGTAGATAGGCGTCCAATAAGTTTACAGAAAGCATCCAATCTCCTAAGTTTACCGCTAACAGAATTGATTGGAGGCTCTCCATTTTGAAGGCTTCTACTGTTGAGTCCTTTCAGGTCCATAACAGGTTGTAAGTCGCCTGTCTTCTTTCTTGCCAGGAATAGAGGGGTGCAATACCCCCTTCCTCTTTGGGAAGATGGAACCTCCAAAATTGCCC
Organism: Aquarana catesbeiana; assembly: GCF_042186555.1. NCBI lineage: Eukaryota > Metazoa > Chordata > Amphibia > Anura > Ranidae > Aquarana > Aquarana catesbeiana. The sequence continues at coordinate 465,336,086 of NC_133327.1, read as the reverse complement.
CCTTCATTACTAGTTCCGCCACATATTTGAGAAGTAATCTTCTCTTGATTGGAGATGATGGCAGTCTGGTTGACTGAAAATGGTTTTCCGGTATTTGGTCTAGAAACCTCCATCTGTGTCCATGCCTTACTGTGGACAATATCCATGCATACTTTATGTGTTCCATCCAGACCTGCTCGAATTTTCTGAGCCTGGCTCCCAGGTAGGACGGGCATACCCTCAAAAAGACTTCTGATTTTTCCCCGAAGAGGTGGTCTTGGACTTCTGAAGCCTCAGAAAAGAAGATTGCGAAATTCTTCCAATTCCTTTTAAACTCTCTTCCCAGCCTATATGTTTCCACCTCCCTGTACCGATCCGGAAGGTTGCATTTAAAAGAAGGACCCTTCTGAGGCTTAGGTCTTCTGTCAGAAGGAATCAGAGCCGATTTTCCTTCTGTTACCTTGGAGATCGCGGAGTCCAATTTCGAACCAAAGAGATTCACCCCATCATAAGGGATCTTGCACCAATTGGTCTTTGATGCTGCATCCACCACCCATGGCTTGAGCCACAGAGCTCTTCTAGCCATTACTGACACGAGCATAGCCCTTACAGAAGAACGGATGACATCCACTGAGGCTTCTCTCACAAAATCGCCTGCCAGCTTCAATTCCTGAAGAGAACTGATTATTTTCTCCTGGTCAACTCCTTCACAAATGGATTTCTCTATATTAGCAGACCATCCAGAAATCTCCTTGCCTACTGTGGCTGCTGCTACTGCAGGTCTACATGCACCTCCTGCTGTGCAGTATGCTTTTTCTCATGTCCAAATCAATCTTCCGATCCAACACGTCCTGGAAAGTTACTGCATCTTCTATGGGTAAAGTAACATGTCTTGCAAGTCACATTAAGGAAGCGTCAACCACCGGCGGGTGGGATAGCGAACTCACCTTCTGTTCCTTCAAAGGATACAGTTTAGCTAATCTATTGTTCAGATTAGATCTTGTGTCCAATCTCTCCCACTCATCCAAATGAGGTCTTCCAGCTCTTCGATGAAGGGGAAGGACTCTGGTTCCCTCTTTAAATTAGGAAAGTACTTCCGGACTTTGCGAGGTGTTTCCTTTTCTTCCTCCAATCCTATGGCCTCCTTCACTGATCTTATAAAGGGCTCCACCAGAGTGAAGTCAAATCCAGTAGCAGTCTCTGAATCATCATTGTCAGACTCTGAATCTGAACCCATAGGAGGATTTTGCGTTATGGAAGCTGTGCTTGGGCCTGCCTCGTACGGTTCAGGGAGTGTTGTCTCTAAAATAGACTCTCACATGGACTCTCTGATAAGGTCAGTTACCTCCCTTACATCTGACTCCTTCTCTTTGGTTGCTTCATTGAAGCATGCCTGGCAGGCTAGTTCGTCTGGCAAAGCTGGAGCTCCACACACCCAGCAGGCGTTTGCTGCAGGGTGGGTGTGTTGGCTCCTCCTATGACGGGGAGAAGGTAATCTTCTATGTGAGCGACTCCAACGTGAGCGACTATAGTGTGAGTGGCTGCGACCGAAGTGATGGTGGTGAGATGAGGATCTTGAGCGACTCCTTTTAGATCTTCCATGGCTCGAGGTATGACTGGAGCATCCATGATGCTTGAAGTTGGAAGATTTAGACCTGGAAGGACTGTCAGAAATTGCAACATTAGCGAATGGGCCACCATACATGCTGGGCACCTAGGAGGTAGAAATGTACATTATAAAGAATAGAGGATAAAGGTAGGAGGCCACTGCAATGTTTTAAGCTTCTTTAAAGCTTGTAAATGCCAGCAATACTTGCCCCTGAGACCACCAATATTGGGGCTCTGTCCATAAAGGCTCCTTTAGAGGCTGTACAGGAGAGACTTCCAGCCAGGAGAGGGTTAACATGGTGGGGCGAATATGGTAAGGGTGCCAAATCCTGTTCCAATCTTGTCAGATGAGGAAAAAAAAGAGAATGAAGGGGGGTACCTCTCCTTCAAATTTATAGTTAACCAATCCTGTCAGGTTGTGGGGGCGGAAGCACAACCCAGTGTGTGCTGCCATGAGGCGTCAGGAAAACAATTTAACACATTACATCACTTCTGAAGTTGAATTCTGTTGTACTAGAATTTTCTTATGTTGTGTAACCTCTTCACTTTCGATATGAGACTAGCATGCAGCAAAAAACAGACAAAAATCTGTCCTATAATCTGATCGTGTGTACCAGGCTTTACACAGAATGCAAACAATAAACTGATGGGGTTTTAACCCAAACCTTACCCTACCCAAAACAAAATAAAAAAAGTGTAGGTTGTACAAAGACTTTAAAAAATAGATAAATGTACATTTTAAAGATGCGGTTATTCATTGCACTGCTGATAATGTTGTCATATATCAGGCCATGTAGTTGAAATAGGGATTTCTACTATGACAAAGAATCTATCAATATTTATCGTTTATAATATGCATATAGTATAAATTATTCAAACTGAAATTTGACACTGCCTGGCTTATGTGTCACTGCCAGTGTTTTTGTCTCCAAGCTTGGAAATCTGGCCAATTTACGGGGAGATACCATTAAGAATAATGACCATCTCTGTATTTAGCTCAACACATGCTCTATCTGCAGCCATTTATTTCCAGTGCAAACAGTTTTTGAGTCCTGTGAATTAAATAAAAAAATACACAGATTCCCCCCTCTCCGTCATTGTGAATAATCAGAGTAATTTGTCTAATATATTTATTTCCTATGATCATCTAGTGGCCAAAATGTTGTATTTTCCCGATTTTAGATATTTCAGGAATATATTACATTATTATGGACACTAGATGGAGCTGACGATTATAGGAAGTAAACACATTAGACATATTACGGGAATTATTTGAGATAGCTGTGCAAATGCTGAGAAGCCCAGCACATTGTTAATTGACCCTGAAATGTAAAAGTTTACTGGGAATTGGTTTTGGACAAATCAGACAGTGTAAATTCTCATTTTGGGCCACCTGTAGACTGTGCTTACATTTAAAAATCTGTTGTGGAATCGGGGGAGTGCATTTACGGTAAAGTTGTACTTAAATCAGTTGTTCTCAACCATTTGAAGAGCAAGGGTCACTGAAGTGATTTGGTAACCAGTCATGGGCCACAATAAAAAGGTTCAAAATGTCCCCCCTTTTTTTTTTTTGAATAGCATAATGAAGATTTTAATCAACAATCAAGATCACCATTTTCTGCTGAACCAATCCCCGTTGGATGTTTACCCACTATTACAAGTGTGGTACGCTTTCTGAAAGCATAATATAATAGACCATAGCTCAGTGCAGCTAACCCACAGGAAAGCCGCAGGTGCATTGCGCTGCACCAGTGGATCAGTGTGAAAAAAAGTCTAATCGTTTTTAACCCTTTTATAAGAGCTAATTTGCCTACTGCATGTGTTGTTTAATCCACCAAACTTCTTTTTCTCTTGTAGATGTTGCTGGCATTGCTCTCCAGGCTGCTAGAAAGGATTAGAGGCGGAGTGCGCTTGCTATCACTGCTTTTGGGACAGGAGCTGGCGCTACAGAGGAAGCATCAGCTTACGTGGCTCCTGCTCCCTTCGCTGCCAGCACCGGCTCACTGCACTCTGATGCTCTATGGTGGCGGGTCGGCAAGCCGAGATTGTGATCAACAGGTTGTCAACCATGGGTATGCACTTCCCTGGTTTGAGGTCGTGGGCCACAGGTTGAGCACCCCTAACTTAAATAAACGTATGTTTAAACTTTAAGGTATGAGGAAATTAAGTACAATAATGTCAATAAATGTCAAATAAAAAATGCGTTTGTAATTTTGTTTCCTACAAATCTTAGTGACTTTTTTAAACAGTGCTAAAAATCTAAAACAAAAGAATGAAGTCTTCATACCACACAATTTTTCAGTTGTGTCTCAATAAAGAAACTGCTTGTACGCTCTAGTTAACAATTGCTCTTATTTTGAACTGTGTCCAGCGTACAGTGTTTGCTGTCTGTAACATGATCCGAAGAAAGAAAAGTATATTTCGTTTGCTTTTCTGGAAATTCCCAAGGACATATTCTAAAGCAGTTCATGCCAATGATAAATCCAGTAAAAAAAAAAAAAATGAACATGGGATCCTTTTTTATCTCTAGCAAACTGTGACCTTTGAAACAGGCTTTTCAAGTGGCAACAGTAGAGACGTCAGCATATCGTCCTACTTCTGGCATAACCTGATCATGTTGTTATACACTGAATACAATTAGCTCTTTGTTACTTTTTAAATCTACATTTGCACCTGCTTACACTATGATTTTTATGTTAATTCTTTTTTATGTTAATTCCTGATCAACACACTTTTTAACCATCACTTTGAAAAAAAGAATTAATCTCGTTGAAAGTTAATATTACAATGTACAATAGAAAATAGGAATTTACATAAAAGATATATCTTAAGGGCAGTATACAAATGATCGCTGCTATAAGCAGCGTGACTGGTGATGCAAGGAGCACTGACATTCTTTTTCTCCTTGGAGTGTAATGCTAGCACTGCAGCAGACACGCAGTCATTCCAGAACCCTGCATGACTGTATAAAAGCCTGTAACACTGGCAGTGAGCCATTTTTAAAAGTGCTCTCTTTTATACCAATGCTTTGCCTTTCAGTTCATGTAAGCAGGTATCAAGTTTTCAAGAAAGGCCTTGGAAGGGAAAAGCTCCCAGCATTTGGTTAGTGATGTACTTAACAATTAATGTACACTCTTAATAAAGCAAGTCTGTGTTTGCTTCAAACATTTAATTGTAGCGACAAGTTACATTTTAAAAAAAGCTTTAAAAGGATGACTAAAGGCAAAACTTTTTTTTGTAGTTTTGGACAGTGTAGAGGAATTAGAAAATCTGTTGGGTTTTTATTGCTCCCTGCATCCCCATTAGGAGATTCACACTCTCTATTTATTCTGTTTACCGTTGTTGCAGTGAGTGAAAGTTAAAGAAAATTCCACATTTTGTGCTGTCGCAAGAACAAGAATAGAGGGGAAATCTACCAATGGTGCACATTCCCTCACTTTGGAGGGATTTCCTTCAATTTTCTGTTTTAGCTATGGGACAAGAAGTGAGGGAAATCTTTCCAATGGGACACAAAAAATCTGACGGGGGTATAAACCCTCCCTTTAACTGCCCTATGCTTGAGTTAAAAATATTTTGTTTGCTTTTGTTAGTATATCAAATCTTTTGTATGCATGGAGTTATTTATTCTGGTTTCGTTATACAGTGCCTTGAAAAAGTATTCATACCCCTTGAAATTTTCCATATTTTGTCATGTTATAATCAAAAACGTAAATGTATTTTATTGTTTTTTTTTTTTTTTATGTGATAGACCAACACAAAGTGGCACATAATTGTGAAGTGGAAGGAAAATGATAAATGGTTTTAATTTTTTTTTTTTTTACAAATAAATATGTGAAAAATGTGGTGTGCATTTGTATTCAGCCTCCCTGAATCAATACTTTGTAAAACCACCTTTTGCTGTAATTACAGCTGCAAGTCTTTTTGGGGATGTCTCTACCAGCTTTGCACATCTAGAGAGTAACATTTTTGCCCATTCTTCTTTGCAAAATAGCTCAAGCTCTGTCAGATTGTATCGCCAGTGTCTGTGAACAGCAATTTTCAAGTCTTGCCACAGATTCTCAATTGGATTTAGGTCTGGAACTTGGCTGGGCCATTCTAACACATGGATATGCTTTGATCTAAACCATTCCATTGTAGCTCTGGCTAAATATTTGGGGTCTTTGTCCTGCTGGAAGGTGAACCTCCGCCCCAGTTTCAAGTCTTTTGCAGACTCTAACAGGTTTTCTTTTTAGATTGCCCTGTATTTGGCTCCATCGATCTTCCCATCAACTCTGACCATCTTCCCTGTCCCTGCTAAAGAAAAGCAACCCCACAACATGATGGTGCCACCACCATGTTTCACGGTGGGGATGGTGTGTTCAGGGTGATATGAAGTGTTAGTTTTCCGCCACACATAGCGTTTTGCTTTTAGGCCAAAAAGTTCAATTTTGGTCTCATCTGACCAGAGCACCTTCTTCCACGTTTGCTGTGTCCCCCACATGGTTTCTCGCAAACTGCAAACGGGACTTCTTGTGGCTTTCTTTCAACAATGGCTTTCTTCTTGCCACTCTTTCATAAAGGCCAGACTTGTGGAGTGCAGGACTAATGCCCCGTACACAGGAGCGGAAATTCCGCCAGCAAAAGCCCGATGAGAGCTTTTGGTCCGCAAATGCGACCCTGTGTATGCTCCATCGGACTTTTGCTGGCGGAATTCCAGCCACCAACAGTTTTAGAGCTGGCTGGAATTCCGATCTGGAATTCTGATCGTCTGTACCAATTTCGACGTGCAAAATTCCTATGCGTGTTCGGAAACAATTTGACGCATGCTCGGAAGCATTGAACTTCATTTTCTCGGCTCGTCGTTGTTTTGTACGTCACAGCGTTCTTGACGATCGAAAGTTCAGGGAACTTTTGTGTGACCATGTGTATGCAAGCCAAGATTTTTCCGATGGAAATTCCGCTCGTGTGTACGCGGCATAATAGTTGTCCTGTTGACAGATTCTCCCACCTGAGCTGTGGATCTCTGCCGTTCCTCCAGAGTTACCATGGTCCTATTGGCTGCTTCTCTAATTAATGCTCTCCCTGCCCAACCTGTCAGTTTATGTGGACGGCCATGTCTTGGTAGATTTGCCGTTGTGCCATACTCTTTCCATTTTTGGATGGATTGAACAGTGCTCTGTAGGATGTTCAAAACATGGGATATTTTTTTTATAACCTAATCCTGCTTTAAACTTCTCCACAACTTTATCTCTCACCTGTCTGGTGTGTTCCTTGGCCTTCATGATGCTGCTTGTTCACTAAGGTTCTCTAAGGGCTTCACAGAACCTCTGAGGGCTTCACAGAACAGCTGTATTTATACCGAGCGTAAATTACACACAGGTGGACTCTATTTACCAATAAAGTGACTTCTGAAGGCAATTGGTTCCACTAGATTTTAGTTAGGGATATCAGAGTAAAGGAGGCGGAATACAAATGTATGCTACACTTTTCAGATATTCATTTGTAAAAAAAATGTGAAAACCATTTATCATTTTCCTTCCACTTCACAATTATGTGCCACTTTGTGTTGGTCTATCACATAAAATCCCAATAAAATAAATTTATTTTTTTGATTATAACATGACAAAATGAGGAAAATTTCAATGGGGTATGAATACTTTTTCAAGGCACTGTAAAGAGGGAAGAGATTTGGATTTGCCTGAACATACATTTGCAGTGAAATTCCAGAATTCCAATCCTGCATCAAACTGATGAATTTTGGTTAAACTGCTTGTCAGAACCACTTACAATCCTCTCTCAAAAAACCTTGGATTGGTTGGGCATACCACGCCACCCACACCTCTTACTCCAGGGGTGTATCGGTCCTGATTGCTAAAAGGGTTCCGTTCGACCTAATACTACTCCAGACGGACCGGCAGGGCAGATACGTGTTTATACACGCCGCTATTAACGGCTCCCCTATTCTGATACTTGCCTGCTATATCCCCCCTCCATACAACTCACTTGTGATTAAGGAGGGCCTTGCCTTTATGGCACAACACACCTCTGTACCGGCGGTGTGGATGGGGGACTTTAATATGACCCTCATCCCCACTCTAGACCGAATGGGCGCACCAGACCTCCCTCTAGACCCACCGGCCCATACCAGACTACACCGCATACTGACTGACTTTGCTCTTGTAGACACTTGGCGCCACAAGCACCCACATTCTAAAGTCTTTTCTTGTTTCTCAGCCAGCCATAACACAATGTCACGAATCGATTTTATTATAATTTCAAAGACCCTGACACCTAAACTGGAAGACGTGGGCTTTGCTCCGAGAATACTCTCGGATCACGCCCCTTACTGGATTACGATCCAGCTCCTGAAGGCCTCTCCTGCTCCTCTTTGGCGGTTAAACCCGTTTTGGCTGACTGCCCTGCAGGACCAGGATGACATCCCCACAGAACTGCAATACTATTTTTCAGCCAACAGGGAGTCAGCCACACCTGACATAGTGTGGGAGACGTTCAAGCTCCACGCCCGCTCCCTGCTCTCCACACGTATTAACAGACTTAAGCGATCATCGAAACTCATTGTCCAACAGGCTACAGAACACCTACAGGTGCTGGAGGAGGCGTTCCACCGAGACCCCTCGCCCAGCACGGCCAACAATCTTAAGATTCAGACGCGACAGGTCTCCCAGTTACATATTGAGAAGGCCAAACAGCGCATCTTTTTCTGTAGGCAAAGGGTATTTGAGTATGGAGAAAGATCAGGCAAACTTCTTGCATACCTTGCTCACTTGGATTCACGTCCCCCTGTGGTGGTGTCGTTGACCGATCATCAGGGGAATGACATCACCGATCCGCAACAAGTAGTAGAGGAATTTGCGAGATTCTATCGCACACTCTACACCTCTCGGGTCACTCACACTCCCCAAGATACCAAAGATTATTTAGCGAAAATTGAGTTCCCTAGATTGACTGACGCCCAATGTGAACTTTTAGAAGCTCCCATTACTAAAGAAGATATTTCTGAGGCTATTTCCTGTCTGGCTGCATCTAAGGCCTCAGGATCGGATGGCTTGCCACTTGAATTCTATGCCACCTACTCTGAAATTTTAACCCCTAAACTCCATGATCTATACAAATCCATATTTGATACCGGAATCCTACCCCCCTCTATGAGAGAAGCCCAAATTGTGGTAATCCCTAAGCCTGGTAAGTACCCCAAATACCCAGAATCATATAGACCCATTTCCTTACTACACGTTGACATTAAAATACTTGCCAAGATTCTGGCCTCCCGCCTTAACCAGGTTATTCTTTCCCTGATCCACCCCGATCAGACAGGCTTTATGCCAGGGAAGAACACTGCTATGAATATTCGCCGTCTATTTATGAACATCCAGGGGTCCCATGATGCAGTCGGCTCGAGGGTCGTGGTGGCTTTAGATGCCGCCAAGGCCTTCGATTCCGTGGAGTGGAATCATCTATGGGAGTGCCTTTCGAGATTTGGATTTGGCCCCAACTTTATTCGTTGGGTTCAGCTCCTGTATCAATCCCTGAAGGCCAAGGTGTTTGTAAATGGTTGGCTCTCCGATCAATTCCCGCTGGAGAGAGGGACCCGACAAGGCTGCCCCCTTTCCCCCATGCTGTACGCATTGGCTGTGGAGCCATTGGCTATCATGGTTCGTGCGGACACCAATATTCAAGGCCTTAAGATAGGGAATCTGGAAGAAAAGATTGGGATGTACGCAGATGATACGCTTCTTTACTTGGCCGACTCGGGTCCCTCCCTCGTTGCAGCCCTCCACACCATAGAGCATATTGGTAGCCACTCGGGCCTAAGCATAAATTGGTCTAAATCCCAGATCCTTCCGATTGACCATTTCCCTCCCTCACTCACATCCCCCCCTCTGACTCTCCCCTCTCTGTAATTAAGTACCTCGGCGTGCAAGTTACTAGATCGCTTACAGACTACATACTTTTGAACATTGAACCCCTGTACACCCTGATTAAGACTAAGACACAAAATTGGGCTCGACTACCCCTGGGTGTCATGGGACACATCAGTCTAGTCAAAATGATACTTCTCCCAAAGATACTTTATTTGGTGTGGCATGCTCCCCTGTATATACCACAAAAATTTTTCAAAACAATTGAATCTATTCTAAATTCGTTCATATGGGGATCCAGCAGACACAAATTATCTTGGAAAATACTTAAAAACCCAGTGACATTGGGAGGAGTTGCTCTTCCAGACTTTCAGGACTATTATCTTGCCTCCCAACTGTCCCACTTCTATCATTTTGACAAGAACGAGCTACCAAGATACCAGCTGCTACTCTGTGAACACCCTGATAACCCAGCTCATACCCCACTTCAATCAGTCCTAAGGGCCCCATTGACAGGACATACCCCCCAACATAAAGCAGGCATGTTGACACATCACCGGAGGGTGTGGCGGTTGGCACTACAAAAACTCGGGATTCCACAGATTCATTCCCACACCCCCCTTTGGTTCAACACACGCCTACCTGAGCTGTTGTCTATCCCTGACCCCGCGGTTTGGATACGTTGCGGGATCTTGTATATACACCAGATCATGACGACTACGGGACTTAAAACATTTCAATCATTAAAAGACGAATTCTCACTTCCCAATCACCTCCTTTTTAGGTACTTACAACTTCGCCATGCTATACAAACTCAGTTTGCTGGCTCCAACCCATCCCTGACAGTCCCCTCCATAGTAGACACGATCACAGGTGCTGAGCCAGCCAAACTAATCTCCACTCTTTATTCCGCCATCCGTCTTCCCAACTCCATAGCCCTGGCCTATAGTGCTAAGACTAGATGGGAGGTGGAGGTTGGAATGATTGAGGATGAGGATTGGGATGAGATCTTGGAAGGCGTGAAAAAGGTTTCCCCTAAACTGTCGGACCGCCTAACACAGTTGTATATCATACATAGAACATAGCTGACTCCTCAGAGGATAGCGCGTTTCAAACCCATGCATAATCCAGGATGCCGCCTATGCGACCACACCCCAGGCTCTTTCTATCACCTTATATGGTCCTGTCCAATTATCCAAACATACTGGATACAAGTGATACGCTTCCTCCACGATCAGATGGGCTCTCCTGCTACTCTAGACCCAAAGATGTGTCTGCTCGGTCTGCTACCTGAATTAGATGCTGACAAACCCCTCCGTACCTTTCTACATGAAACGCTATTCTTAGCGAGAAAAGCGATAGCCCGTAATTGGATGCAGGCCCTACCCCCTACAATCCAGTGTTGGAAAAAAGAAATTAATGACACTCTCACATATAAGAAGTTGATCTATGTACATAGAGGATGCCCGCTTAAATATGAGCAGGTCTGGAACAGATGGCTGGAGGATGGTGAAACATGTACTTGAAATGTTGATATTGTCCTCTCTTTTTTCTTCTCCCCTCCTCTCCCTTCTTCTCTACTGTGTACTGGCTTCATGCCGGTGGATATTTCACCCGATATCACGTAGATAACTTAATGTGCTCATGTACGTATTGCTGCTCTGGCCATGTTGGCTTATATTATTTTTTATGTACCAAGCATATATTTTCTTAATAAAGTTGGTTTTCCAATTAAAAAAAAAAAAACTGCTTGTCAGAAAATTTTGATGCTAAGCCATAATGCCTCACACAACCTTTGACCCTAGTTAGGGCCTCACAGCAGCCAATAAAGTGTGGAAGGTAGATAATCCAGACCCTCCCTACAAAAGGGGGTAAGAGTAGCCATGGTATCAGTGGGATGGAACTGTTTAAGTTAGAGGAAGGGAGAGCTGACCAGGTACATAGGGTAAGATTAAGTAGGGGGAATCAGTTAACAAATTGGGATTGAGTTCAGTGCATTGCATTAGTGGTGAACATTCTAGTGTGTGCCCCCCCCCCCCCCCAAAAAAAAACCACATATCATTATTTATATCCTTTATGAGACTACTATCTACACAATATTACCAAAAGTATTGAGACGCCTGCCTTTACACATATGTGAACTTCTTTTAGCAGTGCATTTGTGAGGTCAGGCACTGATGTGGATGGGAAATGCCTGGCTCGCAGTCTCCGCTCCAATTCATCCTAAAGGTGTTCTATCGGGTTGTGGTCAAGACTCTGTGCAGGCAAGGCAAGTTCCTCCACCCCAAACTTGCTCATCCATATCTTTATGGACCTTGTTTGTGCACTGGTGCGCAGTCATGTTGGGACAGGAATGGGCCATCCTTGTTCCCACACAGTTGGGAGCATGAAATTGTCCAAAATGTCTTGGTATGCTGACGCCTTAAAAGTTCCCTTCGCTTGAACCTAGGGGCCAAGCCCAATCCCTGAAAAAAAAAACCCACATTATAATCCCCCCTCCACAAAATGATTTGGACCAGTGTGTCTGTGTGAGCTGCCACTATTTGCCACTATTTGTAGTTAACCTCTTGCTGACCAGCGCACGCCGATGTACGTCGGCAGAATAGCACTGGCAAGCAAAAGGGCGTACAGGTACGTCCCCTTTAAGAAGCAATGTCACGAGCGTGTGCGCGCCGCCGGGGTCTACATGGTCCCGCGGACTCGATGTCCGTGGGGTGCTTGCGATCATTTCACGGAGAGGAAAATTGGGGAGATGCTTATGTAAACAAAGCATTCCCCCATTCTGCCTAGTGATAGGACAGTGATCTAATGCTCTCTATGATCGAGAGCAGCGATCACTGTCCTGTGTGTTCAAGCCCAGCCCCCTCACAGTTAGAATCACTCCCTAGGACACACTTAACCTGTTCACTGCCCCCCTAGTGGTTAACCCCTTCACTGCCAGTGTAATTTACACAGTAATCAATGCATTTTTAATCGCACTGATCGCTGTATAAATGACAATGGTCCCAAAAATGTGTGAAAAATGTCTGATGTGTCCGCCATAATGTCGCAGTCCCGATAAAAATTGCAGATCGCCGCCATTACTAAAAAAAAATAAAAAATAAAAATGCCATAAAACTATCCCCTATTTTGTAGACGCTATAAATATTGCGCAAACCAATCAATATACGATTATTGTGATTTTTTTTTACCAAAAATGTGTAGAAGAATACATATCGGCCTAAACTGAGGAAAAAAATATTTTTTTAATTTATTTTTGGGGGCAAAAAGTAAAAAATACCGTGTTTTTTTTTTTTCAAAATTGTCGCTCTTTTTTTGTTTATAGCGCAAAAAATAAAAACTGCTGAGGCGATCAAATACCACCAAAAGAAAGCTCTATTTGTGGGAAAAAAGAGGACGTCAATTTGTTTGGGTACAGCATCGCACGACCGCGCTATTGTCAGTTAAAGCGATGCAATGCCGAATCGCATAAAATGCTCTGGTCTTTGGGCAGCCAAATGGTCCGGGGCTGAAGTGGTTAAAAAAAGTTTAATAATGGTCACTGGCAGCCCCTTTGTTTTATCCAGGGATAATGCACTAAGTGTTTTTTATAAACAAAGCCTCTAAATACCTTTTTTCAGCTATATTCAGGCCGGTCACTTGACTCCCGGCCACTCTGCTATTCCGATCCAGGGCTACAGCGGGAGGGGCCGAGCGGCCACGTTACCTCCCCAGATGACATCAGAGGGAGATCTCTGCCCCTCCTGCTGTAGCCCTGGATTGGAGTAGCAGAGCGGCCGAGAGTCACGTGACCGTCCTGAATATAGCTGGAAAAAAGGTATTTAGAGGCTTGGTTTATAAAAAAACATTTACACTGCATTATCCCTGGATAAAATAGAGGGGCTGCCAGTGAATCGTTTTGAACAGTAACAACCACTTTAAAGTGTAATTAAACCCAAAAACAAAAAATGTTATATATTTCAACTTACCAATCCTTAGATGTCGTGGCTGCATTATTTATCTGGGCTCAAAGGGAGTGTGTTCAATAATGCTGATCATTAAAATAAGGACATCTAATGGCAGAAAAAGTATCACAGAGGGAATCTCTAAATTGAAGGTGAATATGGTAATAAAAGCTGTTTTTTGTATAATATAATAAGTACAAATTAGTTAGAGCTATTGTACAGCAAGCATATCTGAGCTGGAGATTTTTTTTTATACTAACTTGGCCTTTTTAGAGGTAAATCCTGACCAACAAAATAACTGGGGGGAAAAAAACAGGAGAGGAGGGAGGTTAATGTGCAATGTTGTAACTAATTGGAAAAACAGCGCTACGGAGCCTAAAAAACAGAATGATGGCTGCACTAATAAAACACCAATATCCGTGTACAAAATTCAAAACTATGTAAAAAAGTGCGCTTACAATCTGTATAACAAGCGATGGATAAAATAAACTTGCATGAAACAAGAAAAAATAAAGTGAACAAATACACATGCAGGGAACAAAAACGAAATAAATTACATAAAAGTGAAATAAAAAATATCTCTAATCATAAATGATATGACCTGTGAAATATATACTGATATATCAAGCACCCATATGAGAGACACAAATGTGAAATATCAACCAGTAAATCAGAAATGAGTGCAATAAATAAAAAGAGTGAATAAATAAATATATAAATAATATATAAAAATTGTGACTAAAGTCCATAAAGTGAAACAGTAAAGGAAAAGTTCATCAGCATGGAGAAACACCATCCACCTTCCATATCATCCGTATGATTGAGGAAAGGAGAAAGGGATAAATAGATGTGACTCCTCTTGCGGTGACTCCAAAAGGTAAATACTAAAGATGGACCCTTACCCTCGATGGTGGACCCCCTATTAGCGAGGTCTAACGAGCACGCAGATTTCGCCCTCTGCCGGGACCATGTAGAGATAGCGTCTGCAGCAGCTGATACATCCAGCGTCTCCGGTCCGGGCTGATCCAAGTCTTGAACCTGGGGGGGGGGGGGGGGGAGAAGCACTCTCTTGCTTCCAAGGTGGTGAAAGGAGAAAGGCAAAAAAGGCTCCAATAGTGTAAATAAGTTTGGGGTTTATTATAAAAATGAATATAACAAAAACGGAGAGAGCACACTCCGTGGGAGCACAAGTAAAAATGGTAAAATTATGCCGGCATTAAAATAAACAAACACCTGTGCAATACATGGGGCGAACAGTGTGACGGCTTACAATACGTAGCCACGCCCTACATGTTTCGTCACAAGCTGACGTCTTCAAAGGGGCACGGGCGACGTATTGAGCCATCACCTAAATAGTCTTAGACGTGCACCAAGCCTTGTTTTCAACTCAGCTCTAATGCAATGTAAACCTTACTGAGAAGGGATCCAAGTGGAGAAACCAAGCCTCTACCTGGTGCTCTCCACCAGATGAATGTTGCCATAGTTACTCACTGATACAAAAAAACTGAACGGAAACAATTAGTCCATCAGAGAGTGGTAATGGAACCTCCGCTAAGAAGATCTCACAAGCATTACTTTCTGATGTTATTATTAACTCCTCTGAAAGGCAGTCAAGGTGGTTAATCGGGATAATCAAAAGGAGACTATACATGTCAACGGAGGGAAATGTGTTTTAATTATAAAAATAGTTATAATTAATCTTCTATTTAACAAGAAAAGAATTAAAAATAATAAACAATGAAAAGTATGCCCTATAAATGTTTATAAAATATCTTTCTGTTTAAATCTAAACAAAGAGGCCCATTCATTGGCGTGAAGAGCACCCAGTATCACAAAATGCGACCATGTTTAGTATCAAATCATACATGTTTAAAATAAATGGAACAATAAATCTTACCAACATAGCTAGTCACCCAAATACTTCCAAACAATCGAAATATTAGGTGCTCAACCAATATAGAGATAAAAATAAAAATGAATAGAAGTAAATAAAATGAATAATAAGCACAAAATCCCATTATCACCCATTATTCTCAATTAATATAGATATTGCGAATGGATGGAGGGGGTAGGGGAAAGCAAAAAGGTTATCTTAGGAGTTATCAATGAATGCATTTAATTCAATATCCACATTTAAACCCAAAGGCCTGAGAGAGCGGATCTTGTAAATCCACTCCATTTCAAGCCTGGAAATGGCACGTCTCTTAGAACCCCCCCTCCATGGAAGTTTAATTTTGTCAATCTCTATAAATGAGGTCCCCCTAGGATCTTGTTTGTGTGTTTCCAGATAATGTTTGGAAACTGGATGACCCAAGAATCCCCTCTTGATGTTTCCAATGTGTTCGCCAAGTCTCACCTTTAATGAACGAACCGTGCGGCCCACATAATGGAGCCCGCACGGGCAGGTAAGAAGGTAAACCATATGTGTTGTGGAACACGTAATAAATGATTTAATAGGGAAGTTACGAGGGGAATTGTTGGAATGAAATTGGCACACCTTCCTCTCAGTTAGGGCATTGACAGAACAAACTTCACAATTCCTACATTTAAAATAACCTGTTAGATGTTGAAAAAACATAGGTTTATGAACGGGAGGGTCACATACAGCAGACACCACAAGTGATCTAATTGAAGGGGCGTCTCTAAAGACCAGCTGAGGTCTGTCTGGAAGGAACGGTCCCAACAGGGGGTCATTTTTAATAATGTGCCAGTGCTTATCTAATATTTTCCTGATGGAAAAGTGGTGGCAGGAGTATCCAGTTATCAGGGGACAGACTACCTTACTGTCAGTATGTACCCTGGGTCTATCCACCAAAAGAGAATCTCTGTCTAATGATTTGACCTGATCCAATTTTTCTTCAAGAAATTGCACATCATAGCCTTTCTCCAAGAATCTATCTGTCAAGACCCTAGATTGGGTCAAGAAGTCAGCAGTGGTAGAACAATTCCTTTTCAGTCTGATGTATTGACTCTTGGGGACAGAGTCTAACCATGCTTTGTGGTGACAGCTGTCCCGAGGGATAAACGAGTTCCGGTCTGTGACCTTGAAGTAGGTGGAGGTGAATAAAAGTTCCCTTCACTCCGAATCTCCAAATCAAGAAAATTAATTTTTTGTTGACTGGCCTCATATTTAAACGATATACCCCTCTCATTCCTATTGAGACCCTCCATGAATGAACAAAGTGAGTCATGGGAGCCCCTCCATAGGAGGAGGACGTCATCTATATATCTGGCCCACAGGACCAATTCTGGTCTCCGATGGGCATAGATGACGTCCTCCTCCCATTTACCCATAAAAAGGTTCGCCAGGCTGGGGGCGAACTTGGCTCCCAAAGCGACACCCTTGGTCTGGAGAAAGAATTGTTTATTGTGCCAAAAGAAATTATGTGTTGTGGCATATTCCAGGAGCTCCATGATAAAGCGTTTCTGTTTCTTTAGTATTGAGGAATCCTTATCCAGAAAATATTTAACGGATTTAATACCCCAATGGTGGGGAATAATAGTATATAATATATAAGGACGTGACATCGGCGGTGACAAGCCAATGTCCTTCTCTATAGCCACTATTTTTAAGTAGGTTGATGGTATGTCTAGTGTCCTTAATATATGCTGGTAAAAGTTGTACCAATGGTTGGAGAAAACTGTCAATGTACTTACCTGCCCTAGATGTGATGGAATCTATTCCACTAATAATGGGACGGCCCGAAGGGTGAATGGGGTCCTTGTGGACCTTGGGCAGGTAGTACATGACAGGAATTCTTGAAGCAACCGGGAATAAGAAAGGATTTCTCCTTCTTGTTGATGATACCGGATTGAAAACCTTTATCTACAATCCTTTCTAATTCTTTTTTGAATCTAATTCTAGGGTCTGACCTTAAGGGTTGATAGGTATCCCTATCATTCACCAGTTTCTCGAGTTCCTGGAGGTAATCAGCCTTGTCTAAGACAACAATTCCACCCCCTTTGTCGGCCGGCCTTATTACAAGGTCCTTACGTTCACATAATGAATCAAGGCCAAGCTGTAATTCCTTCGACATTTTAACGTTCTGAGTTTTCAAACGGTCAAGATCCCTCAGGGGAACGTCCCTAAAAACTCTCAGAGAGGCAGATAAGCCACCCGGAGGGTTAAATAGGGACGCATTGGCTAAACCAGAGTGTCTAATAGTATTGGAACAAGAACTCTGGGAGCCAATAGGATTGGACAGCATATACCTTTTAATATTTAATTTTCTAGTATATTTATGAATGTCCATAAAAGTTTCAAAGTTATTGAGAGATTTGGGGGGTACGAGTTTAAGTCCTTTATCCAAAATTGATATCTCAGCTTCTGCTAGGGGGGTTTGCTTAGATTACCAATACCTTTACCACTCACTCCCGCTTTCTTTTTGCTCCTTGATTTCCTCCCCCCTCTGACTCCTCTCTTTTTTCTATGGGTCCTTGAGGGTTTTGATTGACCCTGGGAAAACCCCAATGTTGGGAGTATTCCCCCTGTCTCGGTCTGTAGGGGGGTTGCCAACCATCCCCTTCTCTCCTTTGTGAGGGTGGAGGTTGATGCCAAGATGGCCTGTTATTCTGTGTCCCTCTTCTAGGGATTATTATTCATTTTATTTACTTCTATTCATTTTTATTTTTATCTCTATATTGGTTGAGCACCTAATATTTCGATTGTTTGGAAGTATTTGGGTGACTCGCTATGTTGGTAAGATTTATTGTTCCATTTATTTTAAACATGTATGATTTGATATTAAACATGGTCGCATTTTGTGATACTGGGTGCTCTTCACGCCAATGAATGGGCTTCTTTGTTTAGATTTAAACAGAAAGATTTTTTATAAACATTTATAGGGCATACTTTTCGTTGTTTATTATTTTTAATTCTTTTCTTGTTAAATAGAAGATTAATTATAACTATTTTTATAATTAAAACACATTTCCCTCCGTTTAACTACCTTGACTGCCTTTCAGAGGAGTTAATAATAACATCAGAAAGTCATGCTTGTGAGATCTTCTTAGCGGTGGTTCCATTACCACTCTCTGATGGACTAATTGTTTCCGTTCAGTTTTTTTGTATCAGTGAGTAACTATGGCAACATTCATCTGGTGGAGAGCACCAGGTAGAGGCTTGGTTTCTCCACTTGGATCCCTTCTCAGTAAGGTTTACATTGCATTAGAGCTGAGTTGAAAACAAGGCTTGGTGCACGTCTAAGACTATTTAGGTGATGGCTCAATACGTCGCCCGTGCCCCTTTGAAGACGTCAGCTTGTGACGAAACATGTAGGGCGTGGCTACGTATTGTAAGCCGTCACACTGTTCGCCCCATGTATTGCACGGGTGTTCATTTATTTTAATGCCGGCATAATTTTACCATTTTTACTTGTGCTCCCACAGAGTATGCTCTCTCCGTTTTTGTTATATTCATTTTTATAATAAACCCCAAACTTATTTACACTATTGGAGCCTTTTTTGCCTTTCTCCTTTCACCACCTTGGAAGCAAGAGAGTGCTTCTCCCCCCCCAGGTTCAAGACTTGGATCAGCCCGGACCGGGGACGCTGGATGTATCAGCTGCTGCGGACGCTATCTCTACATGGTCCCGGCAGAGGGCGAAATCTGCGTGCTCGTTAGACCTCGCTAATAGGGGGTCCACCATCGAGGGTAAGGGTCCATCTTTAGTATTTACCTTTTGGAGTCACATCTATTTATCCCTTTCTCCTTTCCTCAATCATACAGATGATGGTCTTATGGAAGGTAGATGGTGTTTCTCCATGCTGATGAACTTTTCCTTTACTGTTTCACTTTATGGACTTTAGTCACAATTTTTATATATTATTTATATATTTATTTATTCACTCTTTTTAATTATTGCACTCATTTCTGATTTACTGGTTGATATTTCACATTTGTGCCTCTCATATGGGTGCTTGATATATCAGTATATATTTCACAGGTCATATCATTTATGATTAGAGATATTTTTTATTTCACTTTTAATGTGCAATGTTGATGTTGCTGTGCACCTCGGCACAAATGATTTGTCCCAGAATGATGTGCGTTCTGTACAGAAGGATTTTCAGAATTTGGGCCAGGATCTTCAACAGTTAGGCCCCTTTCACACTGGGGCGGCATCAGCGGTAAAGCGCCGCTATTCTAAGCGGCGCTTTAACGTCGGTATTTGGCCGCTAGTGGGGCGGTTTTACCCCCGCTAGCGGCCGAGAAAGGGTTAAAAACCACCGCAAAGTGCCTCCCATTGATTTCAATGGGCAGGAGCGATGAAGGAACGGTATACACTCCGCTCCTTCACCGCTCCGAAGATGCTGCTAGCAGGACTTTTTTTCCCGTCCTGCTAGCGCACCGCTCCAGTGTGAAAGCCCTCGGGCTTTCACACTGGAATCAAAGCAGCTGCACTTTCGGGTCGGTTTGCAGGCGCTATTATTAGCGCAATAGTGCCTGCAAACCACCCCAGTGTGAAAGGGCCCCAAGGGCGTACTCTTACATTTTCAGGTCTTACCTGTGCGTAATGGAATAAAAGAGCAAGTACTTTGTATAGCAGAGTTCAATGTTTGGTTAAAGGATTGATGCAAAGCTGAAGGTTTTGGTTATGTTAGTCATGATGCTATCAGGTGCTCTGACATTGAGCTGTACAAAAGAGATGCATCCCTCACAGAAGGGCACTGAGCTTCTTAGTATGAAATTTAGGAGTTTTTTGGACATGCATTTGCAGTGGAGAAAATCATTTATTGATCCCCTGCAGATTTTGTAATATAATTTTTGGTTGATATTTTGTCTCTTTCATTTAAAATACACTTATGATAAAAAATATAGGCCCTTCATTTCTTTGTAAGTAGGCAAACTTACAAAATCTGCAGGGGATCAAATGATTATTTTTACAACTGTAAACTGAGAAATGGGGCAGAGATGTAACTTATGAGGAGCTTTCTGTCCCCAGCAGGTTGAAACAAAAGTCAGGGTTTGTGTTGCTAAGGACCAGTGTCGGCCGGCCCTTTATGGGTGCACGGGCGCCTCCCTCCCATCCATCTCTACATACAGGGAACCGGACCAAGGATTCCAATGGGGGGGGAGGGGTTGAAGCACGTGATTAGAGCCAGAGGCTCTAATAGGCTTCAAAAAAGGGTATGTGACAAAATGAATACTCGCTATTGCCACACTGATACTCCTCCTGGCCAATCAGGAAGCGGGTCTTGAGACCCATCACCAGACTGGCTGAAAGGACAGCCCATCCTATTGGATGCCTAGAAGGAGGGAGGAGATGCACACCAGAAGCCGCAGTGATGCAGAAGAGGAGAAGAGGACACAGGAGACGCTGCCCGCCAGAGCCGGAGCACTGCCCGCCCGCAACCTATGTGGTAAATGCTGACCGACCGACCATGAGGCCGCCACTGCTAAGGACTGAGCTGATGGGGTGGTCACTTCAGGTCATTAAATTTTCTGGTGGTTAAAATAAAGCAGTAGTTTTTGTCATGTCATGTGCACTTATGCTCACAGTTAAGGTAACAAGCTTTGTGAGCTGACAGCTCTTACGTCTAGGGACAACTTGGAACTTGTTGCAATTACAGAGACATGGTTCAAGGATTCAAATGACTGGGAAATAACAATACCAGGGTATACACTATACAGGAATGACAGAGTAGAGAAGAGGGGACGTAGAGTTGCTATATATGGTAGGTTAATTGGATCCTGGCTAAATTGTCCCTAGTATGTATGAATGTGAGTTAGGGACCTTAGATTGTAAGCTCCTTGAGGGTAGGGACTGATGTGAATGTATAATGTATATGTAAAGTGCTGCGTAAATTGACGGTGCTATATAAGTACCTGAAATAAATAAAATAAATAAATATATCTCAAAAATAGCATAACGCTAAAATTAATTCAAAAACATTAAAATAATGAAATACTCAAAACCCTCTGGATCTGCCTTCCAACCAGAGAGGGATCTTCCCTTACAATTGGTATAGTATACAGACCCCCAGGATAGACTGAAGATTGATAACTTGTTGATTGAGGAGATAACTAAAATGGCAATGAACCTCTCCAGTTTTGATTATGGGTGATTTCAACATCATTGACATTAACTGTAATTCTCAAACTGCTATTACAAGCAGGAACAGAGATGTAATGGAAGCACTGGGGTGTCTCTAAAACAGTTAGTAAAAAGCCCAACCCGAGGTGATCATATGCTAGACCAAGTACTGACAAATGGGGACCGACTGCCTAACATTGAGGAGGGAGAAAATTTGGGTTCTAGTGATCACCAATGTCTTTGGTTTGATATTAAAACAAGAACTGATTTCAAAAAGACAAATTTTGCTCAAATGGGGAATTTTCTAAAAAATGAATTGAAAGGTTGGAGTAAAATGACAAGAGTAAGTAATCAGTGGGCACTGTCTACCATCCAGGAGGCAACTAGATTATATGTCAGACTTTATATATGTTAGTAAGAATAAACGGAAGACAAAAACAATATGGTTCACTAAAGAGGTACAGTAAGTAGGATAGTAAAGGGAAAAAATCAACATACAGAAGAAACAGGAGGTGTAACTGACAGAGACAAGTATAAAAATAGACAAAAGGAGGCCAAACACATTATCAGTGTTGCCAAAGCACAGAAAGAGGAAACATTTGCTAAATCTATTAAGAAAGGAGATAAAACCTTTTTTAGGTACATTATTGATAGAAGGAAAAAAATACAATGTGATCGCTAAAATGAAAACTGGGCAAAGCATTTATGTTGAGGGAGACCTGGATGTAGCAAACCATATAAACAATTACTTCTGTTCAGTCTTCTCAGAAATCAATTGCACTAACAATAACAGGTTGGGGAATCATATTTGTTTCTAGTAATGACAGTTCTTTTTTAGGCTTTCTGAAGATAGAGGTAGCTGGCTCAGTTAAAGCTTAATAAAGCAATAGGCCCTGATAGTATTCATCCCCGAGTTCCAAGGGAACTTCCAGGTATAGTTGTTGGATCGTTAATGGATCTTTTTGAACAATCTCTTCTAACAGGAGAAGTTCCCCATGACTGGCGGATAGCTAATATTGTACCTATCCATAAGAAGAGTAGCAAGGTAGAAGTTGGTAATTACAGGCCAGTGAGTTTAACAGCAGTTGTAATCTGATTTAATTTTTTTTACTATATTACCAATGTTTTGGACCAGGGTGGTGCTTGTAGCCAAGTCCCGGGGCCCCTGAGGCCTAATGGTGACCCCTAGGGTTGGGGACAGCTGACATCCTTCTGTATAGAGTGTGTTACAAGGCTTGGTGGGTGTAATGCAAAGTAGATTGACACTTCTTCAATGCAAAGAGATTTATTGTGTCTCAAACAGAACTGTGGGAGAGAGGGTTAGGACCAGGACACCCTTAAGTAGATGCAATGTTAATTGGCAGACTCAGAGACTTCTATAGGCAGACAGCCATGCAGGTAAAGGTATCTAGCCAGACACCACATCTGCATGAGTAGGAATGCTGTCTGCTTTGGCAACAGTCTTTTAACAGTTTCTAACAGGTTGCAATGAACTTTTCACTTCTTCTACAATCTCCTATTGTAGAACTCCACTTCGACTGAGCCCTCAGTCTTTCACTAGACTTACTGATCCACTGCCACTGGATCCCCTGGGCTCTTCCAATCTAGCTCTCAGTATCTTCCTCAAGCGTCACCCCCGCTTCACAGCTGGGTCCCTGGCTTGGCACTCACAGATACTCCTCAAGCTTCACCCTTGCTGACACGTTAGGTCCCTGGCTTGGCACTCCACAAACGTCACCTCTGCTATCTCGCTGGGTCCCTGACTTGGCACTTGCTGAAGTTTTTCCACTTCTTCACCATCCCCGACTAGTGGGAAGTCTTCTCTGGTACTGGCCTCAGCTTACTCACAGTGGTCTCCGGTAGCAAGCTGGATGGTCCCTTAGTGACGACAGCTTTCCTTCTACCTCCGGCCAGCGGAACCCTTACTTCTGGTTGGACTGCAAGCTGCAGTCCTAACCCTACGCTGCTTTCTTGATTCTGAATAGGCTATCAGACAGCCTAGCAGCCAGATGTCCCCGAGATCGGCCCAAGCCTTATGGCCTATAATCCCGGGGCATTACAACACACGTCCACCCAGACAGCCGCCCAGGTGGCACAGAACCCAGATCACCTGACTCCACCCAAATAAATAGGCTTTCCCAGCAGGCCAAGGGACCCAAGAAAATCCCTGCCCATTGGCTGAGACACCACATTCATGCCCTAATCTGTCCTTGCAATGCCCTTGTCTAATCTAATGCCACCAGATACCCAGCCACCTAGTGACAGAAGAGAGAAGTGCAGCAATTCCAGAATTAGGGTGAAATCAATTGACCTCCTATCAATTGGCCAAGGCAACCATCACTTGGCAGATAAATTTAATAGCCACCCTGCCTAAACATCAAATTCTAGGATGCATCACTAAAGGGATCACCAGCAGCAAGAAGGAGGTCCTGATTCCCCTATATAGATCTGTAGTGAGACCTCATTCTGAATACCGTGCCCAGTTCTGGAGACCTCAATTACAAAAAGATATTAATAAGGTAGAACAAGTCCAGAGATGGGTAACAAAAATTGCGAAGGGTCTGGGGATAAAACATATCAAGAGAGACTTCAGGAACTTAATATGTACAATTTGGAGGAAAAAAGAGAAAGGGGAGACATGACCGAAACCTTTAAATACATCAAGGGGGTGAATAAGGTTTAGGAGGGCAGTTTTTTTCTATATGAAAGCAAAATCAAGAACACGGGGACATGACCTCAAGCAAACTAGAGGAAAGTTCAAAACTAGCCTTAGAAAGTATTATTTTGCTAAATGAGTAGTTGATGCTTGGAATAAACTTCCAGTAGAGGTAGTGAGACAGTCAACAGTAAATGACTTCAAACATGCTTGGGACAAACATAGATCTATACTCAAAAAATGTCACCCTAAAAACATTCATACCTACAGTGAAGTTTGGAGGTGAGGACATTATGGTGTGGGGCTGTTTTTCAGCATACAGTACTGGCAAACTTCATGTCATCAAAGGATGAATGGAAAAATGTACCAAGACATCCCTGATTAAAATTTGCTGTCATCTACCAGGATAATGGAGATAAAACGAGGGTGGACATTTCAGCAAGACAATGATCCAAAACACAAAGCCAAGGAAACTCTCAACTGGTTTTAAAGAAAGAAAATAAAGCTGCTAGAATGGCCCAGCCAATCACCTCACTTGAATCCAATTGAAAATCTATGGAAAGAACTAAAGATCAGAGTTCACAGAAGAGGCCTATGGAACCTTCAAGATTTGAAGTCTGTTTGTGTGGAAAATGGGCCAAAATCACACCTGAGCAATGCATATGAATAGTTTATCTACACAGGAAGCGTCTTGAAGCTGTCATTACCAACAAAGGATTTTCTATGAAGTATTAAATACATTTTAGTTAGCCTGTCCAATACTTTTTCTCTGTGTCATTCCATTTTTCACACATAACTTCATTTCTGAACTTATTTGTGTTGGCTTCTTTATATTTAATGATTATGATTGCATGGGTTGTTACTAACATGTGGTGAAAATGTTATTTCAATAGCACCTTTAGAAATATATTTACCTAGAAAAATAGTGACGTGTTCAATACTTATTTTACCTGCTGTGTATATATACTTATATAATGTAGCAAAGTCCTGGGGCCCCTGAGGCCTGATGGTGACCCCCAGAGTTAGGAACAACTGACATCCTTCAGTGTAGAGTGGGTTAAAAGGCATGGTGGGTGTGATGCAAGATAAAATGGTGAGTGCCAGACACTTTTTGAATGCAAAGAGATTTATTGTTTCTTAAACAGAACTGTGGAAGAGAGGGTTAAAGCCAGGACACATAGTAAGGTTGAATAAAGACACCAGTCCATCCAGTTCAACCTGAGTGAGTGTCTACAATCGTCCCTAACCCTGTACATCGCACACTCAGTTCCTACCCTCAATCCAAGGTCCCCATCCATATACTAGGGCCAATTTTGGACCGAAGCCAATTAACCTACCAGCATGTCTTTGGAGTGTGGGAGGAGACTGGAGTACCCAGAGAAAACTAACAAAGGCACAGGGAGAACATGCAAACTCCAGGCAGGTAGTGTCGTGGTTGGGATTCAAACCAGCGACCCTTTTTACTGCTAGGCGAGAGTTCTACCCAATACACCACTGTGCCGCCCCTAAAAATCTACCCTTAGGTAGATGCAATGTTAATTGGCAGACTCCGAGACATCTATAGGCAGACAACTATACAGGTGAAGACCTCCAGCCAGACACCACTTCTGTATAGGTAGGATCGCTGTGTCCTATGGCAACAATCTTGTAGACATTACCAACTGTAAAGGTATTCAACACGAACAGTTCTCTGTACCCCACATTCACTCACTGTGGGTCCTTACTCAATGAGCTCCCCGTCTCTCTCACTAAACTTCAGATCCGCTAGCCAATGGATCCCCTGAGCTCTTTCACTGTAGCACTCAGTATCTTCCTCAAGCATCACCCCCTTCACTGCTGGGTCCATGGCTTGGCACTCCACAAGCGTCACCTCTGCTGTCCTGCTGGGTCCCTGACTTGGCCCCTGCTCATCAGTCCTGCTGGCTACTTAAGCTGTTCAGTCCAGATCCTCTCTGCCTTTGCCTGGTCAATATATCTCCTGTATACCTTTTTAGACTTGCTTGGCTGACTTCCCTTCTGGTTCCTGATCCTGCTTCCCGTTTCCTGATTTCCTGGCTTGTCCTGAAGTACGCTGATCCCTGGCTCCCCAACTTCCTGGCTTGTCTGACTATCCGTTCCGGTTACCGAACTCTCTATGTTATGA
The DNA here is from genome assembly GCF_042186555.1 of Aquarana catesbeiana. Classification (NCBI taxonomy): domain Eukaryota; kingdom Metazoa; phylum Chordata; class Amphibia; order Anura; family Ranidae; genus Aquarana; species Aquarana catesbeiana. The sequence continues at coordinate 465,309,861 of NC_133327.1, read as the reverse complement.
CTATGTTTGCTCTGTTTACCTTTTACTATTATTAAACTAGTGTGATTTTTACTGCACTTCTGTCTCGGTCTGATTCATGGTTTCTGACAGTAGGCGAAGGCCTTGAATTCAGAAGTGACAGTCAATCCACTTATTGGTAATATTTTTTCCAAATTGGATGAGCAGGATCACTGCATGGATCAGTTTGCCATGGCATTACAGATGCTCCTGAATCATGCTGCTCACCTGGAATTTACTACTGTGGCTGCTCCGGTACAACCTGTGTGGCAGGCCATTCCTGCTGCTGTCTATGTTCAGGCACCCGCCTCAAGTATTACCTCTATATAAGGTATGTCTGGTTCTGCTTCGCTTCCCCAGCGATTTGGGGGTGATCCAGTCCAATAGAGAGGGTTTCTCAACCAGGTTGAGATATACTTTGAGATGCTGCCCCAGGCGTTTCCCATGGACAGAAGCAAAGTAGGTTTCGTGATATCTTTGCTTTTTGAGAGAGCCTTGGCCTGGGCAAACCCTCTATGGGAGACACAAAAACCTGTTGTCCTGAGTTACCCAGAGTTTGTGGCTTCCTTTAAAAGGGTATTTGACATTCCCGCACACTCCGCTTCTGCTGCCAAGTGCCTCACGTCCATCAGAGTACGAGAACTGTTGCCAATTACGCCATGAATTCCGTACTCTGACAGCAGAGGTTGCTTGGAACAATGAGGCTCTCATGGCTGTTTTTTCTCATGGTCTCTAAGATACCAAAGATGACATAGCAGCCCGAGATATACCCACTGAGCTGGAGAAGTTGATCACGTTTGCCATCCTCATAGACTCCAGACTCAAAGAAAGACTCTTTAAGGAGCCCTTGCGGAAGCCTTCTGTACATTTGTCTCCGAGCCTTGCGGTCCCACCCTTGCCTCCCTCACCTCCCATTCCTCCTGGTACTGAGTTGGTCGTTGACAGTGAACCCATGCACTTCGGCTTCACTTGTCTCTCTGTGGATGAGAGAACGTTTAGGAGGAGGGAGAGATTGTGCCTTTATTGTGGCCAGGCTGGTCACCTTTTGAAGTCATTTCCTACCTCTGAGAGCGTTATGCATCCATGTGGCTACTTTTCCAAGAAATTGTCACCCATGGAATGCGGTTACAAGATTGGGGACAGAGAGTTGTTGGCGATCATTTTAGCCCTTAAGGAATAGAGGCATCTCCTCGAACGTACCACTGTGCCGGTTCTCATTCTTACTGACCATAAGAATCCCACATGCTTGTCTGAGGCTAAAGGCCTCTCTCCCAGAAGGGCGCAATGGGCTCTTTTCTTGTCAACCTTCAATTACATAGTCTCATTCTTACCCGGTACTAAGAATGTAAGGGATGATGCTTTGTCGTGACAATTTTCCTCCACTTCCAAGTTGAAATTGGTTCCTGTTCCAGTGATTCCTCCTGATCATATTTTGGCTACGGTTTGCATCAGTCTCATTTCTCATTTGGGTGACAAGATTCTTGCCACTCAGATACATGCTCCTCCTGAGAAATCTTGTTTCCACTGCTTTGTCCCAAGAGTCTGCCTACTGCCGTGCTCCAGACTTACCATTCTTCCAAGGCTGCTGGTCACCCAGGGAAGAATCATCTCTTTTGGGCCATTTCTCAGAAATTCTAGTGGCCTAGTCTACATGCTGATGTAGCCGCCTTCGTAGCTGCTTGTTCTGTGTGTGCTCAGTGTAAGACACAACATCTTCCAGTGGGCCTCCTACAACCCATACCCAATGGAGAGAGGTCTTGGACCCATGTGTCCATGGATTTCATTGTGGAGTTACCCAACTCTCAGGGCAACAAGGTTATCCTTATGGTGGTTGATCGGTTCTCGAAAATGTCTCATTGCATTCCACTTAAGAAGTTGCCCACATCTAAGGAACTGGCTTCCATTTTTGCTCGGGAGATCTTTCACTTACATGGGCTGCCCAAAGTGATTGTCCTGGACAGGGGTAGTAGGTTTGTGTCCCGATTCTGGCAAGCTATTTGTGCACAGTTGGTAATTCAGCTTACTTTCTTGTCTGCGTATCACCCGCAGTCTAATGGGGCCCCAGAAAGAGCCAACCAGTCCTTGGAGCAGTTTCTACCTTGCTATATTTCTGACCATCATAACAACTGGTCAGACCTCTTACCTTGGGCAGAGTTTGCTCACAATAATGCCATGAATTCTGCTTCCCGATTGTCCCCATTTATGGTGAACTATGGTTTCCAACCATCCATGTTGCCTGACTCATTTGCTCCTCAGAGAATTCCTGCGTTAGAGGAACATCTCTGCGGTCTTCGTTCCACTTGGGTACAAGTCCAGGAGTCCTTGCGACATGCCAATGATAGGTACAGACTCAATGCTGACCGCAGACGCCTGCCTGCTCCTTCCTACCAGGTTGGGGACAGGATCTGGCTGTCATCTCGCAACCTCTGACTCCGTGTTCCCTCACTGAAGTTGGCACCTCCATTTATTGGGCCTTTCCGTATTCTCTGCAGGAATGACCCAGTGGCTTACGCTTTAGACCTTCCTTTGAATATGCTCAAATGTATTTCATACCTCCCTATTAAAACCTTTGGTCTGCAACTGCTTCACCACTTCAGTGCCACGTCCTCACCCAGTGCAGGTTGAGAACCATGAGGAGTATGAAGTACAGACCATTGTTGACTCCCGTAGGTTTTGTAGGCACACACAGTACCTGGCTCATTGGAAAGGGTACAGTCTGGAGGAACGCTGCTCTTGGGTCTCATCCTCAGACATACATGCCCCTGTCCTCCTCCATGCTTTCCATAGACGTTTTCCCTAAAACCTGGTGGTCCTACAAGGGGGAGGGGTCATTGAGGTGGGGTACTGTCAGGGCTGCGCTCAGCCCCTTCAATCTCAGAGCAGGCCGCTCAGCTGTCGGTCAATTGTCAGCTCTAATCTTTCCACAGTCTCTCACCTGGTGTTGATATCCTGCTCATCAGTCCTGCTGGCTACTTAAGCTGTTCAACCCAGATACTCTCTGCCTTCACCTGGTCAATATATCAGAGACTCTCTCCTGTGTACCTGTTAAAAGACTTGCTTGGCCGACGTCCCTTCTGGTTCCTGATCCTGCTTGCTGTTCCACTACGCTGATTCTCCGGTTTCCTGATTTCCTGGCTTGTCCTGAAGTACGCTGATCCCTGGCTCCCTGACTTCCTGGCTTGTCTAACTATCCATTTCGGTTACCGAACTCTGGCTATGTTATGACTATGTTTGCTCTGTTTACCTTTTACTATTATTATTATTAAACTAGTGTGATATTTTTACTGCACTTCTGTCTCGGTCCGATGCATGGTTTCTGACACTGATGCTTTCCCACTTCTTCACCGTCCCTGCCTGGCGAGAAGTCTGCTCTGGTACTCGCCTCAGCTTACTCACAATGGTCTCCGGTAGCAAGGTGGATGGTCCCTTTGTGGCAACAGCTTCCCCTCTACCTCCAACCATGACTGGTTTCCTGGCCAGTGAAACCGTTACTTCTGGTTGTACTACAGACCCGCAGTCCCAACCCCGCACTACTTCTGGATAGGCTCTCAGATAGCCTAGCAGCCAGATGCCCCCTGGATAGGCCTTATGCCCCGTACACACGATCGGAAATTCCGCCAGCAAAAGTCTGATGTGAGCTTTTGGTCGGACCGTGTGTATGCTCCATCTGACTTTTGCTGGCAGAATTTCTGTCAGCAAAAGATTGAGAGCAGGTTCTCTATTTTTCCATTGGAAAAAGTTTCTATCAGAAATTCTGTTCGTCTGTATGCAATTCCGACACGCAAAAAACCACGCATGCTCAGAATCATCGCTTCGTATGAAACTTCCCTTTTTTAGTGCCATTGTACGTGTTGTATGTCACCGCGTTCTTGACGGTCGAAAGTTCAGAGAACATTTGTGTGACCGTCTGTATGCAAGCCAAGCTTGAGCGGAATTCCATCGGAAAAACCATCCAAGGTTTTTCCGACGAATATTTCAATCGTGTGTACAGGGCATTAGGTTTCTGGCCTAGCAGCCTGGGGCAAAATGACACATGTCCACCAAGACAGCCGTCCAGGTGGCACAGAACCCCAAACCCCTGACTCCACCCAAATAAATAGGCTCTCCCAGCAGGCCAAGGGACCCAAGAAAATGCCTTCCCATTGGCTGAGACACCCCATTCATTCCTAATCCGGCCTTGCAATGCCCTTGTCTTATCTAATGTTACCAGATACTCGGCCATCTAGTGACAAAAGAAAGAAGTGCAGCAATTCCAGAATTAGGGCAAAATCAATTGACCTCCTAAGAACTGACCAAGGCAACTTTCACTTGGTAAATAAATTTAATAGCAGCCCTGCCTAAACATCAGGGTGCTACATCTATCTATCTATATATCTATATCTATATCTATATATATATATATATATATATATACACACACACAGTATCTCACAAAAGTGAGTACGCCCCTCACATTATTGTAAATATTTTATTATGTCTTTTCATGTGACAACACTGAAGAAATGACACTTTGCTACAATGTGAAGTAGTGAGTGTACAGCTTGTATAACAGTGTGAATTGCTGTCCTCTCAAAATAACTCAACTCACAGCCATTAATGTTTAAACTGCTGGCAACAAAAGTGAGTACACCCCTAAGTAAAAATGTCCAAATTGGGCTCAAAGTGTCAATATTTTGTGTGGCCACCAATATTTTCCAGCACTGCGTTAACCTTCTTGGGCATGGAGTTCACCAGAGCTTCACAGGTTGCCACTGGAGCCCTCTTTCACTCCTCCATGACGACATCACAGAGCTGGTGGATGTTAGAGACCTTGCCCTCCTCAACCTTCCATTTGAGGATGCCCCACAGATGCTCAATAGGGTTTAGGTCTGGAGACATGCTTGGTCAGTCCATCACCTTTACCCTCAGCTTCTTTAGCACGGCATTGGTTGTCTTGGAGGTGTGTTTGGGGTCGTTATCATGTTGGAATACTTCCCTGTGGCCCAGTCTCCAATGGGATGGGCTCATGCTCTGCTTCAGAATGTCACATTACATGTTGGCATTCATGGTTCCCTCAATGAACTGTAGCTCCCCAGTGCCAGCAGCAGGCATGCAGCCCCAGACCATGACACTTCCACCACCATGATCGACTGTAGGCAAGACACACTTGTCTTTGTACTTCTCACCTTGTTTCCCGCCACACACGCTTGGCATCATTTGAACCAAATAAGTTTATGTTAGTCTCATCAGACCACATTCATTCCATTAGTTCCAGTAATCCATGTCCTTAGTCTGCTTGTCTTCAGCAAACTGTTTGCAGGCTTTCTTGTGCATCATCTTTAGAAGAGGCTTCCTTCTGGGACAACAGTCATGCACACCAATTTGATGCAGTGTGTGGCGTATGGTCTGAGCACTGACAAGCTGACCCCCACCCCCACCCCTTTAACCTCTGCAGCAATGCTGGAAGCACTCATATGTCTATTTCCCAAAAACAACTTCTGGATATGACACTGAGCAAGTGCATTCAACTTTGGTCGACCATGGGGAGGCCTGTTCTGAGTGGAACCTCTCCTGGTATTGGCTGTATGGTATTGGTCACCGTGCTGCAACTCAGTTTCAGAGTCTTGACAATCTTCTTACAGCCTAGGTCATCTTTGTGTAGAGCAACAATTCTTTTTTTCAGATCCTCAGAGATTTCTTTGCCATGAGGTGCCAAGTTGAACTTCCAGTGACCAGTATGAGAGAGTGAGAGCGATAACACCAAATTTAACACACCTGTTCCCCGTTCACACCTGAGACCTTATAACACTAATGAGTCACATGACACCGGGGAAGGGAAAATGGCTAATTTGACCCAATTTGGACATTTTCGCTTAGGGGTGTACTCACTTTTGTTGCCATAAAGAGGCAGACTCAAGGGACTACTTGGTCTTTTTTCAGCCATCACTTTTTTATGTTTCTGTATTTAATTAAACACATTAAAGCACTACTGAGCTGGAGATAACCTATTTCTTGAAGGAGTCTTTTCCACATTTTCACATGTCTTATTGCAAAGGAGCCTTTCTGTATGTGGAGGTTAAATTGTATTTCCCTTAGATGTAAACAGTGCCCCCTTGTCCTTTGTAATGACCTTAAAGTAAATAACTCTGCACCATGTTCACGGAAACTGCAGGTTGTCATTGCATGCTTTTATTATGTCTATGATCTACATAATATCAGAACACCCAGATTCTTTTAAACCACTGATTGTGTTGTACTCCTCTTAGGATGAAGGATGCATGTAAGTTTTTAGCCCCAAAGGGCATAACTTTACATTATTAAGATGTAACCTCATTTTCCACAGAGCTTCCCGATCAAACTGCATTAAGATCTGCTTGTAAAAAGGAGATATCCCATAAGGACATCATTAGCCTTGTGTGGTGAACTGTGTCAAATGCTTTTGTCAAGTCAAAGTACACTCCTAAGTTTTTGCCTACTTCCTCATAAAAAGAAAGCCCATTTGTTCGACGACTCCAGTGTTTCGTTAATCCTTGCTAAGTATTGCTTATAATATTGTTTTCTAGCAAAAATGTGTGTGTGTTTATCAAAATAACAGAGCTCAATTCTTGGAGGACATGTGGTCCAGGTGCTTTATTCACCCTTTTTTGTCTAAATGTTACTGAACCACATCAGTTTTCAGCCATTTTTGGTTCTTTTGGGGCTATGTCAATATTGTTCCCATTATGGACTTCGGTTCATCCCTTTCTTTTGTATACACAGAGCTGAAAAGGTTATTTATTACATTTGCCTTCTCTTTGTCACCAACTCTGAGTTATCTTGTAACAGTGTAAAGGACCTACATGCTCAGACCTGACCTCGACTTTGATTTAAGTTTTATATGTTTAGATATGTTCCTTGTAAATTTCAAATGAGAACAGCGTTGCTTCATTTTTATATATTTTTTTTTATTAAATGGGGGTGACACTAAGTTTATACAGTTTTATAGAGAAAAGGGGTAAGATGAAAAAGAATTTGCAAGGGGTCATCAGTCTCAATATGGTTTGATTTTTGGACAGTCCCCCCATATGTAGAGGAAGGTGCCATGTTGGGCACATGCAAACCAGCAGGTATCAGGGATATCAAAGGATTCAGTAGGGTTCAGGGAGTGATTGGGCCTGAGATTTTGTGTAGTGGAGATTAAATTGCTTAGTAGTGTATACCTCAAGTCATCAAATGGGAACATTCAATACTGTGACCATAATTGTTCAGTGGGATAAACTGTCAGTAGGTGAATATGCCACAATATCTAATCCCTGGCCCAGGTTCAGATAGAGAGATGTAGCTGGGATGTTGATGAGGGGGGGTATATAAAAATCTCCATCATTCAATCTGTCCTACATTTTTAACATATTAAGTGTCGTGGGTGGAGGGTTCCTGTCTGAGAGGTCCCATGATGCATTTTTCCAAGGAGACCATCACTTGTATTTTACATTAAGGCTCCATGCACACTGGCTTAAAAAAATGCTATTGCTCTTGACAAAAAAAAAAAACGCTAATTTTGAGTATTTTTTTTTACTAGAGTTTAGGATCATTTAGTTTTTTTTTTTGACAGAAAACCTCTCTCAAAAACGCAAAACAAAGGGTTTTTTTTCTGCCTCTAAACATTGAGCTTAAAATATGCCTCTAAATAGGGATGAGTCGAACACCCCCCGGTTCGTACCAGAACCTGTGAATGGACCGAAAGTTTGCGCGAACTTTAGAAACCCATTAAAGTCTAAGAGACGCAAACGTTCGAAATCAAAAGTGCTAATTTTAAAGGGTAATATGCATGGTATTGTCCTAAAAAGGGTTTGGGGACCCGTGTCCTGCCCCAGGGGACATGTATCAATGCAAAAAAAAAGTATTAAAAACGTCCGTTTTTTCGGGAGCAGTGATTTTAATGATGCATAAAGTGAAAAAAAAAGGTGAAATATTCCTTTAAATATCGTACCTGGGGGGTGTCTACAGTATGCCTGTAAAGTGGCGCATGTTTCCCGTGCTTAAAATAGGCCCTGCACAAAATGACATTTTTAAAGGAATAAAAGTCATTTAAAACTGCTTGCGGCTTTAATGTAATGTCGGGTCCCGGCAATATGGATGAAAATCAGTGAGACAAACGGCATGGGTACTCCCCCAGTCCATTTCCAGGCCCCTTGGGTCTTGTATGGATATTAAGGGGAACCCCGCACCCAAATTAAAAACAGGAAAGGCGTGGGGCCCTCAGGCCCTATATACTCTGAACAGCAGTATATAGGCGGTGCAAACAAGACAGGGACTGTAGGTTTGTTGTTAAGTAGAATCTGTTTGTAATTTTGAACTGGTACATTTTTAAAGTGTAGCTCCAGCCATAAAATATATTTTTAAGCTTTTTGAAAACATAGGGAAGGGTTATCACCCCTGTAACATTTGTTTTGCTGTCTGTGCACCTCTTCAGAAGATTTCACCTCACTTTCTGTCCCAAAGACAAATGTTTTTTTGAAAATTTGGGGTTTTTAGTGAAACAAGGATTGGTGCTAAAGCATCAGTGGAGAGGAGTTACAGGAGAGAATTTCCTTTCCTAGGGGTAGATTTCATCTCACTTCCTGTTGTCTCCTTCCGTTTGCAAGTAGGATTCGTTTGTAAGTTGGATGTTTGAAAGTAGGGGCCTGCCCTATATACTCTGCAGAAATTGGGGCCTTAGGTGTTGGTGTTGCCACAACACTGTAAGCCCTCACAGTTACTCTTGATGGGCGCAGGAACGGGCCGCCATACTGTGAAATATTAGATCAAGAATTGTAATTACATGCCATTGTTGAACAGGGGCAGAAAAATTGGGCCTTTGGTGGTGGTGGCGGTGCTGGTGCCACAACACTGTAAGTCCTCACAGTTACTCTTGGTGGGCGCTGGGACGGGCCCTGCTGTGAAATATTATATCAAGAATTGTAATTACATGCACCTGTTGAACAGGGGCAGAAAAATTGGGCCTTTGGTGATTGTGGTGGTGTTGCCACAACACTGTAAGCCCTCACAGTTACTCTTGGTGGGCGCAGGAATGGGCCCTGCTGTGAAATATTAGATCCAGAATTGTAATTACATGTCCCTGTTGAACAGGGGTAGAAAAATTGGGCACTGGTGCTGGTGCCACAACACTGCAACCCCTCACAGATTCTCTTGTTGAGTGCAGGAACAAGCCCTGCTGCAAAGTATTGCATCAAAAATTGTAATTGCACGCCCCTGTTAAACAGGGGCTGAAAAAGTGGGCCTTAGGCACTGGTGCCACAACACCGCAACCCCTCACAGATACTCTAGTCGGAGTGCAGGAACGAGCCCTGCTGCAAAGTATTGCATCAAAAATTGTAATTACACGCCCCTGTTAAACAGGGGCTGAAAAATTGGGCCTTAGCCACTGGTGGCAGCGCCCAGAACCAAAAATGTTCTTACAAGCTATCAGCATTGATCATTGAGGAGGAAGAGGATAATCACTCAGCATAACAGGATAGTCACTCAGCATCAGCATAGGCAGTCTTGAAGGGATCTGACATTTCAAAAAAAATTATTCAGTTACATCAGCATCAGGTGCCTGGTAGCTGGTGGTGATCCAAGACTGATTAATTTTTTTATGAAGGTCAGTCGATCGAACGAGTTCGTGGACAGGCGCACCCTGTGATCGGTTACAATGCCTCCAGTAGCATTAAATGTGCGTTCCGAAAGAACGCTGGATGCAGGACAGGCCAGTAGCTCAATTGCATACTGTGCAAGCTCTGGCCAGTGATCCATCCTCAAGACCCAGTAACCCAGAGGATTTCCGGTGGGAAAGGTGTCCAAGTCAGATCTTGCCCCTAGGTATTCCTGCACCATGTAAAACAGACGCTGGCGATGGTTGCTGGAACCAGTCATACCTTGGGGCTGCTGACTAAAAAATTGTCTGAACGCATCGGTCAGACGCCCACCTTCTCCACTGCTCCTTCTTTGACTGACTGAAGCCTCAGCAACACGTTGTCCAGGAACAGGAGTTTGTAACCTCCCAGTCTCTGGGAACGCATTGCACAGACCTTTCTGCAAGGCCTCCCGAAGATGTTTCATCCTCTGCTCCCTCTGCGATGGCAAGATAAGGTCTGCAACCTTACCCTTGTAACGTGGATCCAGGAGGGTTGCCAGCCAGTATTGATCCCTCTCCTTGATACCAGGAATATGAGGATCCTTCCACAGGCTTTACAGAATCAGAGAGGCCATGCAGCATAGGTTTGCTGAGGCATTCGGTCCAGAGTCCTCTGGGTCACTAAGGATGACTTGATCTTACAGAGGGGTTAAAGCCTATGCGGAGCTGCCTGCCCCAACTAAAGCAACACTATGGAAGGCGGCCGGAAAGGGTTTTTCCCTCACGGAGCACTGGGCACCTGTCCACCCTCTTTGGGGAAATCCTAATTTGCCTAATTTAGAACAATCCCTGATCCCTAGTTATGGGCGGGTCTTGGTATTAAAACACTAAAAGATATTATGCCCGCTGGTGTATTAATGTCCTTTGCCCATATGTCTAGGAAATATGGGCTCCCGGGATGGATGTATTTCTGCTATGCCCAGCTGCGCCACGCGGCTAGGGCACAGTTCCCTGTACCACCACTCCTCCAGCTAGACCCACTGGAAGATCTATTGTCTGGTAGTGACTTAGAGAAGCCTCTCTCTGCTTTATACAGTACCCTGCTGCCTAAGGACTCTCCCAAGATGGATAGATTGTGGAATGCATGGAAGCTGGATGTCCCCACATTGGACAGAGAGGACTGGGAGGCCTGCCTGGAGCATGGTCCTAAACTGGTGATCTCGGCCGGAGATAAACTGATACAAACAAAATTTTTGCATAGAACTTACTTTACTCCGGCGAGACTATCCAGGATGTACCCTGATAGGGATCCACACTGCCCTAGATGCCGGATGCAGATCGGTACATACCTTCATATGTTTTGGGACTGCCCCGCATTGTCGAAGTTCTGGGCGGGGGTATTTGATCATTTAAATGTCCGGATGGATTTGTCTGTCCCCAGAACACCTGAGTTGGCCCTTTTGGGGATGACATGAGGATGGGCATAGATCTCACCATAGTAAAATTTTAATTTCGCTTCTCCTCTATTATGCCAAAAAAGAAATCCTCTTTAACTTGACCTCTGCTAGCCCCGCAGTCCTCTCATCTTGGGAAAATAGAATTAATGCTGCCTTGCCTCTCTATAAGTTGACGTACATTATTTGACAAAGTCTGGCTTCCCTGGACTACTTAGTAGAGAAGTTATAATAATCTCATACTGGTTGTTATGTCAAAAGATAAATGAGTTACAGTGGGTTTGATTGGTTTTCTCTTCACTGCCTCCGGTGTGGCCTCTTCCTCCTCCCGCACCTTCTATCCCGTTGCCCTCCCCCCCTCATTCTCCTTCTTCTTACCCTGCCTGGTATGATCCATACATGTGATTTTCCCTCATTGCATTAAGTGTATTATGTTTACTTATGTTGGATAATGTGCGATAAACAGCATGTGAGGATTGATATTGTTTAAAGACATATATGTGGACTGTATGACATTGTAAGTACTGCATACCTTCGTTTGCTTTGTACTGTGAATTATTATTTTCAATAAAGCACTCCTGATTGTTAAAAAAAAAAAAAAAGGATGACATGATCCGCAGCCACCTCCTCCTAGCCACGTACAAGTCCATGGGTTTCTTGGGATTGTAAATGATCCCTTGAAGACTGCTGCTGATGTTGAGTGCCAGGCTCCACCTCCATGCTGACACAATCCTCCTCCTCCTCTTCCTGTGTGATCGGCAGGCATGCAGGAACACTGTCTGGATAAAGGGGGCCTTGAGAGGTAAGGAAGTCCTCCTCTTCCTCCCTCTGTTTTGCCTCAAGTGCCCTGTCCATTATTCCACGCAGAGTGTGCTGCAACAGGTGGACAAGAGGTACAGTGTCTCTGATGCATGCACTGTCAATGCTCACCATCCTCGTGGCCTCCTCAAATGGTGACAGGACAGTGCATGCATCCCTGATCATAGCCCACTGGCGTGGGGGAAAAAAAACAAGCTCCCCTGACCCTGTCCTGGTGCCATAGTCGCATAGGTACTCATTGATGGACCTCTGCTGCGTGTGCAGCCACTGCAGCATGGCCAACGTTGAGTTCCACCTGGTGGGCATGTCACAGATTAGGCGGTTCTTGGGCAGGTTAAATTCCTTTTGGAGGTCAGCCAGCCGAGCACTGGCATTATATGACCTGTGGAAATGCACACATACTTTCCTGGCCTGCCTCAGGACATCCTGTAAACCTGGGTACCTGCCCAAGAAACGCTGCACCACCAAGTTAAGGACGTGAGCCAAACAGGGCACATGGGTCAGTTGTCCCTGTCGGAGGGCGGAGAGGAGGTTGGTGCCATTGTCGCAAACCACCATACCTGCCTTAAGCTGGCATGGCGTCAACCACCTCTGAACCTGCCCCTGCAGAGCTGACAGAATCTCTGCCCCAGTGTGGCTCCTGTCTCCAAGCACACCAGCTCAAGCACCGCATGGCATCTTTTTGCCTGCGTGCTTGCGTAGGCCCTTGAATGCCTATGGAGCACCACTGGTTCCAGGGACAAATCTGCACAGGAAGAGGCCATGGAGGAGGAAGAAGAGGAGGGGGTGGAGGAGAGAGGTGTGGCAGAATCACCACTAGTAGAATTTTGGAGGCATGGTGGTGGAACAACCTCCAACACTACTGCACCCTGTCCTGCATCCTTCCCAGCTGCCAAAAGAGTCACCCAGTGCGCGGTGAAAGGTAAGTAACGTCCCTGTCCATGCCTGCTGGACCATGAGTCAGCGGTAAGGTGCACCTTACCGCTGACTGCCCTGTCCAGCGAAGCCAAGACATTCCGGTAGAGAGCCGGAATCGTCTTCCGTGAGAAAAAGTGGCGTTTGGGAACCTGCCACTGAGGAACCGCACATTACACAAACAAAAGGGGCAGAGTCTACCAACTGAAAAGGCAGCAGTTGAAGTGCTAGCTATTTAGCCAAGCTAGCATTCAACCGCTGGGCATGTGGATGGCTGGGAGCGAACTTCTTTCGGCGGTGCAGCAGCTGGGGCAGGGAAATTTGCCTGGTACAATCTGACGTCAGTGTACCGATAGCAGATTGCCCCCAAGTACTTGGCTGTGACACACCTAATTCTACACCTTCATTCCTCTCAGTGCAGGTCTCAGAGAGGACTGAAGGTATAGTGGGGTTGGAGATCCCAGCTGATGAGGAGCAAGGAGAGGTCCTCTTTGGTGTGGGTATTTTAGGTACGCTTGCATGGCAGGTCGACATATGTCTGGTCAAGCATGTGGTGCCCAAGCAGTTGATGTTTTGGCCACGCGAGATACACTTTAGACATATGTTGCAAATAGCAGTGGTGGGATCTGATGCACTCGTCTCAAAAAAGGCCCACACCAAAGAACTGCCCACGCCCTGCACATGCGGAGCTCTGCGGTGTGATGCAGTCGGTGTGCTGCCCTTAAGCTGGCCCCTGGAGGGCATCTTGCCTCGTTGGTGATGTGCCTCCTCCTCCTCTCAGGCACCCACATGGAGTCAGTGACCTCATCATCCCCTTCCTCCTCATCACTGAAGAAAACCTGGCAGTATGCTGCAGCTGGGGGAACATGACTGCCAGATTGCTGTCCTTCTTGGGCACCCCCTTTTTTGGGCTCACAATACTGCCTTCCTCTAGCTGGGAACCATCATCGGAGCCTCCAAAACGCTGGGCATCCTCCTGGAGCATGTATCCAACACTGTGGTCAAACAGTTCGGGGGACTCCTCAGGAGGACATGGTGGTGCTAGGGAAGGAGTGACTGATGCCATTGAGCCGAGGGAAGAGGCTGCGTTGGCAGCTGCTTTGCCAGACAAAGTACCCTGAGCCTGGGCGAGAGAGGACGAAGACGGCTTGGTCATGCACTCTACCAAGTCTTCCGCATGTTGCAGCTCAACACGGCCAGCTGCCGAAAAAAAGGACATGCGTGTCCCACGGTTACGTGCTGATGAGGATGCACCGTCTCCACGACCAGCACTGCTTGCCCTCTTTTATTGGCTTGTGACTGTCTGCCTCTACTTATGGCCTTCCAGACATACTAATGGCCTGCAGTGAGATATGTATCTGCACAAAGCTGGGATATATATATATATATATATATATATATATATATATATATATATATATATATATATACACTGACACTGCAGCTAGCAGAATCAACTGCCTGCCTGTAGTATTATTAGTATGAGAACAGCAGCAATTGTCTTCAGGTAGCTTTAGGTGCACACTGTGCAGAGGACACAGTACATGAACTGTAAATACTGTAGCTGTCTGCCTGTGGTATTAATAGTATCAGAAGAACACCACCAATTTTCTTCAGGTAGCTTTAGATGCACACTGTGCAGAGGACACAGTACACTAACTGTAAATACTGTAGCTGCCTGCCTGTGGTATTAATAGGATCAGAAGAACACCACCGATTTTCTTCAGGTAGCTTTAGGTGCACACTGTGCAGAGGACACAGTACACTAACTGTAAATACTGTAGCTGCCTGCCTGTGGTATTAATAGGAACAGAACAACAGCAATTGTCTTCAGGTAGCTTTAGGTGCACACTGTGCAGAGGAAGCGCTACACAGCTGTGCGGCTGCACAGATCGGGAAATGTCTCACTGCCTGTTATTAGCGTTGCAGAGAGTCAGCTTCCTGTCGGGTGCGGGCACTGGCACGTGGAGCTGCTAACACGTCTGAGCTCATCCTTATTCATGGGGGGGTCGACTTCAATGATCCAACCCTACCTTCCCACAAGAAGAACCCACCACTGTGTTTCCCGTAAGTTATATTTGAGATTAATTATCTCTCAGATATGATTTGGGTTAATGAGAGTTCTTTGACCATGAGTGAAAGCTTTAACACAATAACAAAACATTTTTGGTATGTAGTAAGTAGGCCTAGACTAATACACATCTAATTGTACAGGAAAATGGTAAAAATCATGGATTACATGAAGGAATACAGAGCATATTTCTTAAAACATTCATCCACAAACAGTAGAACAGAAAAGACATAAGACAAACATATTTAGTTACAGTAGTTACCAGGCTATTGCCCACAAAGGTTCCATTCAGGTGACCGCTCTACCAGAGAGTGTGTGTTTCCCTCCCATCTAGTCTGTGTATATCATTACAGGCTGATGCCTCATTGGTTGGCATGGCATGGCTCTGATTGGTGGGCCTCCCTATTAAGGATTGGCTAAATCTCCAATCCCTAGAGTTATCATAGTTCAGCCCCTTTTAATGCAAATCCTTGGCTCAGACTTTTGAACTTGAGATTTAACCTTGTAAGTAGACATTTTCAGGGAAATTAAGTATTCACGACGGGCTGGCCACTGGCCCTCACTGCATATCTAAACAAGGGATCCTTTGAAGTGAATGTTTGTAGAACAAAAAGGTTTGGGTCCCATTGTTTAGATACAGGCAGTCCCCGAGTTACGAACATCCGACTTGCGAACGACTCCTACTTACGAACGAGAGGTGGCACATCGGAAAACGACGTCTGCGCATGCACGGCAACTTGACAGAACATCGAAAAACATCGGAAAACGACTTCTCTGCTGTTCTGCGCATGCGCTTCCGACTTACGAACATATTTGACTTAAGAACAAACCGGCAGTCCCTAACCCGTTCATAACACAGGGACTGCCTGTACACAAGCTTAGGCACTGACTCGTCTGTATAACAGAGACTTCTGTGACGATATCTAACACACCCACATTGATACAAGTCTAAGTGAAATATATTCATATTTCATTTACTTTACAACTATTAGTGGAGATTTCACGTAAACTCATAAGGCAACAACTGGTATAAAAAAGTCTCTACTTATTTTTTCAGTTTGGCCATTTATAATACTTATGTGATTTACCATAAATCCACCGAGACCCATATATCCTATCTTCATTATCAAGAAGAAATTATCACCGCCCTTTTGTACTCTGAAGAGGCCCACCAGAAAGCATTCTCTCGGATTCAGTATGCAGACTTCACGAGCGCCATTTTCCTGAGAAATCACCCCCCCCCCCCCCCCGTGCAACAAGCCAAGGATTTCAAAAGAAATGCAGGGTGTGCTCTATAAGAGGAGTTAGAAGAGACACCATTTATTATTGTACCCAGTGTCCTTCCCAACCAGGTCTCTGTATAGGTGACTGTTTCTGATGTTACCATACTTTGCTACATTATTAGGGATGGTCAATTCCTGTCATTTACCTCCACACCCCTTATGCCACTGCACTAAACTGTACATACCTCTGCCTTCTTGGGAACTGACCCTGGCCTGTTATTTGACCAAGCTTCTGCTTAACGCTAAACTGAAGTCTCTACTTCAGTTTAGCTACAACTCTCTGCCTGCTCCGGAACTGACCCTGGCCTGTTATACAACCATGCTTTTGCCTAAAGCTAAACTTTACATACCTCTACCTGCTCTGGAACTGACCCTGGACTGTTTATTGACTACGTTTTTTGCCTGCCTCTTGGACTGATGTTTTACCCTGCTCCTGGAGTAGTGGGATTCATAACACAGGGGTCTCACATATGTGAGGGGCTTCAGAATTGTTTTTATGGATGAAGAAAACATTTTTTTTTGTTTTCTCATTCCCAGATTAGGGTCTGGAGACCAGAGGCTTCAACTAGATTTGGGTGGGAGAAGCCTGTACCCCTATCCCCATTCTTTCTGACCTCTGTCTGCTACCTGTACTATGGACAGTGTTCCTGTCTACTACCAGGACCAATATTTTGGCACTGCTGGCAATGTATATGAACTGATCCTGGACTATGAACAGTATGAACAGTATCCCTGCCTGTACTGACTATGGATAATATTCCTGCCTGCTGCCTGGATAATTGCGTTCACTGTCACTGACCAAAACCACAGATAATCTTTTGTTTACCCTTTGCTCGGCAGAATGTATTTTGGGGTGTAATTCTTGGTATGTGCATGCTATATGTTAGAAATATGAAGGACCTTCATAAATGTGATAGGTTGTCAGGAAATTACATGTGTAATTTGTGTTCCTAGAACACCTGGAGGTGCTACTTGCATGTTGGGCCTCTGTATGTGGCCAGGCTGTATAAAAGTCTCACACGTGGTATCGCCATACTCAGGTGGTATGCACATGCAGTTTCTTAGAAATATATCTTGTAAATGAAAGGAAAACGAAGTAGATGTGGCGCTGTTCTATTATGCACCTATCCTTAATAAGCCAAAGAACTACTGATGTAAACAAAATGAATTCAATTGAATAACTAAAATTGTGCACTGATACATGCATGTGCATAAAGGTGCATTAACATGTAGCGCCCTGCTCCTGTTGATCAGGCGCTTGCATGTAAATTTAGGGGGTTATCTGTTTTGTATATAGTTCGGATTTAAACTATGGCTAAATTAATTTCTGTTCCAGCATTGGTTGTGTTGCCTGTAGTTCCGCATTGTTTTCTGTAGGTGTCGTTGTCACCACAGGCCAGTGTTGGAAAGCAAAGGGCTGAAGTGTATTGAGTGCTCTTCTTTCTCTGAAGTAACTCAGCAGAGGTTGTCCGCCGCTGTGCTTTCTGGGAAAGAGTACTTAAGGGGTAGATGCCATTTTTGGCTGCTAGGTAAGTGAGAGAGACCTATCCGGGTGGGCAAAGATCTTTAGACTGAAGGTGCGTTAGTCTGCAAGATCTTAAATTCCTCAGTGATCTAAAAAAGGTATTTGAATTCTCCTGCAACTCCCTTTCTACCTCTTCACTGCTATTTCCTTTCAAGTTTTGCAATAAAGCATTGGAAACAGAACAAAGTGACTGGTGCATACGTTGGTGGGCGCAAGGCCCAATATAGACTCTAAGTTCCTGATGTGGTGAAAATACAGGTAAGGGGTGACGGCAACAACCCAATTTAAATCAGCAGCTCCTTCGGGGGTTCTTGCTACAAACATATTTACTACATGTTGTCACGAATCCACACCCCAACGGCTACTAACTAACCGCGACGTGCGTTCCGTGACCGGGGTATATGAGGAACTAAGGGAATAAGGGGGAACTTATACTGCGCATGTAAGACTGGCTATAGTATTTTCACAGCCTGCACTACCTTTGGCCACCACTAGAGGGAGACTCCACTCCAATCCAGCTAGCTGACCACACACAGGCAGATACAAATCTTACATACAATCTGGTGCACTCTAAGGGTTGGGGAGCAATCTAGCAATTACTACACACTTCTAGGATTCCTCCAGCTATCCTGCAAGCTTGAACCCCGGTGTTAATCACTCTTCCCACTGTCCCCACACCCACACACCAGACACACAATAAACGATAGCCTGCCACCACCCAACAGTTTGTCCGCAGACTGGTCTGCTGAGCCACCACACACACAGATCTCCGTCTGGAAGATCTGTTAGCTTACAATCTGCATGCAATCTGCCAACACACAGTGCAATTGCATACCGATTGGTACGTAACTTAAACCGAGTACTTAGGCACTAAAATACAACAACCTCTCCAGAGATATGAGTCCTAGCTTAGTACACAGAAGTCACTTATTAATTTTATCATTTAATATCCCGAAAGTGGGCAGTGCATATAAGATATACAAAGAAAAAAGATTTACCAAAAAAGATACAAAAAATGCAGAAAGACACACCAATTGGTAATTTGCTATGAAAATAAAAAGGGATAAAAACAGAAATAAACTTTACCAAGAAAATCTATCCGTTAGTAGAAGCATACTGGAACATGTGGGAACTCCCCAGTTTTGAACTGGCTTCGTGGAAGAACAATGTCCATATCTCAGTCTACCCAATTTATTGAAATATGGATGTGGGCTGGACTTTAGCCCTTGGCCAATCAACCCTGGGGGGGTGTTCCTGTCTCAGCCCACAAATGTTTTGTGTTCTGAAATGACCAGAGTCAAATTGGCCCAGAACGGCGCTGATTGCTGGGTCATGGATAGGATTTCCGATACCAGCGCATCATGCCGATCGCAACAGTACCAATCACTGCCTGCCTGCCGCAATCAGGCGCCATATAGCGGTTTTGTGTGGTTCTCCAGGATTCCACACCTGCTAAACATACAGAGTCACATGTACACGTAACCCATCAGGTGTACGATCACAAGGAATTATTTTCATCTCTCTGCCGTTAATATTTTAGCTTTTATGAGAGATAAAAATGGTTCCTTAGATCTCTTGATATTAATCAAAGCTTACAGACTGTCCGGAGCCTTGTGAATGCCCCCTGCAGATCCGTGTGGCCAAGATGACTAGCAGATTTCTTTGAGCCTCAGGAAGCTGGCAATCTATGTTTACTCTAATGGGAACTTTTATTGGCATCTAGGTGTCACATTGATCCTAGAAAAAATCTCTGTCCTTTTCAAATGCTAATGAAAGAACATATGTGCATGACTGACATAGAATACTATATTTCTAATAACCCAGAATTAAACTACATCTACAGTTACACTACTTCTACAGATCACATCACATCTAGTTAAGGCAAAACTATCCTACGCTTATATTTTCGTCACATCTCCCCCTTCCAGATGACGCACAGCTGAGCCTAAACGGGTCAGCTAACGCGTCTGCATGGAAGATTCCCTAAGATGGGGGTGAAGGTTCCCCCAACTGAAGCTTGGCACCACCGACATTTCAGCCTGTCCCTTTGCAGATAGGAGAGGGCGACCGCACCCCTCTCTGACTGATCCTAACGGGTCTGGATCAGGATTGGCCAGCAGATTGCCCTGCGGATCCACTTCATCCACTGGCCACTGACTACCTACTGAAAGGGTACAGGCAAATTTGTCATTGTGTGTTGTCAGCATTCTCAGCCATTGGCCCTGGCCATCTGGTAGTACTCTATGAGCTACCACACCCAGATGTTTGAGCCTGGCATAAGGCCGTCCCTGGGTGGTCCGGGCCTGGTTCCATGACTTGGGTACCAGGGCCTCCACTCTTTGGCCTGTCTCCCACACTTTTTCTCGTTCTGCCTCAACAGAAGGCCTGCCAGCACAACCCCTGAATTCCTCTACGCTGACACCAAACATATCAGCCTGTAGGAACGCAGTGCCATCAGCTGCAGCCTCTGAGAGAGCAGATTTAGATGGGGTCAGTTTTCCTCCATAATCCTGCGGTTCTTCCCCTGTTATGCACAGCAACGAATCCTCAATTATGATACTCATAGCTGTGGGGACAGAGGATAAAGCCACAAAACACTTTATTCTGCCAGGGGTCATGCTCTGACCCGTGTCATACTCTCCTACTCTGTCCTCAGCAGAAGGCCTGCCAGCACAACACCTCAGTTCCTCTGGGCTAACATCAGACTTATCAGCCAGAAAGTACCCGGTGTTGTCAGCTGCAGCTGCTGAGATGGTAGGCCCTGATGGGGCCAAATTTGCCCTGTCACCCTGTAATATTCCCTCAGTGACACACAGCAATGAATCCGCAATAGCAGTACTCGCAACTATGGTGACAGAGGAGAAGATCACAGAAGACTGAATTCCACCTGGGGTTGTCCTTTGACCCACATCCCATACTCCTACTCCATCCTCAGCAGAGCATCTGTTGGCACAACACCTGAGTTCTTCTGGGCTGGCAACAAATGTATCATCCCCTAAGAAATCAGTGCTGTCAGCTGCAACTGCCAAGGGAGTAGAGTCAGATTGGATCAGATTTGCCCCCTCACCCTGTGGTCTTTCCTCTGTGATGCACAGCCCAGAATCCACAATGGAAGTACTGGTAGCTATGATGGCAGAGGAGCAGACTACAGAAGACTTTGCCTCACATAAGGTTACAAGCACACCTTGCTTGTCCTTACCAGGATCTACTGAAACACAGTTTTCCTTTTCAGCAGGTACTTCAAAACATTCCTTTTCTTTACAAATGGTTACAGAGTCACAGTCCTGTTCCCTGTTCACCCTCATCCCGCCATCCCAAACTGGCAATCCGTCAGCCAGACCTCTGTACTCCTCCAGGCTGATGTCAATTTTAACAGCCTCAGGGGACTCAGAGCGATTTGCCACAGACGTCAGGGAGACAACAGTGTGAGAGGACCTCAGGCCTGCTTGACCAAGTTCACAAGGGTCCGACCCAGTTGGATTGGGCCCTTTCACAGACTGTCCCTCTGTAGCAGTGGGCAATGACCAGTTTGGGGCAGACCGGTTAGCCCCAGGAGTCACCACTGCAGCAGAGGGAACGTCTGCAAGGCACAGATCATGACTTATTACATCACACAAAACATTATCAATTTCAGAGTTCATTCTGACTTTAGTTTCCTCTCTGGGCCTTGGCTCCAGAAACCCATTAGGGCCTGGACCTGGCACACAGTCACTAGTCCCCTGACCCTCCCCAGAGTTCCCAACGTGCACTGAGTCACCCAACAGTACTTTACGTGAATCCGGGGCTTCAGGTGGAGATGCAGGTTTCAGGGGGGATGAATTTGGCTCATAGCGGGCTACCAACTGCACCCGGTCAGTACCCGATAGTACATTACTGGCATCTGCTATGCCTACTTCTCTCACTTTGCTTTTTGATCCTCTGAGCAAAGCAACACAAGCTGTTGGTAACACAGGGATGACTCCTCCAACCCCTGTGATAACTGTGGCTTTCTTTGGGACCACATCCTCATGGCTCCTCGATCCTGAAAGAGCTAGGACATCCGTGGATCCCATATCTCGGAGTCCGACTGAAACATTATTACCTGCGGTAACCAGTTCCAGGGTATCCACACGGCCTCCTACATTTGTGGGATCTGCTCTGCCCACTTCTTTCACTTGGCTTTCAGATTCCTGGTTCAACGAAACACAAGCCATAAGCATGACAGGGATGGCTCCTCCACCTCCTGTGACAACCATGGCTTCCCCTGGGATCACATCCTCACAGCTCCTCAATCCTGGAAGAGCTAGGACATCCTCTGATCCCATAGCTTGGAGTCCAACTGTAACACTGTTACCTGCGGTAACCAGCTGCAGGCTATCCGCATGGCCTCCTACATACGTGGGATCTGCTCTGCCCACTTCTTTCATTTGGCTTTCAGAGTCCAGGTTCAACGAAACACAAGCCATAGGCACGGCAGAGATGGCTCCTCCACCTCCGGTGACAACCATGGCTTCCCCTGGGATCACATCCTCACAGCTCCTCAATCCTGGAAGAGCTAGAACATCCTCTGATCCCATAGCTTGGAGTCCAACTGTAACACTGTTACCGGCGGTAACCAGCTGCAGGCTATCCGCATGGCCTCCTACATACGTGGGATCTGCTCTGCCCACTTCTTTCATTTGGCTTTCAGAGTCCAGGTTCAACGAGACACAAGCCATAGGCACGGCAGAGATGGCTCCTCCACCTCCGGTGACAAACATGGCTTCCCCTGGGATCACATCCTCACAGCACCTCAATCCTGGAAGAGCTAGGACATCCTCTGATCCCATACCTCGGAGTCCGACTGTAACGCTGTTACTTGCGGTAACTGGCTGCAGGTTATCCGCTCGGTCTCCTACATTTTCCCCAACAAGCAACACAGTAGGGGGTGCACTTTTCATACTTGCTGGTGGGCTAGGCCTCCTCCTCTTTGGACAAAGGCTCAAGTAATGTCCACCTTGGTTACAGACAAAACACTTCAAGGTTTCCACAGATGTAGGTCTAGTTCTTGTAGTTCTTGATGCAGATGGAGGTGATGTTGCATTTCCATGCTGGATTTGGGTACTGTTCAGTTTGTGCTCTCTCCCTCTTTGCTTCATCTGCTGTAGTGATTTCTTCCGCTGAGAGGGTTTGAGAACAGAATCATGCTGTCTCACACAGTCATCTGGAATGGCACAGTCTCTGGATTTAGATGCCATGGTGAACTGTTCATGGTCATCCTCTATCAACGCACATAAAAGTTGGGTCCTCGTCTTGCCGACTGTACTGATGCCTCTTAGCTCACAGAGGTCAATCGCGGTCTCTTCGGATTGCCTCTTGTACCAGCATATCATCTCGTGGGTTACCATCTCCAAGTTTTTTGCCCAAATAAAAGATAGAAAAGAAAAAACAAGAGGGGGTGGGGAGCAAATAGCCAAGTATGTCTTCTACAAAAAAAAAGTTATGCACTGAGTGAGCTTCTGTAGGTCAGTTGCTTCTAACAAGCTTCCAACCTTTAGTACATAGGTTAAATGAATAAACCATGTACTAATGTACTAAGCAAATTCCGCTCGCTGCCGCCAATCTGTCACGAATCCACACCCCAACGGCTACTAACTAACCGCGACGTGCGTTCCGTGACCGGGGTATATGAGGAACTAAGGGAATAAGGGGGAACTTATACTGCGCATGTAAGACTGGCTGTAGTATTTTCACAGCCTGCACTACCTTTGGCCACCACTAGAGGGAGACTCCACTCCAATCCAGCTAGCTGACCACACACAGGCAGATACAAATCTTACATACAATCTGGTGCACTCTAAGGGTTGGGGAGCAATCTAGCAATTACTACACACTTCTAGGATTCCTCCAGCTATCCTGCAAGCTTGAACCCCGGTGTTAATCACTCTTCCCACTGTCCCCACACCCACACACCAGACACACAATAAACGATAGCCTGCCACCACCCAACAGTTTGTCCGCAGACTGGTCTGCTGAGCCACCACACACACAGATCTCCGTCTGGAAGATCTGTTAGCTTACAATCTGCATGCAATCTGCCAACACACAGTGCAATTGCATACCGATTGGTACGTAACT
Organism: Aquarana catesbeiana; assembly: GCF_042186555.1. Lineage (NCBI taxonomy): Eukaryota > Metazoa > Chordata > Amphibia > Anura > Ranidae > Aquarana > Aquarana catesbeiana. Next base: position 465,286,127 of record NC_133327.1, on the reverse strand, counting down.
TAAACCGAGTACTTAGGCACTAAAATACAACAACCTCTCCAGAGATATGAGTCCTAGCTTAGTACACAGAAGTCACTTATTAATTTTATCATTTAATATCCCGAAAGTGGGCAGTGCATATAAGATATACAAAGAAAAAAGATTTACCAAAAAAGATACAAAAAATGCAGAAAGACACACCAATTGGTAATTTGCTATGAAAATAAAAAGGGATAAAAACAGAAATAAACTTTACCAAGAAAATCTATCCGTTAGTAGAAGCATACTGGAACATGTGGGAACTCCCCAGTTTTGAACTGGCTTCGTGGAAGAACAATGTCCATATCTCAGTCTACCCAATTTATTGAAATATGGATGTGGGCTGGACTTTAGCCCTTGGCCAATCAACCCTGGGGGGGTGTTCCTGTCTCAGCCCACAAATGTTTTGTGTTCTGAAATGACCAGAGTCAAATTGGCCCAGAACGGCGCTGATTGCTGGGTCATGGATAGGATTTCCGATACCAGCGCATCATGCCGATCGCAACAGTACCAATCACTGCCTGCCTGCCGCAATCAGGCGCCATATAGCGGTTTTGTGTGGTTCTCTAGGATTCCACACCTGCTAAACATACAGAGTCACATGTACACGTAACCCATCAGGTGTACGATCACAAGGAATTATTTTCATCTCTCTGCCGTTAATATTTTAGCTTTTATGAGAGATAAAAATGGTTCCTTAGATCTCTTGATATTAATCAAAGCTTACAGACTGTCCGGAGCCTTGTGAATGCCCCCTGCAGATCCGTGTGGCCAAGATGACTAGCAGATTTCTTTGAGCCTCAGGAAGCTGGCAATCTATGTTTACTCTAATGGGAACTTTTATTGGCATCTAGGTGTCACATTGATCCTAGAAAAAATCTCTGTCCTTTTCAAATGCTAATGAAAGAACATATGTGCATGACTGACATAGAATACTATATTTCTAATAACCCAGAATTAAACTACATCTACAGTTACACTACTTCTACAGATCACATCACATCTAGTTAAGGCAAAACTATCCTACGCTTATATTTTCGTCACACATGTCTTCAGATTTGTGCTAATAATCAAAGAAAAAAGAAAAACTAAATACCAAAACAAGAAAACAAAAAGAACCAGGTGAGTATATAATATCCGAGTAAGATATACAATCCCAAATAAAGAATAGATAATGGAACTAAATTAGTGCCAATACTTCCATTGAAATATATGAAAAAATATGTATAGATATAATCACATTGATAAATGTACAAAGAAAGTGCGTTTGTGCTGGTGAAATTCTAATTTAAATATATACATTTGAAAAATAAATAAATAAATAAATAATCCCAACAATGAATGTACAAAATAAAGTGCTTCTGTGTTTCTGTGCTGGTGAAACCAATTTTTGATAATTTCCACTTTTCAAAGGTGATCATAGCATGCGTGTCTTATCCGTGGTCTTATTGTGGCTGCACTCACCGGAATTCCCGCCCCCTTCCTGGGGTGTGGAGCATTCACAGTATATGCCACTGTGTAGCACTTTGGAGGCTGGATATTCCCCGATGTAATGCAGTTTCCACTCTTGTCCCATATATCATATAAAGCATAGAGGAAAAAGGATTCCAAATAGTGTAATATTGTTTCAACTATTTATTGCTTGAAAAGCATAAGAAAGGTACTCACATTCAGTGAAAAACATTAAAGCATTTGTTGCTGACACAAAAAACGGCGTCCGGAAGTGATGCAGGAGCGTGTGTTGACCCCGCCCTACGCGTTTTGTCACTCTGACGTCATCTGGAGCACACCTTATAAATGGACAACTTTGAAAAAATTGTGTTTTCATTTTCTTTCCACATTTCCAAAAACTTGTGGAAAAAATTACATGTTCAAAAGATTCATTACGCCTCAACAAAAACGTAAATGTATTTTATTGGAATTTCATGTGATAGACCAACACAAAGTGGCACACAAATGTAAAGTGAAAGGAAAATGATAGACGGTTTTCAAATTTTTTTACAAATAAATACCTGAAAAGTGTGGCGTGCTTTTGTTTTCAGCCCCCTTTACCCTGATACCCCTAATTAAATTCTAGTGGAACCGATTGCCTTCAAAAGTCACCTAATTAGTAAATAGAGTCCACCTGTGTGTAATACAATATCAGTACAGCTGTTCTGTGGAGCCCTCTGAGGTTTGTTAGAGAACCTTAGTGAACAAATAGCATCATAAAGGCCAAGGAACAAACCAGACAGGTCAGGAATAAAATTGTGGAGTAGTTTAAAGCAGGGTTAGGTCAAAAAAAAAAAAAATATCCCAAGCTTAGAACATCTCACTGAGCGCTGATCAATCCATCATCCGAAAATGGGGCTGTTGAAGTGTGGCGCAACTGTGAGCCTACCAAGACATGGTCGTCCACCTAAACTGACAGGTTGCGGCAAGGAGGGCATTAATCAGAGAAGCAGCCAAGAGGCCACAAGACAACTTCTAGTCGTGCGTAGTAGTCTGGAAAATTTGGCCTTTATGGAAGAGTGGCAAGAAGAAAACCATGGTTAAAAGAAAGCCATAAGAAGTCCCGCTTTCAGTTTGCAAGATACCATGTGGGGGACACAGCAAACGTGTGGAAGAAGGTGCTCTGGTCAGATGAGACCAAAATTTAACCTTCTGGCCTAAAGGCAAACCGCTATGTGAGGCGGAAAACTAGCACTGCACATCACCCTGAACACACCATCCCCACTGTGAAACATGGTGGTGGCAGCATCATGTTGTGGGGATGTTTTTCTTCAGCAGGGGCAGGAAAGCTGGTCAGAGTTGATGGGAAGATGGATGGCGCCAAATACAGGGCAAGCTTAGAAGAAAACCTGTTAGAGTCTGCAAAAGACTTAAAACTGGGGTGGAGGTTCACCTTCCAGTAGGACAATGACCCTAAACATACAGCCAGAGCTACAACTAGAATGGTTTAGATCAAAGCATATTCATGTGTTAGAATGGCCCAGTCAAAGTCCAGATCTAAATCCAATTGAAAATTTGTGGCAAGACTTAAAAAATGGTGTTCACAGACACTCTCCGTTCAATCTGACAGAGCTTGAGCTATTTTGCATAGAAGAATGGGCAACAATTTCACTCTCTAGATGTGCAAAGCTGGTAGAGACATACCCAAAAAGCCTTACAGCTGTAATTTCAGCAAAAGGTGGTTCAACAAAGTATTGACTCAGGGGACTTAATACAAATGCACACCACACTTTTCACAAATTAATTTGTAAACCGTTTATCATTTTCTTTCCACTACACAATTATGTGCCACTTTGTGTTGGTCTATCACATAAAATCCCAACATTTACGTTTTTGGTTGTAACATGACAAAATGTAGAAAATTTCAAGGGGTATGAATACTTTTTCAACGTGCTGTACATTGGGGTGTTTGCTTTCCAAAATGGGGTCATTTTGTGGGTGTTTCCATTGTCCTGGTGCTCCAGGGCCTTCAAAGGTGTGATAGGTTGTCAGGAAATTATATGTGTAATTTATGCTTCTAGAACACATGGAGGTGCTACTTGCATGTTGGGCCTCTGTGTGTGGCCAGGCTGTGTAAAAAGTCTCACACATGTGGTATCGCTATACTCAGGAGGTGTAGCAGAATGTGTTTTGGAGTGAAATTGCAAGTATGCATATACCATGTGAGAGAAAGAACCTGTTAATAGTCACAAAAAAAAAAACAAACCAAAAAAAAAAACCTCATTTTGCAAAGAATTGTGGGAAAAAATGACAACTTAAAAAAAAACTCACCATGCCTCTTACTAAATACCTTGGAATTTCTACTTTGCAAAAAGGGGTCATTTGGGGGGTGTTTGTACTTTACTGTTTTTTTTGTGTCTCAAGAAATTAGATATGCTGTCAGTACATCAGATGTGATCAATTTTCAATGATTGCCTACATAGCTTGTAGACTCTATAACCTTCACAAAGATCAAATAATATACACTTATTTGGATTAATTTATTTTATTTTTTTCAAATTTTTTATTTATAAGGAACAGGGAAAGGCAGATCCAATATTTTGCATCTACAACTACATAAATAAAAATAACACGTCAATGCAACATTAGTGATAATAATTCCACAATATATACTACTCCTATATCGTCAGCTGAATATTTCTAAAAAACAGCCCTATGAAAAGGGATATGGAACTACCCTTCCCCTAATTTTTGTGCAAAGTGGTATTAAGACAGAGTTATGAAAAAGAATAACAGCTGGAAAGAAAGGAGAAGAGGAGGAGGAAGAAAAAGGAAAGAAAAAAAGTGGGGAGGTAGGGGGAGGAGACCAGGAGAGGGGGGTTGGGGAGCTAAAATAATGCTGTGGCACCTCCTAAAAGACACTATGCAGGTGGTAACATCCTTTTGGCCAATTATGGGCCCATTAGGGCTTTCCCTTCGCCTGAAAAGATGGATACATTCCATATTCTCCAAGTCTTGGAATATTTTTCCTGTTTATGTTGTGCCGTTAATATTTATTTATTTCAGGTACTTATATAGCGCCGTCAATTTACGCAGCACTTTACATATACATTGTACATTCACATCAGTCCCTACCCTCAAGGAGCTTACAATCTAAGGTCCCTAACTCACATTCATACATACTAGGGACAATTTAGAGAGGATCCAATTAACCTACCAGCATGCCTTTGGAGTGTGGGAGGAAACCGGAGTACCCGGTGGAAACCCACACAGGCACAGGGAGAACATGCAAACTCCAGGCAGGTAGTGTCGTGGTTGGGATTCGAACCAGCGACCCTTCTTACTGCTAGGCGAGAGGTGCTACCCACTACACCACTGTGCCTTCATTTTCTTAATTTCTTCCACCTTTTGAATCCAACAATTCAAGGGTATACATGATTTGGCGGCATTTAACAGGTGACGTATTATGGCCTTTTTATAGATTTTCTCTGGGATGGACAATACATGCAGCAAGAAGAAGGCTGGGTCGTCAGGGATCTAAAAGTCAGTGAACTCCTGAGTAATCCTTCCAGAAATGTTCAATTTTAGGGCTAGACCAGAAAATGTGAAGAAGTGTTCCCTTTCCCTCCTGGCACCTCCAGCAGCGATCTGTGGTGGCAGAGTAGAATTTATGTAAAAGGTATGGTGTGGGATACCACCTCGTTAGGATTTTGGTCCGACAGCTCAACAGCAACATGGGCCAGGTGCGCGCGCATGCACATGGCTATCCAGGGACACATCAAGAAGCGCCACCTCGTGTGGAGTACACGTGACTGTCAGGGTAAACGACTGAGGATGAGCCACAATCGGGTCAGCCGTCGACAAGCAGAACTCCAGAAACGATTGAGCGAGTGTGACAAATGCTGGCACGAGATCAGCGACTGACTCTTCAATTGATGGCGGAGGAATTGGGCATTAGCAAGGACATGGTGTGCACCATTGTCCGCAAAGATTTGGGTTAAGCCGAATAGCTGTTCCCAGTTTGTGCCACACAAGCTGACAGATGAACAGAAAGCAAAACAGATGGAAACCTCTGGAGATTTCATTACCATGTGTGACCAGGATCCACCATTTCTGCAAACCATCGTCACAGGGGATGAGACCTGGTGCTACCAGTTCGATCCAGAATCCAAGTGGCAATCGATGGAATGGTGTTCACTGTCTTCCCCACGACCCAAAAGAGTTGGCTACAAAAGTCCAAGGTCAAGACAATGTTTTGCCGACGTGGCCGGCAATCTAAGAATGTGTGACAGCGGTTCTGCGATCGATTCTTAAAGAGGCCTTTCCTGACAGGTTCCAGAAGCTTTATGAACGTTGCCAAAAGTGTGTTTTGAAGAATGGCAATTATTTTGAAGGTCATTAAAGGTAATTTGTTCGTATCATCTGTTTTGTTTGTTTACTGATACCATTCACTAAACTTTTTAGACACACCTCATATATATACTGTATATACAGTGTATATACACACATATATATATATATATATATATATATATATATATATATATATATATAAAGAACATTTGTTCAATTTTCTAAGTGCTGGGGTCAAATTGACGGTCGTTTTCACAATACATTTTCTCAAATGAACACATTTCTAACAGTGTTTTTTATTTATTTTTTAACAGATTTATAAAAATCTACTAGTGTATAGTCAGCTTTGCAGACATATGTACAGTATGTTCTAAAATTAACCACTTGCTTACTGGGCACCTAACCCCCCCTCCTGCCCAGACCAGCTTTTAGCACTCTCACTTTTGAATGACAATTAAACGGTCATACAAAACTGTACCCGAATGAAATTTGTATCATTTTTTTTCCACAAATAGAGCTTTCTTTTGGTGGTATTTGATCACCTCTGGGTTTTTTATTTTTTGTTAAAAAAGACCGAAATCAAAAAAAAAAATACAAAATCGTTTTGTATTTTGTTAATAAATTTTGCAAACAGGTTATTTTTCTCCTTTATTGATGTACGCTGATGAGGCTACACTAATAGGCACTAATAAGCGGCACTGGTGGGCACTGATGAGGTGGCACTGGCACTGATAGGTGGCATTGGTGGGCACTGATAGGTGGCACTGATGGGCAGCCTTAAAGGGCACTAATAGGTGGCACTGATAGCTGGCACTGATGGGTGGCAGTGATCGGCACTGATGGGTGGGAGTGATGGGCATTGATTGGCACTGGTAGGTGACACTGATAGGCAGCACTGCTAGGTGGCACTGATGAGGCACTGATTAGCACCACTGGTGGGCATTGATAGGTGGCACTCGTGGGCATTGATAGGTGGCACTGATTGCTGCCACTTATGTACTGGTGGACACTGATTCGTGGCACTGGCAGGCGGTACTGGTGGGCACATATGAGGTGACTTTGCCTCTTCCTCTTCGGGACCGATGTCCCTTAAACAGAAGCCGGTGATCAGCTTTTTTTTCTCCTCACACTGTCAGCGTGAGAAGAAAAAAAAATGATTACCGATCTTCTGTTTACATCACGTGATCAGTTGTCATTGGCTGACAGCTGATCACGTGGTAAGGGGCGGAGATCGACCCCTTATTCTGATCTGTGATGACCCGAGTCACATTGACTCGGTGATCACAGCGTGCGCCCTGCAGGGGGCGCGCGGGGAGCGTGCAAAGGGAAGGACGTCTATTGACGGCCTCCCGGCAAGGCAAATCCACGCTGTAGCCGTCATTCGGCTATAGAGGAGATCTGAAGGGGTTAAATAGATGATCTTTGGCTAATGTACTCTTATTTCTCTGAGCACCTTTTGTAGATGATTCTGCTAGTTTTCTTTACCCAGAAATGCTTGCTTTTGACTCCCACACACTAAATAATCACAAAACCTGACTCACTCTAGATGAAAATTGCACTTTGCATGAAGAGCATTCTTTCTGATTTTAAATTAAAATAACCCCTAAATGGATTTGGTTTGTGGTAATGTATATTATTTTTGTGAAATCTGTATCTGCAAACTATATGTTAAGATTTGTACTGTAATGTGTTCTGAAAACTGGTTGAAGTGCTCTGTGCTTTTGACCTTGCTGTTTTCCTGCTAACGCAAGTGTCTTTGGTGAAGTGATTCAGAACCATTATAAAAGCCTACAGAAGGGAAAAAACAACACTAGTATATTTTCAGCTTTGTACAAGCCATGTGAGAGACAGAAACAGAGAGGGAGAATTAATAGCTGGGAAGCAGTTTTAAAAAAGAAACAAGTAACAGTAACACAAATGCCCTATGGGAGAGGGCGGAATCTGGCTGTGTATGAAGAGCACAAAGACAGAGATTTCTGGAAGTACTTGGCTTTCCTCAACATACTTCGCTAATTATTAACCACTTTTTTTCCATTAACCTAGAAAGGAGATCCACCCACCCTAACCTTTCTGCACTTCAAAATGTTATGCAGTTTAAATAAAGCATGAGTACACATGCTCCTTGCTCAAGGTTAAAGTACAATCTGTCAGGTTACACTGAAGGAGGTAACGTTAACCAAAATTAATTAATTAAAAAAAAAAGTACAGATCATCATTTCCATCAAAAATCCATAAAACACAAGCTTTTTTTTTCAAATATAATTTTTATTGAACACCAATAAAGGGCGAGACCCCATTGATACAACAGTGGTAAAAAGATAATTAAGGTTAAAAAAATGAAGTTTGATTCACATAAATCAATGAACATATCACATTGTCACATTACTTATTGGTACAGAACAAGATAAAGTTTGCAGTTAGTTTGCTCGGAAAAAACAAGCGTGACATGGCAATCTTCTAAGTACAAGGGGGTAACAGGGTCTCCCCAATCTCTTTTCACTCTTTTCTTATAATAACAGCAAGGTAGAAAAAAATAATAGTCAACGAATAGTGCAGAAAAATCAAAGTAGAGGAAAGAAGGGGGGAAGAGGGAATGGAAGGGAAGCAAGTAAGGGGACGACTATGGCTCAGGAACGTAGCAGTAGCTCATGGGGAAGTTATGATCCAAGGAATGTTTTCCCCTCATTGGAGAGAATAAAAATGTTCCAAAGACTCCAGGTCTTTGTGTATTTCTCACGGTTATGTTGCGCAGTCAGGACCAAATCCTCCACCCCGTTCATATCCTCCACTTTCCGCAGCCAACTCACGGTTGTCGGTGGGCATTGCTGTTTCTAGTAAAGAGGTATGCAAGACTTAGCTGTGTTTAACCACTTGCTTACCGGGCACTTAAACCCCCCTCCTATCCAGACCAATTTTCAGCTTTCAGCGCTGACGCACTTTGAATGACAATTGCGCGGTCATACAACACTGTACCCAAATGAAATTTTTATCATTTTTTCCCCACAAATAGAGCTTTCTTTTGGTGACATTTGATCACCTCTGCGGTTTTTATTTTTTGTTAAAAAAATTTAAAAAGACCGAATTTAAAAAAAAAAAAATATTTTTTTTTATATTTTGTTATAAAATTTTTTAAAAGGGTAATTTTTCTCCTTCATTGATGTACGCTGATGAGGCGGCACCAATGGGCACTGATAGGTGGCAGTGATGGGCACTGATTGGTGGCAATAATGGGCACTGATCTTGTACAATGCTAGGTGGCACTGATTGGCACCACTGGTGGGCATTGTTAGGTGGCAATGGTGGGCATTGATAGGTGGCACTTGTAGGCATTGATAGGTGGCACTTATGGGCATTGATACGTGGCACTGTGATGTGGCAATGTCAGGTTGCACTGTCAGTGGGTACTGTTGGCACAATTGAGGCACATATGAGGCATTATTGCCTCCTCCTCTTCGGGACCGATGTCCCTTGCTGCTGAGCCGGTGATCGGCTTTTTTTTTCTCCTCGCACTGTCAGCGCGAGGAGAAAAAAAAACGATCACAGAGCTTTTGTTTTGATCATGTGATCAGCTGTCATTGGCTGACAGCTGATCACATGGTAAGGGGCCTGGACCGTCTCAGTGACTCGGTGATCACAGCGCGCTCCACGCGCGCCCTGCAGGGCGCGCGCAGGGCACGTGCACAGGGGAGGCCATCATATGACGGCCTCCCGGGAATTCAGGTCCGCGCTGTAGTCGTCATTCGGCTATAGCGCGGATGCCAAGCGGTTAATAGGTGCCGTACAATTGATTTTTTTGTAGGTATTAGCGGAGATTTTTGAAAGGTGTAGAAGGAAAAATTCTGCATCGTCTGGTATCTTGTACTGTGCATGCATTTCTGCATGATGCGACAGATGTCTCCCCAGAAATTCTCCAATCTGGGGCACGACCAGATGTGCAGTAGTGACCCCACGCCCCCCCCCCACATCGTCAACATTGATCCGAAGTGGCAGGTAAGCGCCTGTGTAATCTGGAGGGCGTGAGGTATCATCTGGTCTATATTTTGAAATTGGTTTCCTGAATTTTGGTGCACAGGGATGATTTAAGGGCAAATCTGATGATGCTTTTGTGTCGCAGAGAACTTGCGGTTAAGATCCGTCTCCCATCTTTCCCGACAGGGTAGACGTGGTTGTTCCAGGGGTGTGTTCAAAAGGGAATAAGAAAAAACACAAGCTTTACATATTTCTCATACGCCACCAGTGGCAAACTGCATCCATAAGTGCAGATTTACAGCACAGATTTGAACAGACTATCACCTCAAAAAATAAATTGTTTGCATCTGGATTCAGCACCTAACCTCTCCCACAAATGGATTTTTTCATTGCTTTTTATTCCTTTTTCGTGCTGCAGGGCAGCACTTTATTTATTTCTCGCCTAGGCACAAATGACGTTGCACTCAATCTACGCATGCACAGACATGCTCAAAGGCTCTGCCCCACATAATTAAGTAGGTACAGGACTTCAGCATGTGCCTTTCAGGTTCTGCATGTAACAGACCATTAAAGATGATGGTGCCAGTAAGGTGGCATGAGGTCAGCAGTAAGAGGATTGAAGTTTGTCTTTAACCACTTCAGCCCCAGAAGATTTGGCTGCTCAATGACCAGACCATTTTTGGCCATACGGCACTGCGTCGCTTTAACTAACAATTGTGTGGTCGTGCGACGCTGTACCCAAACAAAATTGCCCTTTTTTTCCCCCACAAATAGAGCTTTCTTTTAGTGGTATTTGATCACCTTCTGAGGTTTTTATTTTTGTGCTATAAACAAAAGAAGAGCGACAATTTTGAAAAAAAAAAAAAAACAATATCTTTTAATTTTTGCTGTAATAAAGAATTAAAGGTCCCAATTTTAAAAAAAAAAAACCCAATTTTTTCCCCAGTTTTGGCCAATAGGTATTCTTCTACATATTTTTGGTAAAAAAATCCGCAATAAGCATATATTGATTGGTTTGCGCAAAAGTCATAGCGTCTACAAAATAGGGGATAGATTTATGGCATTTTTATTATTTTTTTTTTTACTAGTAATGGCGGTGATCGTCGATTTCTATTGGGACTGCGATATTGCAGCGGAAAAAATTGGACACTTTTGACACATTTTTGAGACATTGACAATTATACAGCCATCAGTGCTATAAAAATGCAGCGGTTACTGTATAAATGTCACTGGCAGGTAAGGGGTTAACACTAGGGGGCGATCAAGGGGTTAACTGTGTTCCTTAGGTGTGATCTAACTGTAGGGGGGATGGGACTGACTAGGGGAGAGAGATTGGTGTTCATGCTTGGTATGAACACACGATCTGTCTCCTCTCCCCTGAGAGAACCGGGATTTGTGCGTTTACACACACAGATCCCGGTTCTAGCTCTGTCACGAGTGATCCCAGTGCCCGGCGGTCATCGCGCCCACACTGCGGGTGCGTGTGCCTCCTACAGGGTCTTAAAGGGCTGACGTACAGTTACGGTGATTTGCCCAGGGGAGCCAACCTGCAGCAGTATAACCGGGAACTGGTTAAGGGAAAGCAAAATCGTAGAGGCATTTATGCCAACTTGCATACAACGTTATCAGGCTTGTTAGACCTAATCAGTACAAGACAAGTAAAAAAAAAAGGTGGTGATGTCACAATCTGCACCTGGTCCAATCAGAGAACACCTTGTATTCATTGAAAAAAATAAGAAGGCATACTGTGAACGGTAGCTGTGCCAAGCGAACAACCCCCTTTGGTCAATGTGCAGAGGGCCAGCTGCTTGGCACATGACCTGGAAGATCGCAGCTATTAATGTAGTAGCACTTACTACTACAAAAATTGTCACTTTCCCTATTGGTTATGAGATATGCATACTTGCATTGTTCCATGCTGGAAGAAAGATCATACCTTGTGTTCAGCTTTAAAGGGTTATTTCATTCAAATTTGATGATTTAGCTATAGGGTAAGTCTGGCAGGCAGGTTACTTAGTGGCTACTTACAATACACATTTATTATGGACTTCAGCAGGATCTCCCTGCCATAGTCTGTGGGCTTCTTTGAACTTTCTTCTTACTGCGGGAACGAGCTCCAAGATTTCCATATTAACACATCACAACGCCTTTGTTATTTCAGGAATGCATTACACTGCACCTCTAAAGTGTGAATGGGCATTTAAAATTTGCATTTAAGATGATACATTTAAAAATACATACATAACCATCCAAAAAATATACATACTATTAGGGCCCACGTATTATTCTATGACACATACTAGATGTGGCATATATTGGAGGTGTAAGAATAACTAGGAAATTGTTCCCATTTTTCTGTTTTTGTTTATTCTCTGAAAAGTGATCCAAGGTGGATCACTTTTGAGAGGTGCAGTTAAGAGGTGTCAGATGTTCAGGAGGTGATATTGCTGCCTGCTGAATGCGTTTTTCTTTTCTGAAAAACAGATACATTTTTTTGGCATGCAATGATTTGCATGAGCAAATCTGACATGCAGCGTTAAATTTGCCATGGACTGATGCATGCGAACAGCCCCCTCCCAAATGTATTGCAGGCTTTAGGTGAGCATTTGGGGTACGATAAAACCACCGCTCAACAACCTGTTGTTACCGTCTGTCAGCTGTCCCTATAAACTCAGTAATATGGCTATATCAGCACACAGCTTATCAATGATTGCTCCACTGCATGTCTCTCCATATTTTTGAAACCTTGTGTGTGACTCCATAAACTGTATATTACATGATGTCATTATGTGTTTATTATTGCTGCAGGTTTTTCAGAAGTATGTCCTCATCACCTGTATTATGCTTGGCACATTAGCCTTGTACATCAACTAAGTCATACCTTGAATTCAGCTCTCAATGTTGAAAGCAGAAATAAAAAACCCGCCATGTGGTCACCCCTTTTCTTTTAACCTCACCACGACATTAGTAAGAGGTATTATATATAAAAACAAGGTCAGTGGGAAACAAGTAAAAAAACACAGTAGAGCCTTATTAAAACATAAGCTACTTGCATGTCTCAATTCCGCCACAGATCCAAAAAAAAAAAAAAAAAAAAAAAAAAAAAGGTTCATTCATCATTATAGGATAGTGGGCAGAGCCATGCAAATCATTATTTTATGCCCCTGTGTCCATATGTACATCCTGAACCAATGTTTTATGGTACAGTTACAGTCTAATATGTTAGAAGGTAGCCTGAGGTAAATGGACAAAAATCTGTTTGCATTTTCCAGCTTGTAGATCCAAACATAGGTCGACCGCAGTCCCCTGTCAAAAGGCATGAAAAAAAAATGAATGGGCACAGATGTCACAAAATTGACATCCATCTCGTTCTGCTCAGATTCAGCATGGAATCTGCTCAAGGCTCCCCTGCTGAACAAAGCAGAGCACTCCCATGTGATTGGATCCTAAGGGCACTGATGTCACCAGCATCTTGCCCCTTTGTGCTGCGGGGCGATGACTGACCCAGCCTGCAGCCGATTGGCCTAAAAAAAGTTGAAATTTAGGTAACTCATTTGTATTGCATTAACTCTACTCCATAGAAGTTGTGGTTTCCATACATTGCATTTTTGATGGCCAACTAGTGTGTGTTTGGGACCATGCACAGATGTCAGATTGGGAGCAGCATCTGTGCCCATGCAGCTGTTGTGTTCCAATTGACATCAATCATAGATGCCAACATTCTCGAAAAATGTTTAGGGACACTTTTTTGATGTAGGCGGAGTATTATTTTAATTAGGGACGGGGCATTCATTTGTAGAAGTGTCCTAGTAGGAGAAAAAAAAATGCAGACCAAAGCGTACCACAGCAAAAAATGGGAATAGTTTAAATTACGCTAAATATTGGGCATGGCTTAAAGGGGGCCTAAGAGAGTGACTTTCAATTACTGTTCAGGCATAAGTTAGTTTCTTTTTCCTCACCTCATGCAGCTTGCAGAGCAGCTCCATGCCACAACACTGGAAGCCCAGGCAGCGCACCATTGGCTGGGATGCAGTGCAGCATGCCTCCTGCTACCTCCTCAGTCAATAGGTAGTTGCAGTTTGCTCTTGCATTCCTCCAAGAATCTCCCAACTCCCAGCCCACCCAGCTTATTATGTGGACAGGCCGGGATGACACGGCGACCATCTGCACGCCGCACCAGTGGCGGCGGAGCGGCCTATTTATGGGGGATCAGACCCCCAGCAGTGGCCTGACACAGTCCATCCCTGCCCGGAAGGGAGAGTTTCTTCCATCCACCTCTTTTACGTAGATGGAGGAATCTGCTGCTGCAAGAAAAAAAACTAACAGTGTATGTATGACCAGCTTAAAGTGATTGTAAAGTCTTGTTTAAAAAAAAAAAAACAAAAACAAACAAACAAACATGTTATACTTACCTGCTCTGTGCAGTGGATTTGCACAGAGCAGCCTGGATATCCTCCTCTTCTTGGGTCCCTCTTCTGTGCTCCTGGCCCCTCCCTCCTGTTGAGTGCCCCCACAGCAAGCAGCTTGCTATGGGGGCACCCAAGCCGAGCTGCAGCTCCGTGTGTTTATACAGACAAGGAGCTGCGGTTCGGCCTCGCCACCTCTCTCTCCTGATTGGCTAACTGACTTTGTCAGTTGACAGCAGTGGAAGCCAATGGCGCTGCTGCTGTGTCTCAGCCAATCAGTAAGGAGAGTCCCAGATGGCCGAGGGACTCGTGGACAACAGAGATGGGGCTCAGGTAAGTATTAGGGGGGCTGCTGCATAGAATGCATTAAGATAAAAAAACCTTCTGCCTTTACAACCGCTTTAAGGCCTCTTGCACACAGGAGTAAAAAATTCATTTTTTTTACTGATCTGAAATGGACTGCATTGTTGTCTATGGGACATTGCACACAGTAATACAGTGTTAAGTACAGAGTAGTAAAACAAAAATAGAGTACTAACAGACAATTGTAAACTCTGCGCACAAAAGGGGAGACCATGGTGATGAGATGCAACTGGCCACAATACTATTGCCACAGCAATGAGGGAAGTCAGGGCAGCAATAGGAAATAATCTGTGTGTTAGAACAATATACTGTATGCAGGTAAATCAGTATCCCAACACAAATAGGTAAAGAGGCCATAAAGGTCTATGACCAGTCCATAGTGCCTAACTATAGGCAGCAGGTGTAGAGGAGATAGAAGTGAACTCTGTGGACAAATAGGGAGAGAAGATGCAGCATCTCTAAGGAGCTGTGTCTTCTCTCCCCAAAACAAAAAATAGAATATTTTGCATTTGAGTGCAGTAATTTAATCACATAGGCATGTTTACTCATCTATAAGCATGTTTATGCGAATATAAATGAGAATGGCCCCCTGTACATGGGCTTCATATTTTAAACCTGTAAAAAAAGGATATGCGACTCAAAAAAACACACCAAAACTGCAATTGCGGGTGCGATTTTGATGCGTTTTTCATTATTTTCAATGGGGGGGTATGTTTTTGATGCATTTTATTTTTTTACTGCACCAAAATGCAGCATGCGGGAGTTTTAAAAACACAACTGACTGGTGTGAAGTGTTCAATGGGATTTAACCACAGCCCCGGAAGATTTTACTCCCTTCCTAACCAGAGCAATTTTTACAATTTGGCACTGCATCGCTTTAACTGACAATTGCGCGGTCATGCAATGCTGTACGCAAACCAAATTTGCGTCCTTTTTTTCCCCACAAATAGAGCAACAATATTTTTTACTTTTTGCTATAATAAATGTCCCCCAATTTAAAAAAAAAAAAAAATGTCTTCAACAGTTTAGGCCAATATATATTTTCTACATATTTTTGGGGAAAAAAAAAAAATCGCAATAAGCGTATATTGATTGGTTTGCGCAAAAGTTATAGTGTCTACAAACTATGGGAAAGATATATGGAATTTTTATGGCATTTTTATTATTTTAACTAGTAATGGCGGTGATCTGCGATTTTTAGCGGTACTGCGACATTGTGACGGACAGATCGGACACTTTTGACACATTTTTGGGACCACTGACATTTATACAGCGACCGGCGCTATAAAAATGCACTGATTACTGTGTAAATGTCACTGGTAGTGAAGGGGTAACACTAGGGGGCGTTCAAGGTGGTTAATTGTGTGTTCCATCAGCGTGTTCTAACTGTATGGGGATAGGATTGACTAGGAGAGGAGACATATCGTTGTTCCTACTTAACAATATGTCTCCTCTCCCCTGACACACACAAATCCCCGTGCTGGCGCTCGTGCATGAGCCGTCTGGTGGCCGCTAAAGGGAAGGACGTACCTATACAGGATTTCGCCCAGGGGAGCTACTCTGCCGCAGTAAATCTGAGTGAGCTGGTCGGGAATCGGTTAATGGTCATGCATCTTTCTTCCACATTTGGTAAGGCAAAATTGGAGGACTAACGGATCAGTGTAAAAAGGCCCTTAGTGTTGCACATATGATGAATAAATAAATTTCACAGTGCGATAGGGGCGGATGAAATTGGGGTGTTTAATAGATAGTAGCTGCAAGATACATGGGACATACATTACTCTGGGGGAACAGGGTGCAACTGAACAAAACAATGATAAAGTACAGCAAACATACTGTGCACATATAGTCTCAAATACTTCTGAATAACATTTCAGTAATGGATTGCAAAAAGCACATGTCCTGCACACTAGGAATATATATCTGCAAAAGTACAATAAAACCCATACAGTTTGTTCTCATACTACACTGTGGCAGCATTTACAGGAACATACACTAAATGATTTTAGTGCTAGTTATGGTCCTGGATTTAATATTTCTTACCTGCAAGACACATGGGACATACATTACTCTGGGGAAACAGGGTGCAACTGGAAGAAGTTCCCACCAGAAACAAGGTACTGTATTTCCTTCCCACCTGTTGAACAGGCAGTGTTCTAGGAAATGTGTCCCCCTTTCAGAGCAGGATTTTGTTTCCAGGCTGCTGCTGCTTGACATATCATATAAACTATACAATATAAGCTTTATTTTTGAGGGGTGTCTACTTTTGTACATCCTTTACACTAGGCCTCATTCATACAGGGCATATGCATCCCTGCCCTGAGGGCTTTAAAGTGGAGTTCCACCCAAAAGTGGAGGCTCCGCTTCTCTATCTCCTCCCCCCTCTGGTGCCACATTTGGCACCTTTTAGGGGGGAGCGGGTACCTGTTTTTAACAGGTACCCATCCCCACTTCTGTCAGACCTTGTCGTGGCGAGGTATGTCAAAAGTTCAGCCCCCCTCCTCCTTCCCCGCCGCTGGGCCATTCAGAAAGTGCAGCGAAATTCGCACATGGGCAGTAGGGAATCGACTGTTAAGCTGCAAGGCTTCACTGTCAGTTTCCCTTACAGGCTATGGCGGCAGCAGCACCTGGGAGCCGATGGATATATTGGCTGGGGTATTGACAGGTAAGTGTCCTAATATTAAAAGTCAACAGCTACAGTATGTGTAGCTGGTAACTTTTATTTTTTTTTTTTTGTGGGGGGGCTGGAGCTCCGCTTTAAAGCTTGTCTATGTTGTCAGCAAAAAAAAAGGGGGCGGAGAGCTAAAGTTACACTCTGCAGAGCTCAGTGAGGAGAGGTCTGAGAGACGATTGGAGGGAAGGGACACACCCCCCCTCCACACAGGAACAGAGATGAGGCTGCCAATCATCTGGAGGTTCCTCCCGTCACCTTTTTTCTTAGTGTCAAGAAAACTTGTTAGAAGTGTTTCATGCTGATATCAGAGGAATGAAGCAGAAAGAATGACACTTAGTGCTCTTAATTGTGACAAGTACACACTATAGAGGGATATGCTTTGTTCCTATTTCATGTCTGAGGTTTACAACCACTTCCCACCCGCTATATAGCAGAATGACAGCCTTAAAGTGGTTGTATTATCCTGACTGGGCCTCAAGCTGTGTCCAATCATAGCTAATTACATGGTAACCAGGAAGCCCTTTTTATCAGCTTTTCCTCTACTCGTGCTGACAAGGTACGAGTTACGAGTAGAGGAGAGCCAATTGGCGGCTCTCCTGGTGGGGGGGTTGCACTGATAATCAGCGCATTGATTATTAGTGCAGACCTATTGAGAATGCCCACTAGAGCCCACCAGGGTTGCCAATCTGTGCCCATCAGTGATGCCTATTAGTGCCTCCTAATCAGTGCAGGCTTATCAGTGAAGGTTTATAACATAAATGAAGAAAAAAAAAAAATAGTTTTTTTTTTTTTTTTATTTGTAGTGCAAAAAATAAAAAACCCAGTTGTCCTGGGCAGGAAGAGGGTGAAAGTGGCCATACATTTTACAATTTTCCTTTAGATTTACCAAAACCATATATGAGGTCAGACCTAAACATGTATGCAATCAGGCAGGACCTTGCACTACATAGTTGAAGGTAAATGTACAATGTATGACCAGCCTAACATTTACATCACCGTTGCCTGTGAAGATTGAATAACCTGACTTGTAATACATGAGACAACAATAAGGTTATCTATCAGCGTTCCCTCTTCCCTGGTGATTCAGGCCTCCCTCTCCATAGCAGGAGTTTCTCTTTAATCGTGTGTAGGCCTCTGTTTGCATCACACGCACATAATCTTTCCTCCCCCCAACCCTTACAGCAAGGCATAGTAACTGTCTGAGTCAGTGATTCTTCTGCAGCAGCAGCTCTTGTTTGTTGTCTTGGCAGCAGTTCAAAGAATGAGGAGGAGGGGGTGGAGAACGAGCGAGGAAACGTGGGCGTGTAAACGCAATGACAGTTACTACGCCTGCGCAGAAGGGAGGCGGTGGTGACTGGACGGAGACTGTCGAAGAATCAAGTAAATAGAGAACTGGAATCACAACGGTTGGCTCGGTCGTGACGTCATCGGCTTTGCCAGCAAGGCTTGTCAGAGAGGCGGGAAAAAAAAAAAAAAAAAAAAAAAAAAAAGAGAAACGTGAGCCGCCGTTCCTTGGTTAATGAACCCGTTTTACCGCGATGCAAGACTTTGGAGGATTTGTTGCTGGGCGTGGGAAGGGGTTAAACTTGGAGTTGTTGTGAGCTTTTTGGCAGCAGTCTAGTGAGGGGGGCTCCTCTGGTGACTGGAGCCGCAGCCAATAGAAAAGGCGCATCCCTTCCCCCTTTTTTTTCCACTCCTCCCCCTCCTCTCTCTCCCGAGAGCTGTGCAGCTGAGGAAAGCGAGAGAAGCCCTTCATAGAGAATTCCTGCTCCTCCCTCTCCCGGGTTCCAGGGCGTAGTGTACATGACTGAAGCCGGACCGACAAGCAGCCTAGGCGGAGGGCACTGGCGCGGCTGAGTGTGTGTTCTCCGTCCTCCCAGCCTCGTTCTCGGCTCAGTGTGCTTGGCTCTATACTGCTATGTCATCCGCCACCATAGCCGCCTCCCGGAGACAGTCGTGTTACCTGTGTGACCTGCCCCGCATGCCATGGGCGATGATCTGGGACTTCACCGAGCCTGTGTGTCGGGGATGTGTGAACTACGAGGGAGCGGATCGCATCGAGTTCGTCATTGAGACGGCCCGGCACCTGAAGCGGGCTCATGGCTTCCAGGAGGGGAGGTCCCCGGGGCCCCCCAGCTCGTCCTCATCCTCCTCCTCCTCAGTGAAGCCTCAGCTCGGTGCGAAGGAGATGGCGCAGATTGGACACCCGGAAGGTGTCTCTAGGGCCTCTCAGCAGCCTCCCCCTCAGCAATGCATGGATCGCTACCCGCTGGTGGGAGACAGGCCGCCGCCCCGCCTTGCCTCGGATTATAGCGTCGGCAGGCCGGTCAATGGCATTCTTCTTCCCAATGGCTTCCCCAAGCCGGAGGAGCCGCCGGAGCTGAACCGCCAGAGCCCTAACCCTCGCAGGACTAGTGCGGTGCCCGCTTCCCTGGGCGCCCTAATGAATGGCTCTCCGATGGGGGGCCGGGCTCCTCCAATGGGGATCACCTCTGGGGATCTAGGGACTAAGAGATCCGGATCGGTGTCCAGCACCGAGCACGATTCCAAGGACAAGCACCGGGCGGATAGTTATTCCGAGCTGGGAGACAACCACAAGGTGAGGCCGGACGAATGGATCAGCAAGCACAAGACGGTGAGGGACACGCTGATGGCCATGCAGCACAACCACTCGTCCTTCGACACCAAATTCAAGAAGGACCCGGCCACCGGGAGGGCTATGGGCTTCGAGGCCGGCAACCCCGCATCCAAATCCGGTACGGATTGTTTTTCCACCATCATTGTAAATCAACAGGCTAATCTCTTATTGGCTGGGTACACATAGCAGAGGGGATGGGGGGGGGGGGGTTGAGGGCGCAACCCTCTTTCTAGAAACAGCCTTGGTCTACTGTGAAGTGGGTGGGATGAAACGGAGCCCCGTGTATGAACGTCCTACGTGTTTCCGTGTGCAGCGTGGAGGTACTGTGCAACGTGTTATTTCATAACTCATTGGGCTTCCAGAACCAAGCAGGCTCCTTTTTATGATCGTCATGCACGTGTTTGACCAAATCTTATCAAACATCAGTGGAGTGACACAAAACTGTCAGGACCATGCAGTGAGTGACAGATGGTGATGGTTTCCGTCAACCCAAAATGATTGCTTTTTGGAAAGGTCTAACTCTCCAGGTAGATCACATTTTTTTTCCAGTGCTCGTATACCTTGATCAGGGGTCTCCAAACTTTCTAAACAAAGGGCCAGTTTATTATAATATTCAGGATTTATATAGCGCCAATGGTTTACACCATGCTTTACAACTTGAAGTTAGACAGTACAAATGCAATACACTAGAAATCGGAGGACATTGCTACTTAGAGCTTACACTCTAAAGCAGGCCATACAAAATCAGAAAGTTCTTGTTGCTACAGAAAAGAATTTTAATGGGCGGGAATTTTCTTTTTCTCTTCGTAAATTTTCCTTTCTTTACGTTTCTCGCACGATTCTCCCATCATTGATTAGAAAATCGTATGTTTTTCAAAAAATTTGCAACATGTCCGATTCCTCAAATTTAATTGCCACATGAAAATCGGCCGTTGTTGCAGCCCACTAATGGTGCGAAATTCGTACGAAAATTCTTTGATACGATTTTTGAAATACAATTCTTACGAAATTCAAACCGCGTATGGCTGGCTTAAGCGATGCAAGAAGTAATAACTGGGGAATGAGCTGATTGGGGTGTGTGTACAATTAGCAAGTTAGTTTACTGTCCTTAAACCACTCCAGCCCCGGAAGGATTTACCCACTTCCTGACCAGAGCACTTTTTTTGCGATTTGGCACTAAGTCGCTTTAACTGACAATTGCGCAGTCATGTGACGTTGCACCCAAACAAAATTGATTTTTTTTCCCTTTTCTCACAAAATAGAGCCTTCTTTTGGTGGTATTTGAACATGTCTGCGTTTTTTATATTTTGCGCTATAAACAAAAAAGCGTAAATTTTGAAAAAAGCAATTTTTTTTTTTTTGCTATATCCCCCAAAAATATAAAAAAACAAATTTCTTCCTCAGTTTAGGCCGATATGTATTCTACATATTTTTGGTTAAAAAAAAAAATCGCAATAAGCGTATATTGATTGGTTTGCGCAAAATTTATAGCGTCTACAAGATGGGGGATAGATTTATGGCATTTTTATTTATTTTTCTTTTATTAGTAATGGCGACGATCTGCGTGTGGTGGGGTGTTTGTGTGTGTGTGTGTGTGTGTGTGTGTGTGTGGTTTTTTTTTTTTTTTTTTTTTTTTTTTCAGTGACTGTGACATTGCGGTGGACACATCAGGCACTTTTTTGACACTGTTTTGGGATCATTTACATTTATACAGCAATCAGTGCTATGAAAAAATGCACTGATTACTTTGTAAATGGCAGGGAAGGGGTTAAACACAAGGGGCAATAAAGGGGTTAATTGTGTTCCCTCACTGTGTTCTAACTGAAGGGGGGATGGGCTCAATAGAACATGAGATCACTGCTCCCGCTGACAGGGAGCAGTAGATCCCTGTCATGTTGCTAGGCAGAACAGGGAAATGCCTTGTTTACATAGGCATCTTTCCGTGTCACGATCGCGAGCCACCAGTAGACATCGAGTCTGCGGGCAAGCTCACACGCCCACTAGCCAGCGATTTAAAGGGGATGTACAGGTATACCCATTTGCGCAGCCGTTTCATTGTGCCGACGTACATCGTCTTGCGCTGGTCGGCAAGCGGTTAAACTTTAGGGGGGCTGCACTGTAGCCAGTCTGAGAAGAAAATTTCCTGGCACCAATGTGAGTAAACAGTGCATCATTGTGGGTGCCAGACAAAAGCCCATCACTGTGGGTGAACTATGCCCCACTGTTCCCGGCAGTGGGAGGAATCATGCCCCAAGGGCTGGCTGCAATTTGGAGATCACTGATCTAGATCAATCATAAGTGATTTACAAGGGTGCAAAAAACGCAATTGATCAAACCTGTAGAGCCCAATACAAACCCCCCCCTTTTTTTTTTTTTTTTTTTCTCCCACAATCCATTGACTTGGGGTGATCTTCACCATCTGATACACCAATCTAAAATACCCTTTTTTTTTTTTTTTTTTTTTTTTTTTATGTGTATATATATATATATATATATATATATATATATATATATATATAAATAAATTTCTCTCTAAAGAAGTTTGTACAATCAGATTGAAACTGACCATACACAATTTAATCTTCTGGTATACCAACGACTATGTAATGTAAGGGCCTGCACAGGTTGGATATGCATTTAATGGGTTAATTGTATGGTGACCCTAAAGCTGGCCATACATTATACAATCTTATTGTACAATTTTCCTTTAGATTTAACAAAAACCGTATGAGGTCCAATCTGAACAAAACTTTGTTTGTGTCCAATCAGGCAGGCCCTTGCACTGTATAGTTGAAAATAAATGTAGATTGTACAGACTTTGTAAAAGTGGATATGCATAAAATGTTCTTGTCAGAAATGCAGTATCACTTTCTGTGAGCTGCATAGATATCTGCCTTCCTAGCTATTTTCAGTTGACTACCAGTTGCCTTGCCCCCTATGTGATAGGGAAAATTATATGCCTTGGTCCATATCAGTAGAACAGACTGGGGTGACAACTATTGCTCCCTCCATAGGTACAGATGAGTGAGGTAGTCACCCAGGAAAAGGAAGTGTTTTTGGCAGGAGAAAATAAAGAAAAAGAAACATGGGGGGGATGCAGCCACTACACCAGGGACTAGTAAGCTGCCATATATTACATATTTGGGTTTACTTTTTAAAGTAGAATTGTAGACTTCACTTAGTTTTAAATGGTTCCTTTACTAAACCTTTTGACCACTGTATGCTGTAATGGAAGTACAATTGCAGATCGGAAGCTGCTTGTACTGCTGCCATAACACCGCACTGTAGCTAATGCTACTTTCTTTGGTCCATTACAGCACACACAAGTGACCACACGGTTTAGTAACAGAAATTGTTTGGGACAGCTTAGTCCAAACAAACTTAGATAATTGAAGACCCTTCATTTACAGTGAGCAAGTAGGTTTGCTTGCATATTTTTAAGCCAACAGTGGGGGTTCATAACAGTTTTAAAGTAAAGTTCACCTTTTGGGAACATGTTACACCTCTCCAATTCCCACACCCCATTTATTTCACACCCGCTGTCAGTTTGAGTAGTAGAACTGAAAGGCAAAACAATTGCGTATGTGAAATACCGTATTTATCGGCGTATAACACGCACCCCAAGTTTAGTAGGGAAGTTTAAGGAAAAAAAACTTACATTTAAATGCCCATCGTTGCAGCCTTGCCCCTGTGCATTTGCAGACAGTCTGTACTATCAGTACCTTGCCATTTAAGAATGGCGCCGCCAAGATACAGAGGCGGATGTCCTGTATATTTCGGCGGCTCACGCGGGACTGCGAGAGCGGCCAAAAGCTGCCGAGTACGGCCGAGAGGCTCACATTCGGCTGGGGATTGGCGTATAACGCGCACCCACGATTTTCCCCTGATTTTAAGGGGAAAAAAGTTAGTGTTATACGCCGATAAATACGGTATATAATCTCTGTATAAGGGGATTGGGGAACGGGGGGTGAAGAAATAGCAGTACAATGATCTCTCAGTGAATGGCTGGCTGTGCGGCAGGGCTATCGGCACACGCCTGATCAATGGAGGACAGATAGGCTGTTCTCCAGGCACAGCCAAAAAAAACTGAACACGCTGGGAAGGATGTGCTGCCATTCCTAGCGTACTTATTTAAAAAAAGGAAAGCAGGACGACTGGCAGGATCCCCAGGTATTTCACACAAATGAAGCAATGCAATGAGAACAGGATACTTTTTAACACAAGTACATGGTACAACAGACACACATCAGGAATATGAAATGTTGGGGTAACGTTCTGTAATTTTAGGGTAATCCTCTTCTATAACTATCTTGGTAGCTGCTAAAGTATTAAAACCAATATAGATTAGGATTGCAGAAAACTGCCTTTTTTAATGGAATGAAAGGGGGGGGGGGGGGGAGTAAATTGCTAAATAGCATTATTATCTGTCAAAAGTAGTGTTGACAGGTCTGCCAGGGTAGTGTCTGCTGTGAGTGTACAACTGTACTACACGATGTAGCCATTTTACTAGCAAGGGGAATTTTAATGTAATTGACAAAGTGCTTCCTTATCTTATTTGAAGCCCAACTCTGGGCAACTAAATTATCCCTTGCCATGGAGCTGCCTGCATTGCAAGTGTTAATTGCTTGTTTTGGTCTAGGAGATCCTTGCAAAAAAACTGCTTACCCAATCCTCTATACTACCCTGCAGATAGTAGTTTCCCACAGCTTCTTCTCCCCCACTCTCCAGTCTATAGTCCCAAAATCATCAAGACCAAAGCAGGGTCCATAACACTGCATTGAACATGACACCAAGGGGCTGTCAACTACGGGAGTGCTATCTGACAGGGAAACGGAGGATCAGGTAAGTTAACTGTTTTTCTCTTCCCCTAGACAAAACAAGCTACTAACCTTTGCTGTGAGGTTGCAGCCCCAATGCACGGGGTAATTGTTTAATTACCTGGGGATTTCAAACTGCTGTGCTTTTTTTAAATTGAGTTTTTTTCAGACTCTGCGAGTCTGACAGCTCATGGGCAGTGCACCTAGCAGTACTTGTGTTTTAGGGCAGTATGCGCCCAAGAACGAGTGCTTGGAACATAAGCGGTCTATCTCCACAGTGTAACAAGGATTCATGCACTAAATATAAAAAAAAAAAATAAAAATTTGGTAATAACAATAATTGCCCTTAAAGCAGCTTAAAGGTCTCATTCTTAAATTTAATTAAATGAAATCTAAAATTTTTTGATCGCATGAAGCCCTAAAATGCTAGTTTGACATGCCTGACTTAAAGGGGGTAGTAAACCCTCATGTTTTTGTTCACCTTTTAATGCATCCTGTGCATTAAGGTGAAAAAACACCTGGCAGTGACTAGCCCCGCCATTTTACTTACCTGAGCCCTGGAATTTCACCTGGCGGAGACGTGCTCTTCCTCTGCATGGGGTTCTCGGCTCTTAGTTACATGGTTAGTAAGGTTGAATAAAGACACCAGTCCATCCAGTTCAACCTGAGTGAGTGTGGGTCTACAATTATCCCTATTTATTTAAGATACCCATATAGAGCCATCAATTTACGCAGCACTCCACACATACATTGCACACTCACATCGGTCCCTACCCTCAAGGAGCCCCCAATCCCCAACTCGCATTCATATACTAGGACCAATTTTTTTTTTTTTGGACAGAAGCCAATTAACCTACCAGCATGTCTTGGAGTGTGGGAGGAAACTGGAGTACCCGGAGGAAACCCACGCAGGCACAGGGAGAACATGCAAAATCCAGGCAGGTAGTGTCATGATTGGGATACAAACCATGAGAGGATGTTCGGGGCCACTGTGCAAAACGAGCTATCATATGTTTATTTAAAAAAAAAAAAAAATTACAATCGCTTTAATAAACTGTAGTGCTTCTCTTTTGGTTTAAAAATACCGAGGTATGTGGGTGGTGCCTTCAGACCTAGTCATTAATCATTTTTAGTGATGACTAATGCTGCAGGGTGTATAGCTTGCTTGGTGAAGGAATTATTGCTACTTTCACTTTTGCCTTTTTTTTTTTTTTTTTTTTTTTCCTTGTCCTGTAGAAACGCAGGGCAGGGGTCCCCATTGGTGTAATACTGTTCTGTTCCTGTTTGACAGCTCAAGTTTTGGGCTTTTTCTTTGCTTTCAGTTTTGGTGTCACCAGTCCTAACTGGGACACAGATGGCAATAAATAGTTTACACCTAACAACTCTATCCCAAGCTAACACATTTTGGCACAGGATGCATTGATGTTCCAGGAATCCATGTACAGGCATTCCTAGTCATGTCAATTGGGACATGTCACAATTTTGACATTTGTGTGCAGTTTCCCAAATGCACGCTGTCTACATTCGGGGACCACGCGCACATGGATGTCAAATTGGGAGCAGCAGCTGTATCCCAGTTTACATGGGACTGCCTGCATTCAGATGCATGGAACACCTGTGTATGCTGTGCAGGCAGAACATGGCCCTCGTGCATGTGTATGGTTAACCATGCCTGTATGAACTTAGAAATGGATTGAAATCACACTGCATACTCTGCATGTAGTCACGGTGCAAGGGGTTCTGATTAGTTGTGGGAGGAGTGCACAGTTGCCCAGGCCAGCTATGCTGCAGGCAGCTTGCCAAATCTTGAGAGGCTGGCATCTTCTGTGACAGGACGGTGCACTTTGAGATATGAACGTTTAGGGCAGTATTTGCCAGGGGGCGAATAGTTGGAATGCAGACTCTTTTTGCATTGTCGGCATGTCATTTTTAACATAACAATAAGTCTGATTAATTTTATACACAAAAAAAAAACATCAGTTACAATCTAAAATGGATAGTACTGCCTGAAGGCATGAACCTGATGGATTTCATATTTGTCAATATACCCTCCAGCCTACAAAAATATAAACTAATGACACAGTGCTCATGCATTTCCCACTATTAAAATATAAAATTAAAACAATGTCCCAACAATGTAAAACGTGTCTCTTCAAGATTGTGAAAGATTTTCGTAGTGTCTATAATGCCTTCATCATAAGGCCCCTGTTCATACCAGAATGCAGTGCGGAAATCTTGCTTTTGTGCGTATTTCCCACGCTGCATTCAAAATGCACTGCATTGGAGATATGCAGTGGATGTCAATGTTAGCAGACACCCCAAATGTAGGTTGCAAACTGCGTTTGCATGCATCAAATTGCATGATACAGAAGTACCATGTTATGCAGTTGCAGTGCGTCTCCAAAAGTAGTGCATACACTACTTTTGGTGCAGTGAAGTGTGATTTGAGCCCATTCAAATAAAATGGCATTGCATGTTTCTGTGTGATTTACTAGTTTGTGAACTGGTCCTATAACTTTACATACCTGGCACACAACCACCAGCATTAGGGGAATTTCACTCACCCTCTCATCTGCCTCATTCAAGACAAAAGCACTTTTTCCAAAATAGGAGTTGATCCAATTTAGTAGAATAATTTCCAGCAAAGCAAGATCCCAGGTGGCAGGCTCCTTATATTGGCTGCTCTGTTTAGCATATAAACAGAAAGCAGAGAGAAATTGCACATGGCTTAAAATAACTTCACAGCTTTTTACTATTAAATATAAAACTAGTGCACATTAGCTTTATATAAAACATCATGCAGTAACTCAAAGTTTGTCCCCTTTCCGTTCTTATCCTGCAGCTTTCCTTAATCTCCTGTTCCATGCTGAAGATCGGCTCACCACCCTTTAGGCTCTGTTCATATCTTGGCATTACAAATCGTAGGCGGAATCACGGGATGCCCGTGCGATCCCCGTCACTTCCAATGGAACCCTTTTGTTGGGCAACAATCGCGCAAACAAAATCGCGGGGCGCCTGTCGCCCAAAAGAAGTTCTTAGGCCCCATTCACACCTGAGCATTTTGTAGCTTGAAGCCTAAAGCTACAAAAGGCTGGAGAGGAAAAAAAATCAATTATTCTCTATGGAGATGGTTCACATCTCCACTCCAAAACGCTTGAAGCCAGAAGCTCAAACAAGTTCTGGAACTTTTTTTTTTTTTTTTTTTTTGGCAGATTACAGGTGTCTTTCTGCTTTTTACATTGGTGACCTTTTGACCTGTACAAAATCGTGACAAAAAACGCGGTAAAAATTGCTTGACTTTCTGCTTGAAAACACTATGCTCAGGTGTGAATGGGGCCTTAGAGCTTCCAGCCTGCATGCAATCTAATCATTGCTATGTTAGAGGTGACATCATGATCACATTAGGAGGATCTACTCTGGTTCCTGATCACCAGTGGGGTCCTTAGCTGTCACTGACAGCTGGTATTAAGATCTGGCAAACGCTAGAAGTGACAGTTGCTGGACTTTTTGTAAGAACTTTATAAATGTCTCAAAATTCATCACTAACCTAGTCTCAAAATACCAACCTAATTGTTCTTTTCGCTCCTCCCAAGACCTCCTGCTCTCAAACTCCCTTGTCACCTCATCCCATGCTCGCCTTCAGGACTTCTCCAGAGCCTCTCCCATCCTCTAGTATGCTCTACCCCAATCTGTCCTCTTTCAGACGATCCCTGAAAACTCATCTCTTCAGAGAAGCCTATCTGCCCCCCACTTAACTGTACATTTATCCTGTCAATCAGCACATCACCCACAGTTATCTCTTGACCTTCCCTCTTAGATTGTAAGCTCTAAGGAGCAGGGCCCTCTGATTCCTACTGTATTAAAGTGTATTGTAGTTGTACTGTCTACCCTCAAGTTGTAAAGCGCTACGTAAACTGTTGGCGCTATAAAAATCCTATATAATAATAATAATAATAATAATATGTGTCTACAAATGCACAATTGACAGGGAACATAAATATTCAAATTACAGTCCAGAAAAGGTCAATGTTCATAGTTTAGGCCATTGTTTTTTCAACTGTCCTTCAGTCAAGGCACCCCATATAATTGCGCACAATCCCGGGGCAGACCACTCTGAGGATCTGTTTACCAGGAGGTGAACCCAAATGCGCTCACTTTTTTTGCATGTTCCCACATGCTGCATTTTTAAATGAGCTGCTCTATGCTTGTTAAAGGCACAAAAAAATATGCTGGCATGATTTCTTAAATTGTGCCACACCAAAGTAAGTTACTATGGTACCATGCATTTTAGCAGGCACCAACGTAACATATTTGCAAGATGAGTGGGGGTGCCAAGTGTTCATAGTCATACCCCTTGAAATTTTCCACTATCTGTCATGTTACAATCAAAATGCCAATTACAGCTGCCCCCCTTTCCTTCCCTCTTTCTCTCTCCCCCTCCCCCCCCCCCCCCCCCCTTAATTTTTTTTACAGATATTGGCCTGCTGTTTTCAGTGATTGCAGCTGCACAAATAAGTATAGTGATTCAGGTGGTGCAGTCCTATTATAATTTGAGTCTTTTTTTTTTTTTTTTTTTTTTCCCCCCACAATTTTTGTTGAGAGGTCCTCAAGCCCTCTATAATCTGATCTAAAAGAGTGATCCTGTAACACCTGTGTAGGGACAGGAGGAAGAGAATCGCCCACGCCTTCTCCTGGCTCTCTCCACCTCCCTGCTTCTATGTGTAATCTTGTCGGCAAATCAGAAAGCTGTGGGGCTGCCCGACCTGTCCTTTGCAACCGCTGACATCGGTTGGTAGGACACAGGCGGGTGGTCCACAAGGCTTTTTTTTTTTTTTTTTTTTTGCTGCCAAAAGGGAGAAGGTGTGGAGGATGCTCTCTTCCTCCTGTCCCTACACAGGTGTTACAGGAAAAAAAAAACTGTCTACGTAGAGGTGCACATCAAGTCCCATTTTCAGCCAGCTGGGTAGTAGGGTGCATGCAGGAATGGGAAAATTGTCATGTAAAGGCACTTTCCTGATGAATCCTATGTAATGTGACTGTTTAAAGTGGTTATAAAGGCTTACGTTTTTTTTTACCTTTAATTAATTGAATTGAAATTTGACTTCAAAATTAGGGCCCCTTTCACACTGGGGCGGTTTGCAGGCGCTATTGTGCTAACAATAGCGCCTGCAAACCGACCTGAAAATGCCGCTGCTTTGTCTCCAATGTGAAAGCCCCAAGGGCTTTCACACTGGAGTGGGTGTGCTGGCAGGATGGTAAAAAAAAGTCCTGCTAGCAGCATCTTTGGAACAGTGAAGGAGCGGTGTGTTGAAATTAATGGGACACCGCAGCAATACCGCCTCTGTAGAGGCGCTTTGCGGTGGTTTTTAAGGCTGGCCATACATTATTGTACAATTTTCCTTTAGACTTACCAAAACCATATAATATGAGGTCAAACCTAAACACTTTCAATTTGTATGCAATCAGGCAGGCTCTTGCACCACATAGTTGAAGGTAAATCTAAAGGTACTTGAATAAGAAACTCGTATAATGTATGACCAGCCTTTTTTAAATAAAATTTTTTTAAGCAAACTAAAGTTTTTGAATAACTTTAATAAAACATGCTGAAATCTAAATAGTCTTGGTGCTGGACAGTTTTTCCTATGGTCTCTTTAATGTGATATGGCCGGGAAAAACTGGGTCACTTGCAATACTGACTGTGATACTTTCAAGTGTTTGGCTCTATTGTTACACTTCACATGCATGCCTAGGAAGCAGTCATGAGAATTTTAAAGTTCAGTCGCTGTAGCTCTAAGGCCCCATGTACACTGCTGCTGCTAAACGGACGTTCAGAGGCAGTTGGACACTTTTCAACTGCCCCTGAACTCATTCAATGTTATCTTATGTGTACATGTACACAGGTTCGTTTTACTGTCGTTTTTAGGCAGTTGCGTTTTTATAGGCCTTTTTTTTTTTTTTTTTTTTTTTTTTTTTTTTTTTTTTTTTTTTTTTGTGGCAAAATGAGTTTAGACACCGATGTTTCAGATGCTAAACCGTGTTTCGTTTATAGGCGTTTTCCGAAACAGCGTTTTAGCTTGCACATGATTGGATGATAAAATCAGCAGAGCTTCCCCTCAAATCTACAGCGACTGCACTTTCAGTGCACTTGTAGTGCAAAGTGGATTTGCCTTTCAAAAATAACCCCCAGTGCTTGTAGAGCAAGAAGTTATGAAGCAAACTGCAGTCTCATGGTAGATGTCTCAATGTGCCTGTTTTAGTGTCTAGTTATGTCACAAGATTGATGTTGCATTACCAGAATAACCAGTTTGCTACTAGAAGAATTGTTGTTTTGCACACAAGTTCATCTGCATTTTTGGCTTAAAAATTAACCCTGAAAACTTTTTTTTTTTTTTTTTTCTGACAGCCTAGGCCCTGTTAAATTTAGGACGTTTTGCATGTTGCACAATATTTTTCCGCAGTTTATCAAAACTATGTTTTAGCAGAAAATGCATTAAAATCAAATTTTAATACATGCACAAGCCCATTTTTTTTGGGGGGGGGGGGGGGGGGGGATAAGGCACATGGGACGTTTTACAACCTTACAACCTCTCCTGAACGATTTAACTTGACAAACTGACGCCTAAAAATGTCTTGCCGCGTTTAGAAACTTTTTTTTTTTTCATTCAAATAATGCTTCTAAATTCAACTGCCTAGAAACAACCCTGTGTACATGTACTGATAAGATAACAGAGGAGAGTTCTAAAGTCTGTTTACCAGCCAGCCACGGTGTACATGAAGCCTAAAGATGTGGTGTCAAGCTTTGAATCTGTGTGAGCCTGCAAAAGCTAGAAAACCACAGTACCTAAAGTATGTGGCAATGCTTTAAAGGGTAAGTAAACCTTTTGTACACTTTATTTTTTTTTTTTTCTAAATTCCTGCACCCTTATGCACCAATATAGCTTTCATGTACTTTTTTTGCAAAAATATCAAAGCTTTCCATTGAATCTACAGTCACATACCTTTCTTGTCCTAAGCCATGTTTCCATTACTAATGTATTTCTTCCTGATCAGAAAAAACACAGGAAGAAGTTTACCAGCTGACCTCATTAGCACACACCATACATCATCCACCCACCCATTCCCAGGTGCACGTTTTTAAAATGAAATGCAATCAAACAGTGATCACCCTTCTCGCTAAATACACAATCAGATTGCATAGTGTATGGCCATGTTTATGCACCTAAAATTACTAGTTGCGCTTTCAGTGCCATTAAAGGCACATCAAACACAGAAGCAAATGCCTTTTGCCATGTGAAAAAACGAGGGCAAATGCTGCAAAATGCACCGGAAAAAAACACACAACCCAACAAAATGTCCCATTAATCACATGTAGTGCAGCAAATTGAAATCAACAGGCTGCCCTATGCGTGTGTCACAGGAGAAAACACACAAAATGTGCGCTCCCACTATGCTAGATGTAAATGGGGCCTGAGAGTGAAATTGGTGCAGTAACACAAGAACAATGAGGCTCCATTCACATCTGTGCCTTTCCTTGCATTTCAGAAAAGCGCTGCACCAAAAATCGCAGTAAACGCACCAAGCTTAACTCTTTAAAAAAAAAAAATACAATTCTGAAGCTTCTTTGGGGTGATTGTTGCGTGAAGGGCAGCCCGTTCCGGTGGATGGGCTTCCCTACATGTGATGAGTGAAGAAAATGCTCCAACGCCTCCCCCTTGCTAAAAAAAAAAAAAAAAATATATATTATGCATGTGGGAATAAGAGTTCCTGCTATGCAGAGTTGTGAACGGGGCTTGACAGCTGAGTGTTTCTAGCCACTCCCTCTGATGTAGTTGCACAGTGCATTGCCATCTTTATACAATCTGTGTATTTCGTGAGAAGGGTGATCACTGATTGGATTTTATTTAAAAAAATGTGCACCTGGGAATGGGTGTGTGCTAATGAGGTCAGTTGGTCAACTCCTTCCTGTGTCGTGACCTTATTTCTGGAACCGTGGATTTGGACAAGAAAAGTGACTGTAAATTTAATGAAAAGCTTTGATATTTTTGCAAAAGTACATGAATGCTGCTATATTGGTGCATAGGGAGGCTGGAATTTAGAAAGTGTACAAAGGTGAACTTACCCTTTTAAATTACTTTACAAGTGTAGCTGCTTGGATTTACCCATAAATGACAAATCTCAAATTTTCACTATGGAGTTCATGGTGACGCCCAACGCAATCCTTTTACAACGTGTGTGTGCATGTATGTATACCTACAGTATCGTACAAAAGTGAGTACATCCCCCACGTTTTTGTACATATTTTATCTTTTCATTTGACAACACTGAATAAATGACAGTTTGCTACAATGTAAAGTAGTGTGTACAGCTTGTATAACATTGTAAACTTGCTGTCAAATAACTCAACACACAGCCATCAATGTCTAAACTGCTGGCCACAAAGGTGAGCACACCCCTAAGTGAAAATGTACAAATTGGGCCCAAAGTGTCAATATTTTGTGTGGCCACCATTATTTTCCAGCACTGCCTTAACCCTCTTAGGCAATGGAGTTCATCAGAGCTTAACAGGTTGCCACTGGAGTCCTCTTCCACTCCTCCATGATGACATCATGGAGCTGGTGGATGTTGTAGACCTTGCGCGCTCATCCACCTTCCATTTAAGGATGCCCCACAGATGCTCAATAGGGTTTTAGGTCTGGAGACAATGTTGGCCAGTCCAAGAACAGAACCTTGGGGGACCCCGACAGAAAGAGAGAGGAGGAACAAGAGTTGTAAGTGACACTGAAGGTGCGGTTGGATAAATAAGATGAGAACCAGTGAAGAGTACAGTTGCGGAGACCAAAGGCGTGGAGTTTGAGGAGGAGGGTCTTTGACTGTGTCAAAGGCAGCAGAGAGGTCTAAGAGTAGAGTACAGAATAGTGTCCATTGACTTTAGCTGTTAGATCGTTTGTGAGTTTTAGGAGAGTCGTTTTTGTGGAGTGTTGAGGGTGGGATACAGACTGAAGAGGACCAAGAAGGTTATTCTTGGCGAGGTGGTCGCTCAGTCGGTTGTAGACCAGACATTCAATGAGTTTAGATAAAAAAGGGGAGCAAGGAGATGGTGTACATAAAGATTAGTGGGGTCTAATGAGGGGTTTTTAAGAATTGAAGTGGCTGATGCGTGTTTTTGAGAGTTTGGGAAGAGGCCTGAACAGAGGGAGAGATTGAGGAATAGAGCCAGAGGGTGAAAGTAGTATTTGTGAGGGTCCAAGGGGCAGGTGGTAAGGTCTCGTCTATAGTGGATGGGTTAAATGGAGGAATAAATGATTGTACCTGTGGACATGGGGTGTTAGGTGGAGAAGGAATCTGTACAGTGAAGATCTCCTCACAAATTGTATCAATCATATGTTTGAAGTGATTGGCGATCTCCTGGGCAGTAAGTTAGTGGGTGGAGGACAAAGTAGAGAGTTGAAGGTAGAGAAGAGTTGACGGGTACAGGATACGTTTTTAATGAGTGATAAAAATAGGTCTGCTTGGCAGAGAGGAGGCAGGAATTGTATTTTTGGAGGGCAGATTTATATTGGTTAAAATCTTTCTGAGACTTAAAGCTGGATACACACTATACAATTTTCTGTAGATTTTTTTTTTTTTTTTTTTTTTCCTTCAGATTTACCAAAACCATATAATATGAGGTCAAACCTTAAGAGTTTCAAGTTGTACGCAATCAAGCAGGCCTTTGCACTACATGTGTTTTGGTAAATCTAAAGGAAATCTGACAACAAAAGTTGTATGGGGCCTTAGTCTTACGCCACAGCCGCTCAAGAGTGCAGCTGTTTTTCTCAGACTTCAAGTGACATCTGTTTGCCAAGGCTGTAGGGGTCGTGAGCTTGTCTAGGGAGGATGACCGTGAAGTGTTGTAGACAGAAGTGTCTGAGTTGGGGCAGGACAGGGATGATATTTTGTCATAGAGGTGATCAGTAGCAGAGAAGAGAAGGGTTGAGGTGACTAAGGTTTCTACCATCCTGTAGCTCTGATTAGCTGGCTCGGGGTTGCAAACTGACCACACCAGCACAGATATGCTTCCATGCTTGGTGGTCAGTTATAGGAAAATAACTAGTAGGATCACCAGGTAGTTGCCACAGCGGAAGAACCATAATGTACAAGATTGTTCATTACTAAAGGAATACATAACTCAGTAATTTTAGGCTCCAATTAGACCTAGGCGATTTGAATCGCGGGCAGGAATTGCCGCAAAATGTGATGCCATTACTTGGCGACAAGCTTCTCAACACGCGAAGCCTGTTGATCAAAAATGAGCAGGGGCTTCTTTTGGGCAGCCGCGTCACAATTTGCCACGATTGCAGCTTGATCTGGCGCAGCAAAATCTCAACGCGATTGGCGTGCCATTAAGAAGTAATGGCATCGCAAACTCGTCCCGAAATTTGGAGTAGCGGGCAGAATTGCGGCAATTCCACCTGCTATTCAAATTGCCTAGATGTGAATGGAGCCTAAGGGTGAACATACACTTTTGTAATTTTGTCCAGTGTGCCCTACCCTTTAGCATGCGTGTGTGTGTGGTGGTCTAATGGGGAGCACTTTACTGCCTACAAATTCTCCTACCCTTGTCCTCCTGTTATGCTTCTATCGTTCTGCAACTTTCCGGTGAGTAAAATGGACACTGGATGTAGGCATCTTGGGTACTCTGTTTTTATGTGAGAGGGATAGAGTTTGCAACAATCCTTTACTGCTTGGTTAGTGGGTGGGTAGACCATCAAGGTTCTGTGTGGTTGGATATTCTACTACTACTACTACTACTACTACTACTACTACTACTACAATGCATATCAGGAGTTGTGCCTGCACTCCAGCCGGCCTATGCCATAAGAAGTTATAGTGATCATTGTAGTAGAACTAAGGCAGCAGCAAACACTTTTTAAAAATTCAGTTCCCGCTAGGGGACCATGAATTGTTTGAAAAGTAATGGAGGACCAAAAACCAGTACCCCATTGTTTTTTGCTATTTTGCAACAAAACGTCCTGAGATTTTAAAGTGAAGTTACCTTTTTTTTTTTTTTTTTTTTTTTTTATTTTAAAAACCATTCCTTGAGCTCCAATCAAGTGATTTTACCTAGGCTGAGACCTTATAAATGATGTCATGGGTTTGCATTGAATGACTCTACATAGTCATTTGAAAAATGGGTAACTTCAGAGGAAATTTTACTCCCCTTTTTTTATTTTATTGACATTTGAATGGGTGAGCATTAGCTCTTTATTCAACAGTAGAAAATTTGCATTTTTGATCATTTATTTAACAAAAATATCAGATGTAACAGTGGCTGAGAATCTTTTAGCAGATATTACGTCTGCCCCCCAAACGGCCGCGCGTCATTCTTTCAGAGTTCTGTGACAAAGAACTACAAGCCAACAGCCGCAAATTGTGTTGATACTTTTAGATCAATGAACTACCAGGCTCTGAATGCTTCCTGTCGGTGTGAAACTACCTGTCTGTACAATGTACAGGGCAGACAGCTTACACTGTCTGCAGGACTTTAAAATGCACTTTTTTTTTTTTTTTTTTTTTGGCAGGCATAAAATGAAACTTCTCCTTTTTAAGCTCTATTTTTTTCAAACTGTACAATAGGTGACATTTGTTTAAAACTGGAGCAGTCAGAATCTGCAACAGTAACCAGTCAGCTTCTGTCTAGATTTTTATTTAGTTTGTTCAGTTAAGCTTTGAAAATTTAAAAGCTAGAAGCTGATTAGTTGGTTGTCATGCAGAACTGCCCCAGATCCTGTCTGCTAAAGTCATGTGTGTGGTGTGTTTTTTGTTTTTTTCCCAATAATGGGAAAAAGTGCTTTCTGCAAGAACACTCAATCTGTTCTGTGAAATTGCTGAGCTGTTGATGACAAATGTGGAGCATTCATGCTCCCAGTCCGACTTCTCTCTGTGAACGTAAACTAAGTGTACAAATCCGGCATTTAAACAGTACCCCTCCTTAACACCAGTGTCATCTGTGACAAATGGCAAAGATGTTGAAAATGTAATGGCATGTGAGCTGTTTTGGTGGTAGTAAGGTGGGGTCTTGACGTCCCCTACAGTCAGCTGTTGATTGGTCAAATTTTGTAGTGGAGCAGGACAGTGATCCTGAGCTATGCAAATTCTATATGGGGGGGGGGACGGGACCCTGAAATAAAGAATTTGATTTCATTTATGGGCCTTTCCCAGACCTTAACGGTGTGTGTCGTCTTACAAGAGTGTTTGTAATATGTCTTGCCTGTTGATTTCAGAATAGCCTTCAAACCTCATTCATGCTGACACTTGCGCTCAGCTTTTCGAAATTTCGGAAGTGATCTGGTAAGTATAAATCACTTTTAGGCTTTGTGCACACGGACACTTTTTGGCATCTAACATAAGTTGTGGATCTTTTTCCCCCACAATTCTTCCTGGGAGGCCCCTCCTAATGTGCAATTTGCAGGTGTATTTTTGGCACAGAAGTGCATTTCTCATTTATTGAACTTCATGTGCCATATATCTTTTAACCACTTCAATACCAGGCACTTTCGCCCCTTCCACTCAGGACAATTTTCAGCTTTCAGCTCTGTCGCACCTTGAATGACAATTGCGCAGTCATGCTACACTGTACCCAAACAAAATCTTTTACTCATTTTGTTCCCACAAATAGAGCTTTCTTTTGGTGGTATTTGATCACCTCTGCAGTTTTTATTTTTTGCTAAACAAACTAAAGAACATTTTTGGGGAAAAAAAATAAATTGTTTTTCTTCATTTTGGTTATAAATTGTTTTCTCCTTCACTGACGGGCACTGATAAATTGGCACTGATAGGAGGCACTGGGCACCAGTAAGCAGCTGTGATGGGCACTGATGTTGAGGTACGGACAGGTTTTACTGCTGGGCACTGAGATGGGCACTAACTGGCACTGATTGGCACTTTGGGCGCTGTGAGCTGTGTTTTTATGGGGCACTGACTGACAGCTTATGGGCACATTTTAAAAGGTGTTGCGGCACATCTGAGGGGGCTATGCTGATAATCACTGTGCTGATTATCAACGCAGACCCCCCCCCCCCCCCCCCCCCGTCAGCGTGAACTGAGAAATGCCATTTACCGGCACTTGGGCTAAAAATTGGGCTAACTTTACTGGTTAGTTATTTTTTATTATTTTTTTTAATTAAAGTAATTTTTTCCAAAAAAAAAATGCAATTGAAAAACTGCTGCGCTAATACAGTGTGACATAAAATATTGCAACAACCGCCATTTTATTCTCTAGGGTCTCTACTAAAAAATATATATAATGTTTGGGGGTTCTAAGTAATTTTCTAGCAAAAAAAAGATTTTAACTTCAAACCAACCAATGTTAGAAAAAGGTTTAGTGTTTAAGTGGTTAAACTTTCCTCATTTACACACGAAGTGTATTCCTTTGACAAATTGTTACATTGTTTATACTCAAGTTCCACTGGTAAAGAATGTTGTGATTCTTGGCAGACTGCTCTGTTTTTCTCTTCCTTTCTTTTGACAGCTGTGGCTTCAGAAGAGCAGAATTCTTTGCATAGACAGAATCGCGAAACACTCTTGTCAAGATCACAACAGGGAAAAAATTGCGATAATGATTTTTGACGATTAATCGTGAGGCCTTACTTTATCCAGATTCATTTATATATCATTTACTGTTGACTTCTCTGAGCAGGCCAATGCTGATACACTGCCAGCTAGCAAGCCGGAAGCAAAGATTTTGACCCAAGATCTAAATCAGAGCAGTGTGACTGGTTGTGTGCATTTTAAAACTGAACAGAATTTTACATTTACTTCAACCTTTGTATCCAACATTGATTTTCACTAGTTAAAAATTAAGCAAGGAGTTGATGTATCCTAAGTAACTATAGCCCATCTCTGCCACTCTAGCAGACTTTATTTTGACTGAGTTGGGGAATGATAGTAAGGGTTGTATACTTGCTGTGTACACTTTTTTTTTTTTTTTTTTTCCCCCCTATTTTTAATGAGAAATCTCCAATGGACACAATTTTTGTTCCTGTTGATATTTGTCCTGATGTCATAGGAATAAACATTCAATAGAGAAATTTCCCAGTGGAACCACAGATGGCTGCTGTTTAAAAGTCTCCCCCTCATTCAAATCTGTAAGGACTCATTTAGAGCAGATGTGTTGTGACTAGACTGGCTGCTATTTCCAATGCAGCCCCAATGCATAGACAAGGCAAAATACCTTGTTTACAGTGCTATCAATTCACATCACAGCATTGCTTTGGTATGCACTGAAAGTTTTTCAGCACAGCATTTTGCAGCGCTTAACCACCTCATCTCAATGCCACTGCAGTAAATAGGACTTAATTGAAATGTGTATGCAATGTGCAGCTCACTGCTTGTCTGAACTACAATTAAATACTCATGTAATTATAGATGTAGGTAGGCCTTGCCAATGGGGAGAGTGGTGGTTCTGAAGCATTAGGGTTGTGCAAGGTGCAAATTTAATTCTTGGCGTTATTTTAACCTACAGGCACCCAGTATTAAGTGTATGCCAAGGCAAAACAATGCAGTACATTTCCGCAATACATGCATTTTTCCCTATGTTTTGATTCTGTAAGTACAGAAAAAATACTGGTTGAGAAATGCATTCTGCTTTTAAAGTGATTGTAAAGTCTTTTTATTATTTTTATAGAAAAAAAAAAAAAAACTTACCTGCTCTGTGCAGTGGTTTTGCACAGGGCACCCCCGATCCTCCTCTTCTT
This sequence comes from Aquarana catesbeiana, assembly GCF_042186555.1. Lineage (NCBI taxonomy): Eukaryota > Metazoa > Chordata > Amphibia > Anura > Ranidae > Aquarana > Aquarana catesbeiana. The sequence continues at coordinate 465,246,723 of NC_133327.1, read as the reverse complement.
GGGTCCTTCTTAGGCACTCCTGGCCCCTCCCTCCTGTTGAGTGACCCCACAGCAAGCAGCTTGCTATGGGGGCATCCGAGCTGCAGCTCCCTGTGTCCATTCAGACACAGAGCCCCAATTCGGTCTTGCCCCCTCTCTCTCCTGATTGGCTAACTGACTTTGACAGCAGCGGGAGCCAATGGCACCGCTGCTTTGTCTCAGCCAATCAGGAGGAAGAGTCCTGGATGGCTGAGACAGTCATGCACATCGCTGGATAGAAATGGGGCTCAGGTAAGTACTGGGGGGGGGGGGCTGCTGCAGACCGAAGGCTTTTTATCTTAATGCATTAAGAGGGAAGAAGGAAAAGAGAAAACAAAAAAAAAAAAAACATCTGCCTGTTCAGTCACTTTAAATTAGACACAGAAGTTTAACTGGTTCCTGACCAGCCGCCGCAGTTATACTGCGGCAGATTGGCTCCCCTGGGAGTGCCGTCGTAGCTGTACGTCGGCCGCTTTAGGGGTGTAGGGGGCACGCCCGCTGCATCACTGAGGAGCCTGGCAGCCGAAATGTCCACCGGGCACCCGCGATCGCTCTTGACAGAGCCAGAATGGTGTGTGTGTAAACACACAAATCCACGTTCTGGCAGGGGAGAGGAGACAGATCGTGTTCCTAGTATGTAGGAACAACGATCGGTCCCATTTCCCCCCCCCCCCCTACAGTTAGAACACAGTGAGGGAACACATTTAACCCCTTGATCGCCCCCTAGTGTTAACCCATTCCCTGCCAATTACCTTTATACAGTAATCGGTAGCTATTTTTAGCTGTGATCACTGTGTAAAAGTCACTGGTCCGAAAAGTGTCAAGTGTCCGATCTTTCCACCGCATTGTCGTAGTCCTGATTAAAAATCGCACATCGCTGCCATTACTAGTAAAACGTAAATAAATCTGCCATAAATCTATTGCCCATTTTGTAGACGTGATAACTTTTCCGCAAACCAATCAACATACGCTTATTGCAGTGTGTGTGTGTGTGTGTGTGTGTGTGTGTGTGTGTAAGTGTAATAAAAAAATATATATATATATAACCAAAAACATGTAGAATATATCAGCCTAAACTGAGAGATTTTTTTTTTTTTTTACATTGTCGTATTTTCGTTTATAGCGCGAAAAATAAAAATCAGGTTATCAAATACCACCAAAAGAAAGCTATATTTCTTGGGGGGAAAAAAGACAAATTATACTTTGTTTGGGTACAGTGCACGACCGCGCAATTGTCAGTTAAAGCGACGCAGTGCGTATTGCAAAAAATGGCCTGGTCAGGAAGGGGGCAAATTCTTCCGGGGCTGAAGTGGTTAGACATACCCTGTATTAAGGTAAAAAATGTCTGAGTAGTTGTATTTCTCTGCTATTCCCCCCCCCCCCCCCCCCCCCCCCTTACATCCTGCTGAACAGAACAGCTTAAGCTGAGAACTGGGAGGGTTCTCTGAGCTAACACAGGAAGTGTGCAGTGTTTTGTTTTTTTTTTTTTCTAAACTGATATAATAAAAGGCTCCCTCTGGTATACAGTGCTTTGCAAAAATATTCACTCCCCTTGGCTTTTTACCTATTTTGTTAAATTACAGCTTTTAGTTCAATTTTTTTTTTTTTTTTTTTTTTTTTAATCTGAATTATATGTGATGGATCAGAACACAATAGTCCAAGTTGGTGAAGTAAAATTAGAAAAATATATACATAACTATTTTTCAGAAATAAAAAACTGATAATTGGCATGTGCGTATGTATTCACCCCCTTTGTTATGAAGCCCATAAAAAAGCTCTGGTGCAACCAATTACCTTCAGGAGTCACATAATTATTTATTTCAGGTACTTATATAGCGTCGTCAATTTACGCAGCGCTTTACATATACATTGTACATTCACATCAGTCCCTACCCTCAAGGAGCTTACAATCTAAGGTCTCTAACTCACATTCATACATACTAGGGACAATTTAGACAGGATCCAATTAACCTACCAGCATGTCTTTGGAGTGTGGGAGGAAACGGGAGTACCCAAAGGAAACCCACGCAGGCACAGAGAGAACATGTAAACTCCGGACAGGTAGTGTCATGGTTGGGATACGAACCAGCAACCCTTCTTACTGCTAGGCGAAAGTGCTATCCACTACACCACTGTGCCGCCCAAATTAGTGAGATGATGTCCACCTGTGTACAATCTAAGTGTCACATGATCTGTCATTACATATACACACCTTTTTGAAAAGCCCCAGAGGCTTCAACACCTAAGCAAGAGGCACCACTAATCAAACACTGCCATGAAGACCAAGGAACTCTCCAAACAAGTAAGGGACAATGGTTTTTAAGTACAAGTCAGGGTTGGGTTAAAAAAAAAAAATATCCAAATCTTTGATGATCCCTAGGAGCACATCAAATCTATCATAACCAAATGAAAAGAACATGGTACAACAGCAAACCTGCCAAGAGATGGCCGCACACCAAAACTCATGGACTGGGCAAGGAGGGCATTAATCAGAGAGGCAGCACAGAGACCTAAGGTATCCCTGGATGAGCTGCAGAGTTCCACAGCAGAGACTGGAGTATCTGTACAATGGATGACAATAAGCCGTACGCTCCATAGAGTTGGGCTTTATGGCAGAGTGGCCAGAAGAAAGCCATTACTTTCAGCAAAAAACAAAATGTCGTGTTTTGAGTTTGCGAAAAGGCATGTGGGAGACTCCCAAAATGTATGGAGGAAGGTGCTCTGGAGCAAACCCATCACATCACCCAAAAAACACCATCCCAACAGTGAAACATAGTGGTGGAAACATCACTCTGTGGGGATGTTTTTCAGCAGTCAGGACTGGGAAACTGGTCAGAGTTGAGGGAAAGATGGATGGTGCTAAATACAGGGATATTCTTTCACAAAACCTGTACCACTCTGTGTGTGTGATTTGAGGCCAGGATGGAGGTTCACCTTCCAGCAGGACAATGATCCCAAACACACTGCTAAAGCAACACTTGAGTGGTTTAAGGGGAAACATGTAAATGTGTTGGAATGGCCTAGTCAAAGCCCAGCCCCTTAATCCAATAGAAAATCAGACTTAAAGATTGCTGCTCACAAGTGCAAACCATCCAACTTGAAGGAGCTGGAGCAGTTTTGCAAGGAGGAATGGGCGAAAATCTCAGTGGTAAGATGCGGCAAGCTCATAGAGACTTATCCAAAGCGACTTGGAGCTGTGATAGGCGCAAATGTTGGCTCTACAAAGTATTGACTTTAAGGGGGTGAATAGTTATGCACATTGACTTTTTCTGTTGCTCTGTTCTTCATTTGCTTCACAATAAAAAAAAAAATCGTCAAAGTTGTGGGCATGTTTTCTGTAAATTAAATGATGCAAATCCATGTTAATTCCAGGTTGTGAGGCAACAAAACAGGAAAAATGGCAAGGGGGGGGGGGGGGGGGTGAATACATTTGTAAGGCACTGTATTTAACAGATCAAAATGCAGCAAATAAGAGAAGATAATTGTTTGGGTTTACATACAATTGAATGAGGTACAGACTCCACTAACAGTATCTGGGACCTAAAAAGGTTGAAGACTTTTATAATTTTACTGCAGGGAACAGTTTTGTAGAAGCCCAAACTAGAAGGGAGGTCCTGCTGTACCCTATTTATTCGTTATTTTTTTTCCCCCCTGAGAAATTTTGAGCTTATTACAAATTTTCTTAGGAAAATTTGAAGTGCAAACATAACGTTTTTGCATTGAATTTTGCAGTATAGCCCCGTACATACTGCAGCTTTTGTCAATTCTGTTGCTCAGCAATGGTAACCAGGAAGAAAGAGGCAGATTGATACAGATGATACGCAGTTTTATTCATAAATTTCCCCTCGCCTGTTCATATTCACCACACTGCTATTTTATATCTGACCCCTGACTGCTTTTGCTTTGAATAAAAAGCTCTAGTTTTGACAGGGGTCACAAATGGACACTGACATGCAGCCTGATTTGCGTCTGTCGCCTAATATTGTTTAGTAAATGTCCATTTCTAATGTTTAGAGACCACTTTGACTGTGGCAATATTTTGCTCTTTAACCGCTTCCCGACCAGCCGCTGCAGTTATACTGCGGCGGGTTGGCTCCCCTGTGCAAGCTGTCGGTGCTGTACGTCTGCTCTTTAAGATGCTGTAGCAGGCACGCCTGCAGCATGTCCCAGGAGCCGATGCGTGAGCTCGGCTGGCGCAATGACCACCGGGCACCCCCGATCACTCGTGACAGAGGGAGAACCAGGATCTGTGTGTGTAAACACACAAATCCTGGTTTTGTCAGGGGAGAGGAGACATATCGTGTGTTCCTACTAAGTAGGAACAACAATCTCTCTCTAGTCAGCTACATTCCCCCACAGTTAGAACATACATAGGGAACACGGTTAACCCCCTTGATTGCCCCCTAGTGTTAACCCATTCGATGCCAGTGACATTTATACAGTAGTCAGTGGCTATTTATAGCACTGATCGCTATATAAATGTCAATGGTCCCAAAAAGTGTCCGACTTGTCCGCTGCAATGTCTGTCCTGATAAAAAATTGCAGATCGCGGCCATTACTAGTAAAAAAAAAAAATAATTAAAAATGCCATAAATTGATCCCCTATTTTTTTTATTTTATTTTTTAAAATTTTTTAGACACTATAACTTTTGCGCAAACCAATCAATATATGCTTATTGTGTCAAAAATTCGCTTTTTAAAAAAAAAAAAAAAAAAAAAAGTTGGGGATAGTATAGCAAAAAGCACAAAATATTGTTTCTTTCAAAATTTGTCGCTCTACTGTTTTGTTTTTTTCAAAATTGTCGCGTTTTGTTTGTAAAATAAAAAATGCAGAGGTGATCGAATAACACCAAAAAGCTCTATTTGTGGGGGGAAAAAAAGGACATTTTGTTTGGGTACAATGTTGCACGACCGCGCAGTTGTCAGTTAAAGCGGCGCAGTGCCGTATTGCGCAAAAAATGGCCTGGTCATTAAAGGGGAAAATCTTCTGGGGCTGAAGTGGTTAAATACATGTGCGAAATTGCCTTCACATGTTTGTGCGGAGTGATGGGATTGTGTTTTGATTTTTATTTTTTACACTTTTCTAAAGTTACCTTTTTTTTATTGCTATCACAAGGTGGGGGTTAACCAGCTTATTTACACTACATCTGTACATGGTGCTGTACCTGGATCTTTTTTACCCAAAAGCAGAGGCTGATGATGATTAAAAAAAAAAAAAAATCCAAAGCTTGTTCTAACTGCTTGCAATCCAATGATGCGTGGGTGTGTTCTCAGGTATTTTTATATAGCACCGTCAATTTACACTGCAGCGCTTTTACATATGTGTTGAACTCAAAATATATATATTAGGTTTGTTTTTTTTCAGTGGATAGGTGTACAATGTAGATCAATAGACAGTAGATGGGTGTACCTGGGTCCCGTTGATTTCTACCAGTTCTGTGCAGATGGGGACTGCTGGACATCAGCTGTGAAAGGGAAGCAAGTATGATTTTATTTTTTGTTTTGTTTTTTTTCTGCGTTAAGTTTTCTTGGCCAACCTCTGCGTCTTGTCATAAGAGTTTGAACAGCACGTCTTGAAACACCAGTCTGCTTTGACATCTTTGCTCCGAAGAGAGTTTACTAATGCAGTATAACTACCTTGTGTCTGGTTGCTGTGCTCAATCTTGCCATGGTGTATGACCTGTGATGTGAAATGGTCTTCCGCAACATCACCTTGGTAGGTAATAGAGTTTGGCTGTGCCTCACCCAGTTTTAAGCCACCTACACAGCTTTTTCTGTTTAGGCTGGTACACACAAGCTGAATACTGGCTGGTTCAACAGAAATCAGTCACCATTTGGCCCATGTGTACAGCAAACTATCTGTCTGACAGATGCTGGTCCAAAAGCATGCCCGCTTTTATCGAATGAGCATGCTGGAAAACCAGCATCCGATCAGCGCATGCAGCCAATGGCTGTGAGCGCTAATCCTTGTGTTCTGGCAAGGGCAGTCCCACTGTCAAAACATATAGCTCAGTGGGGGAGATCGCTGCACTAACATCGCTTAGTACAGCTCCCTCCCTGCTTTCTCCCTCCCTAGCATTTCAGTTAATGACAAGGTTTCAACCTAAGTATGACATTGATCATTACCGTCTGCTTGGTATAATTGGTTATTCACACACCTGACTCTAATCCTACAAAATCCCTGACTTTGTGCAAGTGTAAAAATCGAAGCTGGTTTGAAGCCTGATGGTAGTAGTCACATTGAAGCTAAACTCCAACTTTCTCACTTTTCCCAGCATCATACCTCCTATACTATGTTGCTCTTTTGTCTGCAGATCCTCTGATATTCTGGGTTTGGTGTTAGCTTTGTACCATGTGACACTCTGGGGTTGATTTACTAAATGCAAACCCAAGTGCACTTGCAGTGCAAAGTAGAAGTGCAGTCGTTTTAGGTCTGAGGGGAAGATCTGAATTGAGGGGAAGCTCTGCTGATTTTATCATCCAATTATGTTCAAGCAAAAATGCTGTTTATTTTCCTTGCATGCTCCCCTTAGATCTACAGCGACTTCACTTCCAAGTGCACTTGTAGTGCAAAGTGGATTTGCCTTTAGTAAATAAACTCCTCTGTATAGTCTAATGTAGTCTGAGTCTCTTCTATAGCCACTTCCTGCTTCATCTCTAGCCTACAACACACTAGAGCTGGCTAAAATGAGAATCACGATTTTTTTTTTTTTTGCTTAGAGGATAGATCACGATTCTCTCACGATTCTCGCGGCGTAACATCATCTTTCACATTAAAACAAAAAAAATTGTGCTAACTTTACTGTTTCGTTTTTTTTTATTGAAGTGTATTTTTTCCTAAAAAATTGCATTTGAAAGACCGCTGGGCAAATACAGTGTAACATAAAATATTGCAGCAATTGCCATTTTATTCCCTAGGGTCTCTGCTAAACAAAAATTAAAAAAAAAAAATATATATATATATATATATATATATATAATATTATGTTATGTTATGTTTGGGGGTTCCAAGTAATTTTTTTAGCAAAAAATATTGATTTTAACTTGAAGTGTCAGAAAAAGATTTAGACTTTAAATGGTTAAACTTCCTGCATTTACAGGTTGTTTACAACTTGGCAGATTGCCCAGGTTATTTGTTTACACAGAGAAGTTTATTCCTTTGATCTAAGAAGGAAGTTAGTTACAATGTTTCAAGTTCTAAACTTGGCAGACTGCCCAGATGCTTTCTTTTGACAGCTGAGTGAGTGGATAATCTCTCCACTTGTTTATATGAAAGAATTGGCAAACTCGGCAGGAGAGATCGTCAGGGGAGGTGAATCGAGATCACGATTTTTTTAACGATTAATTGTGCAGCTCTACAACACACCTTTCTGTAGTCTTTCACACTCTGCAACTGCTGCAACTTCCTTCTCAGCTCTGATGGTGGGTGGGATAGAATACATCCTAATTAGCATTTAATCCCACTCAGTCACACCTACAGGAAGAGTACAAACCTCCCAAGTCCCTCCTCACAGATCACAGCATTATTCCAAAAAAAGGAAAGTCCTCCATATAATATAGACCGCCTGCAGGGAAAGCTAGTTGTACTGATGCTGGGATGGATTGAAAAGACAGCCCTGGTTCCCACTAGCACCACATGAGTCACGTGACTTCCAGCACAACTATCACACAGCAAATCTGTACTTTTACTTGCAGATCGCCCTGCATTCAGAAACTTGCAGATGTGAACAAATGGTAACCCAAGCACGACGTGCGTTGCCATGTGTTTTCTAACTGCACAGCAAAGCACACAGTTTCTATGCAGGTTGCCGCTCATTTGGAAATGTGCAGATGCGAATGCTGCCTCTATGGTAACACAAGCATGACTCACATTGCTACACGTTTCCAAAACACATGGCAAAGCATGCGTTTTCTTGCAGCTTGCTGTGCAGATGTGAACAAATGGTAGTGCAAGTGTGTTTTCTAAATGCACGCAAAAGCATACATTTTCTTGTGGGTTGCTGTGCATTCAGAAACGCAGATGTGAACGAATGATAACACAAGCATGATGAGCGTTGCCATGCGTTTTTAAAATCCTGGCATGGTGTGCATTTTCTTGTGGGTTACCATGCATTCAGAAACACAAATGCAAAAGAAAAGGAACACAAGTGCGCTGTGCGTTTTTCTTGTGGATTTCCATGCGTTTGGAAATGCGCAGATGTGAACGAATGGTAACGAAGGTGACGTGCGTTGCAATTTTGTTTTTGATATGCATGACACAGCACATTTTTCTTAGCTGGTTGCTGTACGTTTTTGATCTGTGTGGCAAAACGTGCATTTTTTTTTTTTTTTATTGCCGGTTGCTCTGCACTCAAACACTCAGATGCAAACAAATGGTATTGCAAGGGCGCCACCCATTGTCACGCGTTTTCGAAGCGCTCACCAAAGTGTTATCTTACGTGTTGCCTGCATTCGGAGATGTGCACATGCAAACAAAATGGTAACGCAAGTATGATGCACGTTGCCGAGTGTTTTCAAAATGCATGGCAAAGTGCGTGTTTTTGTGTGGGTTGCCGTGCATGCATTGCTATGTGTTTTTGAAACGCACAACTTGCGTGTTTTCTGAGCTGGTTGCATTTGGGAATGGTAACGCAAGCGAGACATGCATTGCTGCTCATTTTCAAAATGCATGGCAAAGCGTGTCTTGTTGCCATGCATTTAGAAACACACAGATGCGAACCCAGTATGTGGCACCGTGAGAGCGATGTGTGTTTGGGTGTTGTCATGGGTTTTTTCTGTGCGGGTTGCATAAGCAAGCTTGCATGAGTGCCTTAGCAAGCGGAGGTGGAGGATCAGGGCTGCTCGCTGCAAAACTATTACACCGAGCAGGGAAGTATAACGTGTTTATTTAAAAAAAAAAAAACAAAAAAAAAAAAAAAAAAACAAAATTGGCTTTAGTATTGCTTTAACTTTCTGACTAAAGTTCCACTTCCTGCTTGTTCCCTCTTCACTGCAGAGAGGAATGGAGTGAGGGTGGGGCTAACATAATTCCACCCCCCCCACCCCCCCCAAATCGCCACCCACATGAAGGCCCAGAAACACCCACAGTAATCCTTAGACCCATCCACATCAACTCCCATAGCCCGCGCTGAAAATGCAGGGGCTCAAAGCATGATGGGACATGTATCACGACTGGTGTTCCGTCAGAATTGGCGACCCTGTCAGATTAGGTAAGGCAAGTGAGGTTTCATTTCTATATCTATCATTCTTTACAGCATTTGTTGCACAACTGCTTAAAACTATTTTGGTGTGTGTAATCTCCTTTGCATTGAAGCTGGTTCTAGTTAAATAAAAAAAAAAGTTTTCTAAATATACAAAATAATACTGGCTTTAAACAATACACCCACCCTGTTAAGAGGGGGAGGCATTTGCACTGCTGTGGTGTAATTTCACTGTAGAAGTGATCTGGGCACTGCTGCGATCTGAAACTTCAGGTGTGGGGGAGAGCCTGTGCCCTTGGGACATGTTTTTGCAGGGTGCTTCTGGTTTTTCTTTTGAGTAGCAGCAGGGCTTCTTTAAGAAGTCACACTTTAGGATGTTGACCCAGGGGGAAATGCCAGTATTGTGGTTTGAATGTCCCTAAAACAAGCCACCACTAACCTCCCCTTTTTGTTTTGATAAAAAAGTGCTTTATTGGAATTGTACAGGGTAAAATCAAGGATACAAATAAATTGACCTAATACAATGCTCAGTGTATCTTACAGTTGGTAAATCGGACAAAAATATACATAATCACTAACCTCTCTAGCTGCATGTTCTGTAAAATTGTGTATCCTCAAAGGTTATAACACGCTTTAAGACTCTGAAACTGGATATAGTTCATTTCTAACAAGTCGCACGCATTTGCTGTTTACAGTAAAAAAAAAAAAAAAAAAACTACCAAATGGCTTGATTTTAGTGCCTTTGTTAGCTTTGAAGATTAATTTCTCCAAAATGCCTATTGCTACAGAGGTGAATGAGGGCTTGCTTTTAAATGCTTTTACTACATGTTTGACTGGAGGAACAGGGACATCTATGTTCCTGATCAGCAGGAACACAAGATCTCTCTTCCTCTGTGACAGAACAGCAGTCTGCCTTGTTTACATAGGCAGACCGCCATTCTGCGTCTACAAACGATCAGCAGGTCCTGGCGGCTGCCGGACCCGCTGATTGGCGGAGCGTGCCCCAGAGCCTACAATGGGGATCGTGTACAGGTTACAAACACTTTTACTTAAACAATCAAAATGAATGCAGCCACCCACATCTAAACTTTTTTTTTTTTTTTTTCGTATTGAATATATGTAGTCTATAAAAATGTTGATTTGAATAAGTTGTGCACCTGGATGCTCTTCTCACCCAGATAAACATGTAATGAAGCTTTTCAGTCAATTCAGCAACCAGAAAAACAAAATTGGATCTGTACTGGGGGAATCAATGGTAAAGAAGGATCTGGGTGTTCAGGTAGATCGTGGGTTTAATAATGGCATGCAATGCAGTGATTGAGGGCTTATTGTCCTCTTCCTTCCTTTTTTTTTTTTTTTTTTTTTTTTTCAATAATCTTGCATACTATTAAGCCCAAGTTTACTATATGTACCACTTCTTTTTACATGTGGATCATATCTCCCATATGACCCACATGTATAAAGAAGTGGTACATATAGTAAACGTGGTGTAGTTATTCACTTTTTAAGGTAATTACCGAGGACAAGGGGGCACTCTTTACTTCTGGAGAAAGATTTTTATCTCCAAATGCAGAAAGGCTGTCACAGCCTTTCACAGTAAGAGCTGTGAAAATGTGGAATAGACTCCCTCAAGTGCTGGTACTGTCCAGCTCAGTAGTTTGTTTTAAAAAAGACCTTGATTTTTCCCTTAACGCACAAAATACAACTGGATACTAACACTTTTTTTATAGGTAAAGTTGATTCTGGGAATATCCGATTTGAGAGGAGGAGAAGTCCTATATATTTTCCTGGAGCAAATTGGATCATGCTTTATTGGAGTTTTTTTGTCTTCCTCTAGATCAACTGTGGCTATTTAAGTGTGTGTGCGCGCATGCGCTTTTTCTTTGTGTTGCACTGGATGGACTTGTGTGCTGCTACAAATACCTTGCACTGCTTGATTTATATTCTCATTGCTGAAGGGGATAATCGGCCAATCTGAACACTGTTTTCCCTTTTAATGAAGGTCATGTCTGGCCTTCATGGAGAGGTCAAGCAATAGAGGTAATCTAGAGCAGCATCTTCTACAGGAATGTTTAAAGGGGTTGTAAACCCTTGGGTTTTTTCACCTGGCAGTCTGGTGAAAAAACACAAGGGTTTACCTGGCAGTCGCCCCTCCTCCCCGTTTTTACCTACCTGAGCCCTGGCATTTCACCTGGAGGGGACGCGCTCTTCCTTTGCCCAGGATTCTCAGCTCTTGATTGGATAATTTGATAGCAGCGCAGCCATTGGCTCCCGCTGCTGCCAATCAAACCCAATGATGTGGGGGCGGGGCTAAGTCCGGCATTCATGTCTATGGAAGCAAATGCTGGACTTGAGCATGCCCGCAAGGTAACACCCCCCTCTCGGGAGAGCGCTTCTCCCAGTGGATTATCAGATAAGAGGAGGAGCCGCCAAGGGACCCCAGAAATCGGTGTTTAGGGCCACTCTGTGCAAAACGAACTGCACAGTGGAGGCAAGTATGATATGTTTGTTAAACAAAAAAAAAAAATCATTTAACGGCTTAAGGACAGCCCCATGTACATATACTGCGGCAGGGCAGCCCTTAAGCGCAAAATCCCATGTGTGTGTGTTTGGCAGAACGGCAATCTGCCTTGTTTACAGAGTGGGGAAATGGAGATCTTGTGTTACAGCTAAGCAGAAGCACAGATCTTTGTTTTTCTTAAGTCAAAGCACATCCTCCACAGTTAAAAAAAGCACACCCTAGGGACAAAAATGGCTTATCGTCGCCATTACTAGTAGAAAAAAAATAAATTCCACAAAAATATACCATAGTTTGTAGAAGCTATAACTTTTGTGCAAACCAATCAATATATGCTTATTATTATTTTTATTATTATACAGGATTTATATAGCGCCAACAGTTTGCGCAGCGCTTTACAACATGGGGCAGACACTACACTTACAATACAAATCAATACAGGAGGGATCAGAGGGCCCTGCTCATTAGAGCTTACGGGATTTTGTTTACCAACAATATGTAGCAGAATACATATTGACCTAAATTGATGAAGAGATTTAGATACTAAACCCTACGGTCTAAGATGCCATTAAAGTTCATGTGCGTGTAAAGACAGGTGTCCCAATACTTGTGTAAAGGCTAGCCAGAGGCTAGCCTGTATTTGTGGGAGGAGTCTGAGAGGGCTATTTAAGCCTCCTCCTTTGACAGGTCAGGGCTCGTCGGCGTTTCTGGGTTCAGAAGGGGGTGGGGCTTGCACATCACTTCCGGGTCCTTGCCATCGGCTGCAACATGGTGGCGGTGCCTCTCTCGGTGCTCCACTGGGGAGTTCGCCTGCCTGCCCACCCACCTGGAGTCCCCTCGGCACCCATATTCACGGGTCCCTGCTTCTCCCAGTGTTGGGGGGGTGCTCGGCCACCCGCTGCTGACTCTTCTCCCCATGTAAAGCCAGCTCCACGAGGGAGCCGCCCGTCTGCTCGCCAGCCAGCTCCTCTCTCCCCTTACCAGTTTGCTCCACGTGGGAGCCGCCCGCCCGCTTCTCCGGGTGTTCAGGGGGAGGGATATTCAGCCAGTCGCCTGCTCCTCTCATATGGCTCCACGAGGGGGCCACCCGCCCGCTTCTCCCGGCGCTCATGCCCTAGGGCATCCATCCTCCACCCACCCTCCTTCCCCTCGGCTTCATCTGGTTAGGGAGCCACCCGCCCACCTCTCCCGTCGCTCATGCTGGGGGGAGGGGGGGGGCTGTCCATTACCTTAGCCGCTTCTTCCCCTCGGCTTCCTCTGATCAGGGTCCTCCCCGCCCGCTTCTCCCGGCGCTCATGCGGGGGGGAGGAGGGGGGGCGTCTGTCTTTTACCTTAACCACTGCCCGCTTCTCCCATTTTTATCCTAGTGTGCCTGCCAGAGCTGTGGGGGCTGTCCGCTTTTCCCAGCGCTCATGCCAGGGGGAGCACGTCCATCCATCATCCACCCACCCTCTTTCCCCACGGCTCCATCTGGTCAGGGTGCTGCCCGCCCACTTCTCCCGGCTCCCATGTCGGGGGGGTGTCCATCCGTAGCTGGGTGCAGTCCCGCATAGTGGGGGGCCGCCCACTTCTCCCTTTCATCCCTCTGTTCCTGACAGCGTTGTGGGGGCCGCCCGCCGGGGGGGCCATCTGTCCGTTCATCCACTCTCCAACCACCCACTTTCCCCACAGCTCCCTGTCCAGGGTGCTGCCCACCCGCTTCTCCCGACTCCCATGCAGGGGGGGGGGGGGGAGTCTGTTTAGGCGTTTAGTCTCAGCGTTTGTTTTCTGTCAGCATTTTTTCTGTCATAGCGTTTCTGCCCCAGCATTTCTGTTGTAGTGTTCTGCCCCAGCATTTCTGTCATGGCGTTCGGCCCCATTCTTTGTCATGATGTTTCTGCCCCTGCAGTTCTGTTGTAGCGTTGAGCATTTCGGTCGTAGCGTTGAGCATTTCGGTCGTAGCGTTGAGCATTTCGGTCGTAGCGTTCTGCCCAGCATTTCGGTCGTAGCGTTCTGCCCAGCATTTCGGTCGTAGCGTTCTGCCCAGCATTTCGGTCGTAGCGTTCTGCCCAGCATTTCGGTCGTAGCGTTCTGCCCAGCATTTCGGTCGTAGCGTTCTGCCCAGCATTTCGGTCACAGCGTTCTGCCCAGCATTTCGGTCACAGCGTTCTGCCCAGCATTTCGGTCACAGCGTTCTGCCCAGCATTTCGGTCACAGCGTTCTGCCCAGCATTTCGGTCACAGCGTTCTGCCCAGCATTTCGGTCACAGCGTTCTGCCCAGCATTTCGGTCACAGCGTTCTGCCCAGCATTTCGGTCACAGCGTTCAGCATTTCTGTATTAACGCTCTGCCCTAGCATTTCTGTCATAAGCGTTCAGTATTTCCATCTTCGCGTTCTGCCCTAGCATTTCTGTCATAGCCTTCTGCCCCGGCATTTCCGTCTCTGCGTATAGTCTCGGCATTTCTGTCATAGCGTTTCTGTCATAGCGTTTCTGCCCCAGGATTTCTGTCATAGCGTTATTCTTTGTTCGGTCATGGCGTTTTCTGTCATAGTGTTCTGCCCCAGCTTTTCTAGCTCTGCGTTCAGTCTCAACTTTTTATGTCTGCATTTCTGTCATAGCGTTTCTGCCCCAGGATTCTGTCTTTGCATTTCTGCCATCAGTATTTCAGTCTCAGCGTTTCTATCATGGCATTTCTGCCTCAGCGTTTCTGCCCCAGGATTTCTGTCATTGCATTTCTGCCTCAGCGTACTGTCAGAGCATTTCTGCCTCAGGATTTTCAGTCATGGCATTTCTGCCCCAAGGTTTTCTGTCATGGCATTTTCTGCCCCAAGGTTTTCTGTCATGGCATTTTCTGCCCCAAGGTTTTCTGTCATGGCATTTTCTGCCCCAAGGTTTTCTGTCATGGCATTTTCTGCCCCAGGGTTTCTGTCATGGCATTTTCTGCCCCAGGGTTTCTGTCATGGCATTTTCTGCCCCAGCGTTTGTCTTTGCATTTCTGCCCCAGGTTTTTCTGTCATTATGTTTCTGTCTCAGCATTTAGTTTCAGCATTTCTGTCATAGCGTTGCTGTCCTTGTGTTTTCTGCCCCAAGATTTCTGTCACAATGTTTCTGCCTCAGTGTTCAGTCTCAGCATTTCTTCCATAGCATTTCAGCCTCAGCATTTCTCAGAGGGGCATTGTTGTTCAGTCACGGCATGTACTTCGGTAGCTGTTTTCATCTTCGTTGTTTGTCATGTCTCATCGTTGTTTGTTCATGTTTGTACCTGGGTCAGTTAGCTAGGGCTCACATGTCAGGATCTGTCACGTCTACAGATCCATACGGGCTGAGGTTTCGTTTGTTAATGATTGTTGACCACAATCTTCTCGCCCGTATACCATACGTCATACGATGCACGTTCATTCACCACACCTGTACACCAGCCTTGAGTTTTTAGTTAATTACCTGCCTCTGCGCGGTAGGTTACTCGGGCTCACTCACTACTTACATGGGGGGGGTCCGTCACCAGGTTCATTCACGCGCAGTGGTCTTTTCAATTCTGCTCATATTTCCATTCTTAGGTAGGCACAGAGGGGCGTTGTTCTCATGTCTTGTCTGTCATTTCTCTTGTTCGTATTCTCAGGTTGGGCTGTATTGGCATCCATCATCTCCTTGTTGGTCCTTAAGTGGTAGGTTTGGGCAAACGTCGTCATGATTTGGGATTCCACTCTCGGCTCTGATCTCTTGTCCAGGAGGTGGTCCGGAAGACTGCTCAGGGACATCAGTCCAGTCATCTTTTCCGTTCCCCAGCCGGTTCCAGGTAGGGGGGTTTCAGTCACTTTGGGTATGACTGTTTCATGCCATGGGACTCATTTCCCCGGGGTGGAGTCTGGCCCTCCTTCCTCGGTTCAGGATTCAGACTTGGTTGCCAGGTCACAGGCTGAAGCACGACTGGATCAAATCCGGTGGGACCAGTATTCTGTGTCTGGCTTGGTTTCGCCATGTTGACAATGCTTATTGCCATAGTGCATGGGCCTCATCCAACTACTCCATCACATCCTTCAGGTATTTAGCATTTTGAACTCCTGCCAGTTGTCCTTTGGCACTCACCCTTGCACTTTCCCATACCAGTATGGATAGGTCAGGGCTTGGGGGGGGGGGTTCACTGAGCACTTCTCTGGTGTCCGGTTGAAGTTTCGATCTTCTCAGCTATCATTTTGCAGGGGCTCCTCGGGACAGCCATTGCTCCCCCTTCCTCCACGAATCCTCTCATTCACACGCAGTTCATTCTCATGTCTGGGTCGTCCCAGGCTTCATCCAATCGTTCAGGGGATGTTTAGTTGGGTTCTGTGTAGCTGCACAGGTTCTATAGGGGGTTCTGTCTCATCACCAAGTCAGGAGTCGGGGGAAGTTTCTCCTGTCATAGTGGACACTTATCGGATATATACTGTTGCCATCCAGGCGCGCGCTTCTCCACTTGATGGATTGTCACCTTCCCTTCTTCACCTAAATTTGTGTCTCTTTGCCCTCTTTTCAGGCATACTGACCAATCAGGCCAAGGCACACCTCAGGCCTTGGTGCTTAGGAGTATCACTTTCTCACTCGAAGACTCTGACTACAAGTGTAAAGGCTAGCCAGAGGCTAGCCTGTATTTGTGGGAGGAGTCTGAGAGGGCTGTTTAAGCCTCCTCCTCTGACAGGTCAGGGCTCGTCTGCGTTTCTGGGTTCCCACCCACCCGTTTCCCCCAGTTTTCATACATACTGATAATACTTTTCTTACATTCAGGGTATGCCCTCTTTTCAGGCATACTGACCAATCAGGCCAAGGCACACCTCAGGCCTTGGTGCTTAGGAGTATCACTTTCTCACTCGAAGACTCTGACTACAAATATATTATATAGATTCATTACACACAGAGTGATATACGGGTATGTTCAAATATGTCTTTTTAATTTAATAAAATTCTTTTTTAAACCTTTTTAATTTTGATTATGGCTTGTAGCTAGTGAAAACCCATAAGGATCCTTTCACACGGGCGGCCCGCTTTGCTCATCGGATGGCAGGTCCGTCTCTGCTCACTGTGCTGAGATAGACCTGTCAGAGTCTCTATGGGGAGATCGAATGAAAACGGACCATTATTTTAGATCGGATGGGATGAAAACGGACCGCCTGTCCGTTTTCATCCCATCCGTCCTAAAATAATGCATTTGGGTGGCAAAAATGTAAATGCAATCTATACACTAGGGGAGAACCCCTGGGGGTCCTAGTAGATGATGGGCTCAGCAATGGCATGCAATGCCAAGCTGCTGCTAACAAAGCAAACAGAATATTGGCATGCATTAAAAAAGGGATTAATTCCAGGGATAAAGCGATAATTCTCCCACTCTACAATACTCTGGTCCGGCCGCACCTGGAGTATGCTGTCCAGTTCTGGGCACCAGTCCTCAGGAAGGATGTACTGGAAATGGAGGAAGCACAAAGAAGGGCAACAAAGCTAATAAAGGGTCTGGAGGACATTAGTTATGAAGAAAGGTTGCGAGCACTAAACTTATCCCCTCTCAAGCGTCTCTTCTCCAGAGAATATGATTTCAATTTATAAATACCATACTGGTGACCCCACAATAGGGATAAAACTTTTTCGTGGAAGAGTTTAACAAGACTTGTGGCCACTCATTAAAATACGGATCCCCCGTCGCAGTTTTACGGCGGCTGTTTGAAGGAGGATATCGTTGTTATGGCAGCAGCTAGCTGCCATAACCCCAGTATCCTCTTCTTCAGCAGGCGGTCCGCTACAAGATAAAAGTGGTCTCTGCGGTGGATTCGCCGCAAGATCACTTTTATCGGCGGCTGGAGAGGGGGCCCTCCGCCGCTTACTGGATCCGTCAGCAGCGGCGGAGGCGATCGCGTCCTGTCTCCTGTTAGGTATGGAGACGAGTGAGGGGAAGATGGCCTCCACCCGTCTCCATAACAATGCAGGACGGAAGCGATGTCAAAACGTCACTTCCGCCCACAGCTCTTAAAGGGCCATTTTTTTTAAAATGACAATTTTTTTATTTATTTATTTTTTGCATGTTAGTGTAAGTATGAGATCTGAGGTTTTTTTGACCCCAGATCTCATATTTAAGAGGTCCTGTCATGCTTTTTTTTTTTTTTTTTTCCCCTATTACAAGGGACGTTTACATTCCTTGTAATAGGAATAAAAGTGAAGTGACAATTTTTATTTTTTTTAAAAACGGTGTAAAAATAAAAGGTAAAATGAATAATAATTTTTTTTTTTTTTTTTAAACGCGACCCGTCCCAACGAGCTCGTGTGCAGAAGCGAACGCATACGTGAGTAGCGCCGGCATATGAAAACGGTGTTCAAACCACACATGTAAGGTATTGTTGCGATCAGTAGAGCGAGTGCAATAATTCTAGCCTGTAGAATTTTTTTAAACGTCCCCTATGCAGGTAAAAGTTTGTTGCCATTCCACAAGCGGGCACAATTTTGAAGCGTGACATGTTGGGTATCAATTTACTCTGCATAACATTATCTTTTACAATATAAAAAAAATTGGGCTAACTTTACTGTTGTCTTATTTTTTTAAAAAGGTGTATTTTTTCCAAAAAAAGTGCGCTTGTAGGGCCGCTGCATAAATACGGTGTGAGAAAGTATTGCAGCAACTGCAATTTTATTCTCTAGGGTGTTGGGGAAAAAAAAATTATGTTTGGGGGTTCCAAGTAATTTTCTAGCAAAAAACCTGTTTTTAACTTGTAAACAACAAATCTCAGAAAGGGGCTCGGTCCTTAAGTGGTTAACCTTAAACCACGTAGAGGGTTCTTTACTGTAAGAGCGGCAAGGATGTGGAAGGGAATTACACAGGCGGTGGTCTCAGTGATAGTTTAAAAAAAAAACGATTAAATAAGCACCTGAATGACCGCAACATACAGGGACATATAATGTAATACTGACATAATCACACACATAGGTTGGACTTGTGTCTTTTTTCAAGCTCGCCTACTATGTAACTAGGGCTGAAACAACTAATCGATTAATCGACAACTAATCGATTACTATTTTTATGATCGATTAATCGGCCAGTAACATAATGGGGTTAAAACTAAAATAAGCCCTTTATAGTACAAAAAGAGCAAATCGCTACTGTAAATATTACTTACACTACAGTAAAAAAAATGAACCCCTTACAGTAGTGATCTGTTTTTCTTTGTACTATAAAGGGCTCATTTTAGTTGTTTTTTTTTTTTTAACCCCATTATGGTGCTTTTTACTGAAACGCACTACAGTCCATTTACATGGTTTCCTATGGGACACGTTCACATCTATGCCTTTTTCAGCCGCTGCGTATTTGGAAAGGGTCAGGGACTTTTTTTTTAATGCAAAACTGTGCTTTTTTTGGTTCAATATACTTCAATGGAAAAGCTGCAGAGAAAAGCATTTAATTATTGCAGCAGTTTTTGTTTTTTTTTTAATCTTCCCAACAACAAATTGGGCAAAAATTCAAATCGCAGCACAATCATGTGCGCAAAAGTTAAAACGCACAGCAAAAAGCACTGCAGAAACTGATCAAAAGCAAACTGCATAGGTGTGTACCGAGCCTTATGCTGGCCACACCGATCAGTTTTCATATGAAAAATCTTTGTACATTCGCTGAATGAAAGAATGTTGTTTGACATTTTCACTTGGTTTTTAACATTCTGTTTTTAAAATGAATGTAATTTCTGAACGAAAACCACATACACTGTCTGAAAATTCCTTTGACCAAGAAGTTTGCTATTTCAAAATTTTCCAGTCACTGTGGTTGAAAATGAACGTCGATTTGACCCCACTAACGATTAGAAAATCGAAGGAAGGAAGAAGGAAGACATTGTTTGTTAAATAAAAAAAATTTGATCTCGGAGTCTGATGATATTTACCAGATTCACATTTTAATAGTATATACAGTATATATCTCCTCTAATAGTATATACAGTATATATCTCTTCTGCCTGTTTTCTCAGAGTGGATTAGATATTTTGCTCCTTAACCATATAGTTGGTTATTTATATTTTACCACGGCATAGAATATATAAGAATAAATTGCCTTTTTTTTTAAACTTTACATATTAACTAAATTATACACCACACTTTTTTTTTAAGATTATTAACCGATTAGTTGGCCAATTATGGTTTTGATTAATCGATTATGAAAATAATCGTTGCAGCCCCATATGTAACTATGTACGGATGGAAAATGGGGTCACCATCCCTCTGGATTTCACGGACAGGATCAGATAGTCGGCAACCTTTTTCCACTTAAAGGCAGGATTCAATGTATATGAATGCATAGAGGGCCACATTCAACTGCTAATAAAGGACAGTAATAATATGGACCTCTTTAAATTACACAGCCCCCATACCTCTGGACCCCTTTACATCACAAAGCTTCCTCCCCCCCCCACCCCCCATGTTATGCTTTCAAATTGTGCACACTCGTGGAATAGTGACAGACTACGGTACTTAAAAATCTCCATAGATGACCCTTTAAAAATTTCTACAGGTTACCAGTTTGGAGTTACAAAGGAGGTCTTGTGCTAGAATTATTGCTCTCGCACTAACGATCGCGGTGATACTTCACATGTGTGGTTTGAACACTGTTACATTTGCGGTCGTGACTTATGTAAATGTTTTATTTATTTTTCTAAAAGTTTTTCTGATCACTTTTATTGCTGTCCTAAGGAATGTAAACATCCCTTTTGACAGGCGGTGACAGGTACTCTTTATGGGAGGGATCTGGAGCCCATTAGACCCCAAATCTCTACTTTGCACTTTAAAAGCATTCAAAATACCAAGTTTGGCTGTTTTAAATGCTGTCATTTTTTTTTAAATTTGACGCTTTCAAGTCTTCTGTAAACCGGAAGTGATGTCATGACATCGCTTCCGGGTTACTAGATCCAAGACCTGATTGAAGCAGATTCCGACTTCGTTCGGGTCTCCGGCCAGCCAGTAGACTTGCTGGCCAGAGGAAGGGAAAAGAAACGTCCCCTTCAGCTGCTTGGGATAACAGCCAAGCAGCTTCTTGGCCGCATCGGTATTATCCCAAGAAAACTGACCGGGATTAAAATGTCTGCGGGCTGGGTGCATGTGAATTCATCACATGGACTGACAGGCTGGACATTTAGCGGTGGCTGCCCGGGTGTGGCCTGTGAGCCATAGGTTGCCGACCCCTGTTGTAGACTTATGGTGTCACACTCTAATCAGCTAATTACCTCAAAACACCTGTAAAGGTTTCCTGAGCCTTTAAACTGTCTCTCAGTCTGGTTCAGTAGGTTACACAATCATGGTTCAAGACTGCTGACTTGATGGTTGTCCAGAAAACTGTCATTGACTCCCTCCACAAGGAGGGCAAGTCACAAAAGGTCATTGCTAAAGAAGCTGGCTGTTGCAGAGTGCTGTATCCAAGCATATAAAAGGAAAGTTGAGTGGAAGGAAAAAGTGGTAGAAAAAGGTGCACAAGCAACAGGGATAACTGCAGCCTTGAGAGGATTGTGAAGCCAAGGCCATTCAAGAATTTGGAGGAGATTTACAAGAAGTGGAATACAGCTGCTGTCAGTACTTCAAGAGCCACCACACACAGATGTATCTAGGACATGGGCTACAACTGTCGCATTCCTTGTGTCAAGCCATTCCTGAACCAGAGACCATGTCAGAAGCATCTTACCTGGGCTAAGACGAAAAAGGACTGGACTGTTGCTTAGTGATCCAAAGTCCTTCTTTTGCATTTCATTTGGAAATCAAGGTCCCAGAGTCTGGAGGAAGAGTGGAGAGGCATAGAATTCAGAGTTGTATGAGGTCCAGTGTGAAGTTTTCACAGTCAGTGATTTGGGGAGCCATGCCGTCTGCTGGTATTGATTTTCTGTATTAAAAAGCCTTTTTTTATTTTTATTGGTCTTCTGTAATATCTAACTTTTCTGAGATACTGAAGTTTGGGTTTTCACTAGCAGTAAGCCATGATTATCAAAATTAAAAGAAATGTTTGAAGTATATCACTGAGTGTGTAATAAATCTACAGTATATAATGGGAGTTTCACTTTATGAATTGAATTACTGAAATGTAACTTTTTTTGATATTCAAATTACACACACACACACACACACACACACACACACAGCATCCGGAAAGTAATCACAGCGCTGCACTTTTTCCATATTGTGTTATGTTACAGCCTTATTCCAAATGTATTAAATACATTTTCCTTAACATTCTACGAATGACCACGTGAAAAAGGTTTGTTTTTGAAATCTTTGCAAATTTATTACAATTAAACAACAGAAAAAACACATACACTGGGGCAAAAGTATTTAGTCAGCCACTAATTGTGCAAGTTCTCCCACTTAAAAAGATGAAAGAGGCCTGTAATTGTCATCATCGGTATACCTCAACTCTGAGAGACAAAATGTGGAAACAAATCCAGACAATCACATTGTCTGATTTTTGAAAGAATTTATTTGCAAATTATGGTGGAAAATAAGTATTTTGTCAATATCAAAAGTTCATCTCAATACTTTGATATATATTAAATATATATTATAGTTTCTTTATTTTATTTATTTCAGGTACTTATATAGCGCCGTCAATTTACGCAGCACTTTACATATACATTGTACATTCACATTGGTCCCTACCCTCAAGGAGCTTACAATCTAAGGTCCCTAACTCGCATTCATACATACTAGGGACAATTTTAGACAGGATCCAATTAACCTACCAGCATGTCTTTGGAGTGTGGGAGGAAACCGGAGTACCCAGAGGAAACCCACACAGGCACAGGGAGAACATGCAAACTCCAGGCACGTAGTGTCGTGGTTGGGATTCAAACCAGCGACCCTTACTGCTAGGTGAGAGTGCTACCCACTACACTGTGCCGCCCACATATATAACAAGGATGATCAGTGGCAACAGGATGCGCCTGAGCTAAATTTTGAGTGTCATGGAATAGGCTATGAATAACTGTACATGTGATATTATATTTATTTATTTTTTTATAAATTTGCAAAGATTTTAAACAAGCTTCACATTGTCATTATGCGTTATTGTTTGTAAGATTTTTGAACAAAATAATGATTTTAATCCATCTACTTAGAGTAAGGCTGTAACATCACAAATGTGAAAAGTGAAGCGCTATGAATACTTTCTGGATTGTGTGTGTGTGTGTGTGTGTGTGTGTGTGTGTGTGTGTGTGTGTGTGTGTGTGTGTATGTATGTATTTTCAAAAGTATTCATACCCCTTGACATTTTCCATTTTGTCATGTTGTAACCCAAAAACGTAAATCAATTGTATTGGGATTTTATGTGATAGACCAACACAAAGTGACACATAATTGTGAAGTGGAAGGAAAATTAAAAATGGTATTCAAACTATTATTTTTTTCTTATAAACATCTGAAAAGTGTGGTGTGCATTAGTATTCAGCCCCCTTTACTCTGATACACCTAAATAAAATCTAGTGGAACCTATTGCCTTTCAGAAGTTGCCTAATTAGTAAATCGAGTCCACCTGTGGGTAATTTAATCTCAGTAAAAATACAGCTGTTCTGCGAAGCCCTCAGAGGTTTTTTTTAGCGAAACTTTGTGAACAGACCGCATCTTGAAGGCAAAGGAACACACCATACAGGTCAAGGATAAAGTTGTGGAGAAGTTTAAACCAGGGTTAGGTTATAAAAAAAAATATCCCAAGCTTTGACCGTCTTACGGAGCACTGTTCAATCCATCATCCGAAAATGGAAAGAGTATGGCACAACTGCAAACCTACCAAGACTTGGCCGTCCACCTAAATTGACAGGCCGGGCAAGGAGAGCCTTAATCAGAGAAGTGGCCAAGACGCCCATGGTAACTCTTGAGGAGCTGCAGCTCAGGTGGGAGACTCTGTCCACAGGACAATCAATAGTTGGCACGCCACAAATCTGGCCTTTATGGAAGAGTGGCAAGAAGAAAGCCATAAGAAGTCCCGTTTGCGAGAAGCCATGTGGGGGACACGGGAAAACGTATGGAAGAAGGTGCTCTGGTGAATAAGACCAAAATTAAAACTTTTTGGCATAAAAGAAAAACTGTGTGGTGGAAAACTAACACTGTGCACATCACTTTGAACACACGAATCCCCACTGTGAAGCATGGTGGCAGCCTCATGTTGTAGGGATGCTTTTCTTCAGCAGGGACAGGGCAGCTGGTCAGTTGATGGGAAGATGAATGGAGCCAAATACAGTGCAATATTAGAAGGAAACCTGTTAGAGCCTGCAAAAGACTTGAGACTGGGGCAGAGGTTCACCTTCTAGCAAGACAATGACCTTAAACATACAGCCAGAGCTACTGTGGAATGGTTTAGATCACGAGTGTCCAAACTTTTTTCAAAGAGGACCAGATTTGATGAAGTCAACATGCGTGAGGGCCGACATTCTTTTGAACCATTAAAATTCGGTCTAAATGTGTTAGTCCGAGCACTAATACACTGCCCAACAAGAATTCTCCTTGCCTTTTTGGCTGTGTATGGTGAAGAGATGAGGTTGGGCGTGTTATTTGGATAGATAATTATAATTTTGAGAGAGAGGCCCCCAACAAATCCCTGAGCGCCGCTCAGGACTAAGATGAGCTCGGGCGTGTTATTTGGATATACCATATTTATCGGCGTATAACACGCACCTTCACTTTAAGAGGAAAGTTTCAGGGAAAAAATGTAATTTTAAATAAAGAACTGTGAAACAAAATAAGGGTCGGTGCCTGTCTGCAGCCCCACCATTGCCATCAGTGCAGCCTGATCCATGCCCATCTGCAGCCTCAGAGGGGACAGGGAGGGGGGCTGGACGAGCGCCAACAGATTACATGCAGGAGAATCTCCTGTTTACTCGGCAGCCTCTTTAATACAGTCCCGCCTCCTATGATAGACAAAACAGTCATCCAATGCCAGCCCAGGAGACGTGACTTCCTATTACAGATGCCGCAGAGTAAACAGGAGATTCGCCATATGTTTTCTGACGGGGCTCGTCCCGCCCCCTCCGAAGCAGCGCTGATTAATATGGTATATATCTTTTGTGGCCCTATCTAGGGATATGTCTGTATATCTATATATTATATTATAATCTCCAAATGACCAGGGGGGTCTCATTAAACCGGAACGTGGGCCTGATTTTGGACATGCCTGGTTTAGATCAAAGCATATTCATGTGTTTAAGAATGGCCAAGTCAAATTCCAGACCTAAATCCAATTGACAATCTGTAGCAAAACTTAAAGTGCTGTTCAGACGCTCTCCGTCCAATCTAAAAATGTCACTCTAGATGTGCAAAGCTAGTAGAGACGTACCCAAAAGGACTTGCAGCTGTAAGACCCCTTTCACACCAAGGAGCTTCAAAAACGCCTTAGCGTTATTACCGCGTTTTAGGGGTGCTAGCGGTATAATTAACGCAACGCTGCAGGTGTTTTAACAGCGTTTTTCAAGCGTTATTGAAGCATATGTTATTGATGCTATCTTTCTGCTTGAATGTTTATCCTTTGTGAGATCATGTAAAACAAGCAGGGTCTTGTTTTACTTCAAATCTTCATTTTTTCTGGAATTAATTCTTTTTTTGGCACTTTATTTTATTTTTTTTTATTACTTTGATGGTCTGTTTAATCATTCTGACCTTCTCACAATTTCAGTCCTGTTGTTGTAGATGCTCTTTTCTGCTTGCATGTTTACCTTTTTGTGAGATCATGTGACTTTTCTACATCAAGACAACACTCCCTGCATGTAGCAAAGTCTAAACATAGCAGACAACAACTTAAAGAAGCTCCAGGCTCTCCCCCAAAATACTAAGGGAGATGGTCAGAGACTGCAGACATGATACAAGAGATGGTCAGAGACTGCAGACATTGTCTGCAGTCTCTGACCATCTCCTGTACTATGTCTGCAGTCTCTGACCATCTCCTGTATCATGTCTGCAGTCTCTGACCATCTCCTGTATCATGTCTGCAGTCTCTGACCATCTCCTGTATCATGTCTGCAGTCTGATCATCTCCTGTACTAGGTCTGCAGTCTCTGATCATCTCCTGTACTTACAGGAGATGGTCAGAGAGTGCAGACCTAGTACAGGAGATGATCAGAGAGACTGCGGACATACTACAGGAGATGATCAGAGAGACTGCGGACATACTACAGGAGATGGTCAGAGACTGCGGACATGATACAGAAGATGGTCAGACTGTGGACATGATACAGAAGATGGTCAGACTGTGGACATGATACAGGAGATCAGCAGGTAAGTATGATATCTTTTTTAATTTAAAGAAAAAATAATACCCTTTAGTATCACTTTAACAAATCCATTGAGTCTTTTGTCAGCAACTTCGATAGTAAACAGGTCAACATCACCGCAAAAATAAAAAGGAAGACATTCCAATCAACAAGAAATATACTGCTTGCAGATCAGTAGATGGTTCCAGAGATATGATGGGGAAATCACAGGAAGAAATTCGACAATAAAAGAGTTTGTGCAGCCCCCAATCTATTAGGCACACAGTGCACACACACGCTGGATAGGTGCAGCAGGTGGGGGATGTGCCACTTCTGTACACTCACCCCGCACATATATCAAGCATGACAGGCTGATCTCTCACCTCCGGAGCACTCCTACCCACCCCCCTCCTCTCCTCGCGGCTTGTTTCCTGAAGCCGACTTTATGCCTCATCCTATGGATGTTAACACAGCTGCAGTGATCTCTGTGTCTCAGCTCCGTGCAGTGATCTATGTGTCTCAGCTCCGTGCGGTCTCGGCGCCCGCCCATCAGGAGATGACCAGTGTCGCTGTCCAGAGCTTTAAATCCCAGAGGAGGGGGAGAGCATGGGTGGGGGCAGCACTGAGGCTACATTGAGGAGGGAACAGTGCCAGTCGCAGCCAGCTGGCCGGCGGCTTGTCATTCCAGCATAGACACTGCTGTGCAGGGGGGAGGAACCGGAATGACGTCATGCATGATCGATTATGCTGGATACTGCATAGATGCCGAATCGGGAAGGGTATAATCGTGATGCGTCGATCATTTTCAACACCCCTAATATTAGGTCAGCAGCTACAGTATGTGTAGCTGCTGACGTTTTAATTTTTTTTTTTGCTGGGGGGGGGGGGCAAAACTCCTCCAAGTTCATTTTCATGGCAAAGAGGGACTTTGTGATTCATCTGATCACTCTAATAACAGAGTGTATGCATAGAGTAATAACATTCTGGAGTATATGCAAATTGCCATGATAGAAACGGAGGGAGCAGACTTTGTGAAAATTTGTGTGTGTGTGCGTGTGTTTCTCAGCATAAATGAGTACACCGAACATATTTGTCGGAAAACCTTTAACTTTTTTTCAGAATCAATATTTTCTATGGGACGCTATACTACAAAATACTCCCACAAATGCTGGTTATTGATTGTAACCATGATTTGTTAATTTGCACACACAAAAAGTTTTATTCCTAACAAATGTATTCAAAACCATGTTGCAAAAATGAATACACCCCAATGAAGGTCTTAGCAAAGCTAAAATTTAGACCACAAAATCCTAATTCAACTGAATTCAACTACAGGTGAGTCTAATTTATTCATTAAACAGGTGTCCAGCAGACAGTTGATTATAAAAGGGCGTTACTTGATAAAGAAAACCCCATCCCATTTCTTGCTGTCACGAGTGGCACCACATGGAAGAGAAATGTCAGAAGGCCTGAGAGAAAATTTCTTTACACATGAAAGGTGAAAGCTACAAGATCAGTCAGAATACTGTAGCAAAAGTGATACAGAAATTTAACAAAGATGGAACTGCAACCATCTCGCAGACATCCAGGCCATCCACGGAAGTTAACACCTCGACAGGAGTGTCTTCTGATGAGAAGGGTTGAAGAAAATCTCCATGCAAGTTCACTGCAGTTGGCTAAAGAAGTAGAAAGCCAAATTGGGGTGATTGCTTCCTGACACAATAAGGCATGCATGGGTGTTGTCCACGAAGGACGCCTCTCCTAAAGCCCATGCACAAAAAAGCCCACCTAGAATATGCAGGGGCCCATGCTGAAAAAGATGACTCCTGGGACTCTGGAGTGATGAGACCAAGATAAATGTTTTTGTAACCCGATGGCTTCAAAACTGTATGGCTTTGCAAAGGGGACAAGTACAAAGAAAAATGGTGCCTACAATGAAACACGGTGGTAGTGTCGTCTTCCTGTGGGGATGCATGGGTGTTGCTGGTGTAGGGGAGCTGCAATTCACTGATGGAATGAATTCACAGATGTTGTGCTCTATATTTGAAAGAGAAGATGCTACCCTCACTCCATGCCCTTGGTTGTTTTGCACTTTTCCAACATGACAATGGGGTTTATTTACTAAAGCTAGAGAGGGCAAAAGTAGTCACACTTCTGCAGAGATACCAATTAGTTTCTAACCTCAGCTTGTTTAAGCTTTAGCAATAAAACCTGGAAGCTGATTGGTTTCCCTGCAGAATTGTGACTAATTTTGCCCTCTCTAGCTTTAGTAAATTAACCCCAATGTTTCAAAACACACATCTAAGGCCATTGTTGCATTTCTGAAGAAGAAACTGGGTGAAAGTGATTCAGTGGCCAACTGTGTCTCCTGATCTGAGCCCAATCGAACACCTATGGGGAATTCTAAAGAGAAAAGCTGAGCATCACTCTCCATCCAGGCTCTAAAAGAGGTCATTCTCGAAGAATGGAAAAAGATAGTTGTTGCAATATGTCCCCAACTTGGTAAATTCCTTGTCTAGAAGACTTGGTACTGTCATACAAAATACTAGATGTAGTAGTTTTGTTTTGGGGTGTATTCATTTTTTGCATCAACTAATTTTTAGTAAAACCAAAGCTTTTTTAAGTTATATTATCAACCTTCCTTCGTGTAATGCGCTAAACAAATGTTCTGTAAGACACAGGTTTGTCAACATTTTGGAAATTGTTCTTGTGTTCATTGAGATATTGATTAAAATCTTACTTTTCAGATCATTCTTGAGATGTTTATACAACTTGGAGTCCACCTGTGGTAAATTCAGTTGATTTGGAAAGGCACACATTTGTCTATATAAGGTCCCACAGTTAGCAGTGCATTGCAGAACACAAACCAAGCCATGAAGTCCATGGAATTGTCTATAGAACTCTGAGACAGTATTGTCTTGAGGCACAGATCTGGGGAAGGGGACAGAAAAATGTCTGCAGCTTTAACCACTTGTCGCCTGCCCACCGCCAAATGACGGAGGAGCGGTGCGACTCTCATTCGGCTGCGCTGTGTTCCTAGGACACGGCGTTATCAGTAAAGATATGCAGCTCTTTAACCATGTCATCGGCTGTGTCCAATCACAGCCGATCACATGCAAATACGGATGTGCCATTTATCATCTTGCCTCACACTGACTGTGTGGCGAGGAGGGTCGATCCGCGGCATCTCCTCCCAGGGGAGACCAGGAAAGGTAATCGGGGCACTGATCATCAGTGCCCTGATTACAGTAAAGCCCCAGCTGTGCCCACCAGTGACACCAATCAATGCCCATTAGTGATGCCAGTCAGTGCTGCTCATCAGTACAGCATATTGGTGCCACCTCATCAGCGCACATCAATGAAGGAGAAAATTTTGTTTTTTGTATTTTTATTTAGTATTTTTTTTTTTTTTAAATGTTTGGTCTTTTTTTTTTCTGTAAAAAAAAAAAAAAAACCCAGCAGTGATTAAATACCACCAAAAGAAGGCTCCATTTGTGTGAAAAAAATGATACAAATTTCATTGGGGTATAGTGTTGCATGACCGCTCAATTGTCATTCAAAGTGTGAGAGCGCTGAAAGCTGAAAATTGGCCTGGGCAGGAAGGGGGTGAAAGTACCCAGTAGGCAAGTGGTTAAAGGTCCCAGTGAGCACAGCGGCCTCTATCATCCATGAATGGAAGAAGTTTAGAATCGCCAGGACTTTTCCTAGAGCAGGCCGTCCGGCCAAACTGAGCAATCAAGAGAGAAGGGCCTTAGTCAGGGAGGTGACCAATAACACGATGGTCACTCTGACAGCTCCAGCGTTTCTCTGTGGAGAGAGAAGAACCTTTCAGAAGAACAACCATCTCTGCAGCACTCCACCAATCAGGCCTGTATGGTAGAGTTTTCAGATGAAAGCCACTCCTCAGTAAAAGTGACATGACAGTCCGCCTAGAGTTTGCCAAAAGGGATGGGAAACAAAATTCTCTGGTCTGATGAAACAAAGAATGAACTCTTTGGCCTGAATGGTAAGCGTCCTGTTTGGAGGAAACCAGGCACCACTCATCACCTGGCCAATACCATTCCTACAGTGAAGCATGGTGGTGGCATCATGCTGTTGGGATGTTTTTCAGTGACGGGAGCTGGGAGACTAGTCAGGATTGAAGGAAAGAATAATGCAGCAATGTACAGCGACAGCCCTGATGAAAATCTGCTCCAGAGCGTGCTGGACCTCAGACTATGGCGAAATGTTCATCTTCCGACAGGGCAACAACCCTAAGCACACAGCCTAGATAACCAAAGAGGTGGCTATGGGAAAACTCTGAATGTCCTTGAGTGGCCCAGACTTGAACCCAATTGAGCATCTCTGGAGAGATCTGAAAATGGCTGTGCACCGACGCTCCCCATCCAACCTATTGAAGCTTGAGAGGTCCTGTGAAGAATAATGAGAGAAACTGCCCATAGGTGTGCCAAACTTGTAGCATCATACTTACAAAAACTTGAGGCTGTAATTGGCGCCAAAGGTGCTTCGACAAAGTATTAAGGAAAGGCATTGAATACTTATGTACAGTATCTCACAAAAGTGAGTACACCCCTCACATTTTTGTAAATATTTTATTCTATCTTTTCATGTGACAACACTGAAGAAATGACACTTTGCTAAAATGTAAAGTAGTGAGTGTACAGCTTGTATAACGGTGTAAATTTGCTGTCCCCTCCAAAATAACTCAAAACACAGCCATTATTATCTAAACCGCTTTCAACAAAAGTGAGTACACCCATAAGTGAAAATGTTAAAATTGGGGCCCAATTGGCCATTTTCCCTCCCCGGTGTCATGTGACTCATTAGTTTTAGAAGGTCTCAGGTGTGTTAAATTTGGTGTTATTGCTCTCACTCTCATACTGGTCACTGGAAGTTCATCATGGCACCTCTTGGCAAAGAACTCTGAAGATCTGAAAAAAAGAATTGTTGCTATAAATATAGATGGCCTAGGCAATAAGATTGCCAAGACCCTGAAATTGAGCTGCAAGCATCGACGTATGAGTGCTGCAAGCATTGCTGCAGAGGTTGAAGGGGTGGGGGGGTCAGCCTGTTAGTTCTCAGACCATGAGACCAAGATAAACGTATTTGGTTCAGATGGTGTCAAGTGTGTGTGGCGGCAACAAGGTGAGTACAAAGTCAAGTGTGTCTTGCCTACAGTCAAGCATGGCGGTGGGAAGGTCATGGTCTGGGACTGCATGAGTGCCACCGACACTGGGGAGCTATAGTTCATTGAGGAAACCATGAATGTTAACATATACTGTGACATACTGAAGCAGAGCATGATCACCTCCCCTTGGAGACTGGGCTGCAGGGCAATATTCCAACAGAATGACCCCAAACATACCTTCAAGACAACCACTGCCTTGCTAAAGAAGCTGAGGGTAAAGGTGATGGACTGGCCAAGCATGTCTCCAAACCTAAACCCTATTTAGCATCTGCGGGGATTCCTCAAACACAAGGTGGGGAAGTGCAAGGTCTCTAACATCCACCAGCTCCGTGATGTCGTCATGGAGGAGTGGAAGAGGAGTCTAGTGGCAACCTGTGAAGCTATGGTGAACTCCATGCCCAAGAGGGTTAAGGCAGTGCTGGAAAATAATGGTGGCCACACAAAATATTGACACTTTGTGACCAATTTGAACATTTTCACTTAGGGGTGTACTCACTTTTGTTGCAAGAGGTTTAGTCATTAATGACAGTGTAAAATTTGCTGTCCCCACAAAATAACAGTTATACAAGCTATACACTCACTATACATTGTAGCAAAGTGTAATTTCTTCAGTATTGTCACATGAAAAGATATGTTTACAAAAATGTGGTGGGTGTACTCACTTTTGTGAGATACTGTACGTGTGATTTTTTTTTTTTTTCGTTTGAAATTTTTGCAAATGTTAAAAAAATAAACTTTCCATGTTGTCATTTTGAAATATTGTCTACAATTTTGAGAAAAAGCATTAATCGAATCCATTTTGGAATAAGGCTGTAACATAAAATGTGGAAAGTGAAGGGCTGTGAATACTTTTCAGATGCACTGTGTGTGTGTGGTGTTTTATTTATATATATATATATATATATATATATATATATATATATATATATATATATATATTTGTTGTGTTCATAAGTTTACATGGCGGTATTTATGATTTCTTGGCCATTTTTCAGAGACTATGAATGATAACACAAAAACTTTTCTTTCACTCATGATTAGTGTTTGACTGAAGCCATTTATTATCAATCAACTGCGTTTACTCACTTTAAATCGCAACATAAACTACCCAAGTGACCCTGGTGAAAAGTTTACACACCCCAGTTCTTAATACCGTGTATTGCCCCCTTTTAATGTCAATGACAGGTGAAGTCGTTTGCGGATGAGGCTCTTTATCTTCTCAGATGGTAAAGCTGCCCATTCCTCTTGGCAAAAAACCTCCAGTTCCTGTAAATTCTTGGGCTGTCTTGCGTGAACTGCACGATGGAGATCTCCCCAGAATGGCTCAATGATATTGAGGTAAGGAGACTGAGATGGCCACTCCAGAACCTTCACTTTTGCTGTAGCCAATGACAGGTCGACTTGGCCTTGTGTTTTTGGATCATTGTCATGTTGGAATGTCCAAGTATGTCCCATGCGCAGCTTCCTGGCCAATGAATGCAAATGTTCCTCCAGTATTTTTTTTTTTTTTGATAACCTACTGCATTCATCTTGCCATCATTTTTGTCCAAATTTCCAGTGCCTTTTTGTAGCCCACGCATCCCCAAAACATCGGTGATCCACCTCCGTGTTTCACAGTAGGAATGGTGTACCTTTTTCATCATAGGCCTTGTTGACTCCTCTCCAAATGAAGCGTTTTATGGTTGTGGCCAAAAAGCTAAATTTTGGTCCCATCACTCCAAATGACTTTGTGCCAGAAGTTTTGAGGCTTGTCTCTGTGCTGTTTGGCGTATTGCAAGTGGGATACTTTGTGGCATTCGCGTAGTAATGGCTTTCTTCAGGCGACTCGACCATGCAGCCAGTTTTTCTTCAAGTGCCTCCTTATTGTGCAACTCTTCTGGGAAGGCTGTCCATAAGGTTTAGGAGTGCGTCTATGGGAATGTTTGACCATTCTTCCAGAAGCGCATTTGTGAGGTCAGGCACTGATGTGTACGAGAAGGCCTGGCTCGCAGCCTGCACTATAATTCATCCCAAAGGTGTTCTATCAGGTTGATGTCCTCACTCAATCAGTCAAGTTCCTCCACCCCAAGCTCACTCATCCATGTCTTTACGGACCTTGCTTTGTGCACTGGTGCGCAGTCATGTTGGAACAGGAAGGGGCCATCCCCAAACTGTTCCCACAAACTTGGGAGCATGAAAATGTCTTGATATGCTGACGCCTTAAGAGTTCCCTTTACTGGAACCAAGGGGCCAAGCTCAACCCCTGAAAAACGACCCCACACCATAATCCCCCTTCCAATTTGGACCACTGCACAAAGCAAGGTCCGTAAAGACATGTGTGAGCGTGTTTGGGGTGAAGGACCTTCACTGGCCTACAACCTGATTGAACACCTTTGGGATGAATTGAAGCACAGACAGCGAGCCAGGCCTTCTTTCCAACATCAGTGCCTGACCTCACAAATGTGCTTCTGAAAGAATGTTCAAACAATCCCATAGACACACTCCTAAACTTTGTGGACAGCCTTCCCTTGAAGAGTTGAAGCTGTTATAGCTGGAAAGGGTGGGCCTACTCAGTATTGAACCCTCCAGACTAAGACTGGGATGCCATTAAAGTTCATGTGTGTGTAAAGGCAGACATCCCAATACTTTTGGTAATATTTTATGTGTGTATATGTATATAATATATAGCAGTGACAATGCCCCCCCCCCCCGTAGGAGCATCTGGGTGTAGTGGCCCACCTGTCACCCTGCCCAGCCCGGCATTTAGTTCCCAGTCACTTTTGAGACAATGAACAGTCCATGTGATTGTTTTATAGGGATTTGGATAGGGATAGGAATATATGGGATGCCCAGTAGAACAAACAATTGGTTGATTGTATATCAATTGGTTGGGACAACTATACACACTTAACTACTCTAGTCTCCTCCAGCATATCTTTTGCTCGCAGTCTGTTCTCTCTCTCTCTCTGGTGGACTACTGCACCCTTTTCAGGCCCTGCCAGCCTTCCTGGCTGCAGCTGCCTGTAACATTGCAATCCCCACTGGCTCCACACCCAGCTTCCTCTCTGGCATGCCTCTCCAGTCCTTCCAACGGCCCATGTCACTCACCAACCCTCCTGGCTGCAAACCGGTGGTTCCCTCCTGAAGACTTGCCCAGCAGTACTATCTCCTGCTGTCCTCTGACTCCTCTCTGTGCCTCCTGTTCAGATCCTCCATGTGTTCTTGAAAGGATCCATCCTGAATTCGAGTTCCAGGCCCAAGCTAAACCCCCCCAGACTGGGGAGCTTCCTCAAAGACTGGGCTGACTTTGGGTATTTAAGGAGGCCTGCCCCCTGCCCAATCCTAGTTGGTCAGGCCTCCCAGAAACACCCTAGACTGCGCCTCCCCACTTCCCCTCCTCTTCTAGAATCCTGTAGAAGCAAGAGGGAGGTAAATGTGGAGTGATGCTGTCTGAGTCGTAGCTGCTCAGAAATCAAAATAAGTAATTCCGCGCTACTCTAAATATTCAGCAGCTATCACACCAAATTAGATAAATGGCAAAGAAAAACATGTAAAATAAAGTGTAGCGCTATGTGAAGGTGGGTTCAAAGCCCAAAAACATCAATAAAAAATGAATAAAATAATTGCGGACAGACACAATAAATAAATATAAATAACAATGTCCATATATACAAAATACCAGTGAAGTTATTGGTGATAATATCACATAAGCAATGGAGTTAATGCAAACTAACACGTGAATATATATACAAAATGTGTCCATATATAAGTGATGCATGTGAAATCACAAGAAAAATTCAGTTGATTATAATCCAAATCTGTGAAAGTAAAGTAGTGGAATCTAACACCAGAAAGTTCCGAAAAAAAGTGAGTCCATTGGAAAAATTAGTGACTGTAATCAGACCGCCATGAGTAGAGGAGGCTTAACAGAGCGTTTGAACACATCAGGGCATACGCTCTGCGTGTCAAACAAGCTTGTATTATGGTGAATAGATAAAGGTAGTGCTGGTTTCTGTAAGTCCTTTCAGGCCCTGAAGAGGACTTACTGAAGATACCCCGCTCACACTCCAATGAGGACGCGTAGGGAATGATCTCTCAGGAATCCATAGGGGCAAAGGTGGCAGAGGAGAAAGCAAAAAGGGACCACATAGCGTAATTCCGTAATAAGCAATAAAATGTATTTAAAATGAAAAAACACTCACATGATACTGGATAAAACACGCTTGTACAAGATCAATAGGCAGCAGTGGGGACCTTAACGATGCGTTTCGTCTCCAAGGACATCGTCTGGGGTCTTTTTCAAGGACATCGTCCTTGGAGACGAAACGCGTCGGGAAGGTCCCCACTGCTGCCTATTGATCTTGTACAAGCGTGTTTTATCCAGTATCATGTGAGTGTTTTTTCATTTTAAATAAATTTTATTCCTTATTACGGAATTACGCTATGTGGTCCTTTTTGCTTTCTCCTCTGCCACCTTTGCCCCTATGGATTTCTGAGAGATCATTCCCTACGCGTCCTCATTGGAGTGTGAGCGGGGTATCTTCAGTCTAC
Organism: Aquarana catesbeiana; assembly: GCF_042186555.1. Lineage (NCBI taxonomy): Eukaryota > Metazoa > Chordata > Amphibia > Anura > Ranidae > Aquarana > Aquarana catesbeiana. Next base: position 465,211,073 of record NC_133327.1, on the reverse strand, counting down.
AGAAACCAGCACTACCTTTATCTATTCACCATAATACAAGCTTGTTTGACACACAGAGCGTATGCCTTGGCGTGTTCAAACGTTCTGGTAAGCCTCCTCTACTCATGGTGGTGGTCTGATTACAGTCACTAATTTTTCCAATGGTTTTTTCAGAACTTTCTGGTGTTAGATTCCACTACTTTACTTCCACAGATTTGGATTATATTCACCTGAATTTTTCTTATGTGATTTCACATGCATCACTTATATATGGACACATTTTGTATATATATTCACCGTGGTAGTTTGCATTAACTCCATTGCTTATGTGATATTATCACCAATAACTTCACTGGTATTTTGTATATATGGACATTGTTCTTTATATTTATTTATTGTGTCTGTCCGCAATTATTTTATTCATTTTTTATTGATGTTTTTGGGCTTTGAACCCACTTTCACATAGCGCTACACTTTATTTTACGAGTCGTAGCTGCTGCTCTGAGCCACTCCCAGCCCACACAGATCAAAACAAACAGGATGCCTGCCTAAATTTACCTGCATTTATCAAAAAACCTTACCTCTAGCACCTACCTAAGTAGAGGGTGAGATAAAATATATATAATTTTACACAGACCGATCATTTCTTTGTTCTTTACACACACACACTCTCCCAAAAGTGAGTACACCCCTCACATTTTTGTAAATATTTTATTATACCTTTTCATGTGACAACACTGAAGAAATTACACTTTGCTACAAGTGTACAGCTTGTGTAACAGTGTAAATTTGCTGTCCCCTCAAAATAACTCCACACAGCCATTAATTTCTAAACCGCTGGCAACAAAAGTGAGTACAACCTTAAGTGAAAATGTCCAAATTGGACCCAAAGTGTCAATATTTTGCGTGGCCACCATTATTTTCCAGCATTGCCTTAACCCTCTCGGGCATGGAGTTCACCAGAGTTTCACAGGTTGCCACTGGAGTCCTCTTCCACTCCTCCATGACGACCTCATGGAGCTGGTGGATGTTAGAGAGCTTGCGCTCCTCCACCTTCTGTTTTGAGGATGCCCCACAGATGCTCAGTAGTAGTATTTAGGTCTGGAGATATGCTTGGCCAGTCCATCACCTTTACCCTCAGCTTCTTTAGCAGGCAGTGGTCGTCTTGGAGGTGTGTTTGGGGTTGTTATCATGTTGGAATACTGCTCTATGGTCATTCTCCGAAGGGAAGGGATCATGCTTTGCTTCAGTATGTCACAGTACATGTTGGCATTCATGGTTCCCTCAATGAACTGTAGCTCCCCAGTGCTGGCAGCACTCATGCAGCCCCAGACCATGACCCTCCCACCAACATGCTTGACTGTAGGCAAGACGCACTTGTCTTAGTACTCCTCACCTGGTTGCCGCCACACATGCTGGACACCAATGAACCAAATAAGTTTATCTTGGTCTCATCAGACCACAGGACATGGTTCCAGTAATCCATGTTCTTAGTCTGCTTGTCTTTAGCAAACTGTTTGCGGGCTTTCTTGTATATCATCTTTAGAAGAGGCTTCCTTCTGGAACGACAGCCATGCAGACCAATTTGATGCAGTGTTCGGCGTATGGTCTGAGCACTGACAGGCTGACCCCTCACCCCTTCAACCTCTGCAGCAATGCTGGCAGCACTCATACGTCTATTTCCTAAAGGCAACCTCTGGATATGATGCTGAGCACGCGCGCGCAATTTCTTTGGTCTACCATGGCGAGGCCTGTTCTGGGTGTGACCCGTCCTGTTAAACCGCTGTATGGTCTTGACCACCGCGATGCAGCTTGCTTTTCTTCTTTGTTTGTTTTATAGCGCAAAAAATCAAGGTGGATTTGATTTAAATCATTAGTAAAGGCTTGATTTAAATAAAAAAAATTTTAAAGAGCAACAGTCGTCTCTGTCCTGCAGCGGCTCCTCCTGACCCGCTGTTGACTCAACGACTGTCTTGTTCACTTTAAAGGGACGGCTGGTGATGGCGGCAGTGACACAACAAGGTGAGGGACGGGGCGGCAGCAGGTGAGTGGATGCCCGCTAACAGGCGCTGCCATGATTGATCTGAAATGACAGGTGCTCTTTAAATGTAAGGACTCGTTCTTGATGGTAGTAAGAATCTTTAATATTTGCAAACAAAATGAAGGTTTCCTATTTAGAATAATAAGCTGTCCGGTTAGTAAAACAGCAATAGCAGAACCGATTTAAATTCATACCGTGTGTAGTGTACAAAGATTTACAAAACAATGGGATAAAGAAAAATTCCTGAACTTTGTTTTATTTCATGGTTACTGTGAAATTGTGGGAATGCATCAATGCAGTGCATGTTATCTCAGCTTGCAGAACTTGGATTCATTGAATGAGTTTACCAAAAATGTAAATATTGCAGAATATACAGCCTCATGCTACATAACTAAGCTCCATTTCATGCTGAATAAACCAAGTTATTAATGTATCTTAAATAGAAAACTATCTTTTAGTTAGATTTTTTTTTTTTAACTCCAAAAGCATTTTATTACAATAAGTTTGATAAAAATCAAAAATTCTATTTAAATTAAAAAAAAAATTAGATTTAACCACGCGATAGCCGAATGACGGCTACAGGGTGGCTTGATAACTCTGGGAGGGCGTACTATGACATCCTCCCAGAATCCCGCCCCCTGGGCCGTGCACACGGGAGTTTCCATGACGGCCAGGTCCCAAGGACCTGACGCATCACAGTAAATGGCCACTGACAGCAGCCGCTTACCAAGTGATCGCTCCGTCAAATGATGGAGCAATCACTTGTAAACAAACTGGCGTCATGTCCGGTTCCTCTCTCGCCTCTCTGTACCGATCGGTACAGTGTGAGCGAAGAAACCGGGTGAAGCGGTGCTGTGGGCTGGATCTGTAGTGCCCACTGCGCTGCTCTGTGCCCATTGCAGCCTCATCCATCCCTCTGTCATACTCAGCCATGCCATCCACCCCCTTCCATGCTCAGCCATGCCATCCACCCCCTTCCATACTTAGCCATGCCTCATCCATGCCACTACAGTGCCCATCAGTGTCTCACAAAAGTGTAATAGATAGTCAAATTAGGTTTGACATTTAAGCCCCTAGAACACCTGATGGTGCTCCCTGCATGTTAGGCCTCTGTATGTGGCTTGGCTGTGGAAAAGTCTCACACATGTGGTATTGCCGTACTCAGGAGGATTAGGAGAATCTATTTTGGGGTGTAATTTTTGGTATGTACATGCAATGTGTTATATTGTATAAATGGACAACTTTGTGTAAAAAAAAAAAAAAAAAAAAAGTGTTTTCATTTTCTAAAAACTATATATAAAATATTTTTATTTTTATTTTTTTTTTAGCAGAGAATAGAAAATAAAATGACGGTCGTTGCAATATTTTCTCACTTTTTTTTTCGTGGAAAAAAATACACTTTTGATGAATTAAAAAATAACAAAACAGTAAAGTTAACCCAATTTTTTTTTTTTTGTATATTGTGAAAGATGATGTTACGCCAAGTAAATGCCTAACATGTCATGCTTTAAAATTACGTATGCTTGTGGAATGGTGACAAACTACAGTACTTAAAAATCTCCATAGGCAACGCTTTAAACATTTTCACAGGTTACCTGTTTGGAGTTAGAGGAGGTCGTGCGCTAGAATTATTGCTCTCACTCCAATGATCGCGGTGATACCTCACGTGTGGTTTGAACACTCTGTACATATGCGGGCGCGACTTACATCTGCGCTCCCTTCTGCGTGTGAGCTAGGAGGGATGAGTCGCTTTCAATTTTTTAATTTTTGCACTGTCCCTTTAATTTTTTATAATTTTTTTTTTTATTATTATTATTATTTTTATTCCTATTACAAGGAGTGTAATAGGAACACGCCAGGGCATACCCCAGATCTCTTATTTACCTTTTAAAAGCAAAAAAAAGGTCATTTTGACTTTAACCACTTCAGCCCCTGAAGATTTGGCTGCTCAATGACCAGGCCATTTTTTGCGATACGGCACTGTCGTTTTAACTGACAATTGCACGGTCTTGCGATGCTGTACCCAAACAAAACTGACGTCCCTTTTTTTCCCACAAATAGAGCTTTCTTTTGTTGGTATTTGATCACCTCCTGTGGTTTTTATTTTTTGCGCTATAAACCAAAGAAGAGTGACAATTTTGGAAAAAAAAACAAAAAAAAAACTATCTTTAACTTTTTGCTATAATAAATATCCCAAATTATTTATTTATTTTTTTAAACTAATTTTTTCCTCAGTTTAGGCTGATGTATTTTACATATTTTTGGTAAAAAGAAATCGCAATAAGCATATATTGATTGGTTTGCGCAAAAGTTATAGCGTCTACAAAATAGGGGATAGATTTATGGCATTTTTATTATCATTATTAACTTTTTTTATTATTTTTTTACTAGTAATGGCAGTGATCTGCGATTATTTTATTTAGTTTTTTTGGGGGGGGGGACTACGATCTTGCGGCAGACAAATTGGACACATTTTTGGGACCATTGACAATTATACAGCGATCTGTGCTATAAAAAACACTGATTACTGTATAAATGTCACTGGCAGGGAACGGGTTAACACTAGAAGGCGATCAAGGGGTTAACCGTGTTCCCTAGTGTGCGTTCTAACTGTAGGGGGATGGGACTGACTAGGGGAAGAGAGAGATTGGTGTTCATACTTGGTATGAACACACAATCTGTCTTGTCTCTTCCCCTGAGAGAACCGGGATCTGTGTGTTTACCGGATCCCGGTGCTCGCTTTGCCACGAGCGATCGCGGGTGCCCAGCAGTCATCCCGCCTGCCAGGCACTCGCATCAGCTCAGGCGTGGCGCTGCCTAGTAGTCAAAAGGCGCACCGACTGACAGTTGTTTGGCCCGGGGGAGCCAATCTGCCGCAGTACAACTGCGGCGGCTGGTCGGGAAGGGGTTAAGTATCTTTCTTTTGTATTTATTTTGACTCCAGGAGAGTTAGCGGGCCTATTGGTGACACTATGTATTCAGAATACACTTCTTTCTTTCTTTTTTCATGCAAATAACTGTCTCCATAAACTAATGTAAATTTTTCCACATGTTCCCTTGAATTAAAGAGGTGGTCTGCCCACCCCTGCAAAAATTAAAGGCCAGTAACACATACTGCAGCTGCTAACTTTTAATAATAGGACACTTACCTTTCCTGGAGTCCAGCGATGTCGGCACTGCAGCTGATGTTTCCATCAGCTGTTGGGTGCTGCCGCTGCCATTGCTGGTAAGGGAACCTGGCAGTGTAGCATTACGGCTTTACGCCGGGTTTCTATTGCGCATGTGCGAGGCACCGCTGCGCTCCTACTGGCCCAGCGGAGCAGGAGGGATCCGAGCTGTGATGTAATTCGCCGCGGCCCGGACTCCCGGAAATGGGGACAGGATACCCCTCCCCCGAAAGGTGCCAAATGTGGCACTGGAGGGGAGGGGGGGAGACAAATGGAGAGGAAGTTCCACTTTTGGGTGGCACTCCGCTTTAAGTTTTATGGCATAACAGGAACTAAGCTCAACAGTTAATGAAAATGGACACTTATGGAAACACTACTGATATACCTTTGACCACAGTGTTTATCAAACTTGTGGACATTCATATTTACGTATTCTTAACAATCCTTCGCTGCCCAATTTGGACATTTTCACTTAGGGGTGTACTCACTTTTGTTGCCAGCGGTTTAGACATTAATGGCTGTGTTGAATTATTTTTCAGGGACAGCTAATTTACACTGTTAGGCCCCTTTCACACGAGTTGATCCGACCCGTGAACATCCGCTGCGCAGCGGGGATCTCTCCGGTTTCCCCAGCTGAGCTGGCGGATGACAGGGCGGGACCCGCACACTGTGCAGGGACCACCCTGTCAGATCTCCGCTCTCCCCTATGGGGGATCGGAGGAACACGGACCGGACCGTCTGTCCGTGTTCATCCGATCCGCCCTGCAGACGGAGAGAAAAATAGGATTTTCTTCCGTCTGCAGAATCGGACAATAGCGGGAACGGATGATATCGGGTGTTAGCGGATGTACCATCCACTGACACCCGCTATCCCATAGGGATGCATGTATGTCCGTATTTCATCCGAAAACGGATGGATGAAATACAGACATACGGGGTCTGCACGTGTGAAAGGGGCCTTATACAAGCTGTATACTCACTACTTTACATTGTAGCAAAGTGTCATTTCTTCAGTGTTGTCACATGAAAAGATATAATAAAATATTTACAAAAATGTGAGGGGTGTACTCACTTTTGGGAGCTAGTGTGTGTGTGTATAAAGAACAAAGAAATAATCAGTCTATAAGTTTAATGATAGGTTTATTTTAACAGTGAGAGACGAAATAACAAAAAATCCAGAAAAACGCATTTCAAAAAAGTTATGAATTGATATGCATTTTAGTGAAATAAGTATTTAACTCCTTCACAAAACATGACTTAGTGCTTGGTGGCAAAACCCTTGTTGGCAATCAGAGGTCAGATGTTTCTTGTAGATGACCACCAGGTTTGCACACATCTCAGGAGGGATTTTGTCCCACTCCTCTTTGCAGATCCTCTCCAAGTCATTAAGGTTTTGAGGCCGACGTTTGGTAACTCAAACCTTTAGCTCCCTCCACATATTTTCTATGGGATTAAGGTCTGGAGACTGGCTAGGCCACTCCAGGACCTTAATGTGCTTCCTCTTGAGTCACTCCTTTGTTGCCTTGGCTGTGTGTTTTGGGTTATTGTCATGCTGAGGGAAGGAGGTTCTTACCCAAGATTTGATGGTACATGGCCCTTTCCATTGTCCTTTTTATATAGTTACATAGTAGGTGAGGTTGAAAAAGACACAAGTCCATCAAGTCCAACCTATGTGTGTGATTATATGTCAGTATTGCATTGTATATCCCTGTATGTTGTGGTTGTTCAGGTGCTTATCTAATAGTTTTTTTTTGAAACTATCGATGCTCCCCGCTGATACCACCGCCTGTGGAAGGGAATTCCACATCCTTGCTTCTCTTATGCCCTGTACACACGGTCGGACATTGATCGGACATTCCGACAACAAAATCCATGGATTTTTTCCGACGGATGTTGGCTCAAACTTGTCTTGCATACACACGGTCACACAAAGTTGTCGGAAAATCCGATTGTTCTAAATGCGGTGACGTAAAACACGTACGTCGGGACTATAAACGGGGCAGTAGCCAATAGCTTTCCTCTCTTAATTTATTCTGAGCATGTGTGTCGGACTTTGTGCGTCGGATTTGTGTACACACGATTGGAATTTAAATTTTATAGCAAGCTCTCAAACTTTGTGTGTCGTAAATTCCGATGGAAAATGTGTGATGGAGCCCACACACGGTTGGAATTTCCGACAGCAAGGTCCTATCACACATTTTCCGTCGGAAAATCTGACCGTGTGTACAGGGCACTACAGTAAAGAACCCTCTAAATAGTTTAAGGTTAAACCTCTTTTCTTCCAATTTTAATGAGTGGCTACGTGTCTTGTTAAACTCCCTTCCGCAAAAAAGTTTTACCCCTATTGTGGGGTCACCAGTATGGTATTTGTAAATTTGAAATCATATCCCCTCTCAAGCGTCTTTTCTCCAGAGAGAATAAGTTCAGTGCTCGCAACCTTTCTTTATAACTAATATCCTCCAGACCCTTTATTAGCTTTGTTGCCCTTCTTTGTACTCGCTCCATTTCCAGTACATCCTTCCTGAGGACTGGTGCCTAGAGCTGGACAGCATACTCTAGGTGTGGCCAGACCAGAGTCTTGTAGAGCAGGAGAATTATCATTTTATCCCTGGAGTTGATCCCTTTTTTAATGCATGCCAATATTCTGTTTCCTTTGTTAGCAGCAGCTTGACTTTTCATGCCTTTGCTGAGCCTATCATCTAGAGCTGCACAATTAATCGTTAATAAATCGTGATCTCGATTCACCCCCACTGACGATCTCTCCTGCTGAGTTTGCCGATTCTTTCATATAAACAAGTGGAGAGATTATCTGCTCTCTCAGCTGTCAAAAGAAAGCATCTGGGCAGTTTGCCAAGTTTAAAACTTGAAACATTGTAACTAACTTCCTTCTTAGATAAAAGGGATAGAACTTCTGTGTAAACAAATAATTCAGGCAATCTGCCAAGCTTTTAACAAAAATGCAGGAAGTTTAACCACTGAAAGTCTATATCTTTTTCTGATACTTCTTTCTTAAGTTAAAATCAATATTTTTTGCTAGAAAATTACTTGGAACCCCCAAACATATATATATATATATATATATATATATATATATATATATTATATATTTTAGCAGAGACCCTAGGGAATAAAATGGCAATTGCTGCAATATTTTATGTCACACTGTATTTGCCCAGCGGTCTTTCAAATGCAGTTTTTTGGGAAAAAATACACTTCAATAAATAAAAAACTAAACAGTAAAGTTAGCACAATTTCTTTTGTTTTAATGTGAAAGATGATGTTACGCCGCGAGAGAGTCGCGAGAAAATCGTAATTCTCATTTTAGCCAGAATCGTGCAGCTCTACTATCATCTACTAGGACCCCCAAGTCCTTTTCCATTCTAGATCCCCCCAGAGGTTCTCCCCCCGTGTCACCAAAATGCATTATTTGACATTTTTCTACATTAAATCTCGTTTGCCTACCCCATTAATTTGTTCAGATTTTTTTGCAATGTTTCCACATCCTGCTGAGAAGTTATTGCCCTGCTTAGCATTGTTCGCGAATACAGAGATCGAACTGTTTACCCTATCCTCCAGGTTGTTTATGAACAAATTAAATAGGATTGGTCCCAGCACAGAACCCTGGGGGACCCAACTACCCACCCCTGACCATAATGAGTACTCCCCATTTATCAGTGGGGTTGCAGTGAAGTTGTCCTGTCCCCTTAGCAAATAATCGCCCCCAAAACATACTATTTCCACCTCCATTTTTGACGATGGGGGTGGTGTTCTTGGGGCCATAGCCAAAGAGCTTGATTTTGGTCTCCTCTGACCACAAAACTTTCACCCAGTTCTCCTTTGAATCATTCAGATGTTCCTTAGAAAAATTCAGGTGGGCCTGTACATGTGCTTTCTTGAGCAGGAGACTTTGGGGGCTCTGCAGGATTTCAGTCCTTCTCGGCGTAGTGTATTACCAATTGTTTTCTTGGTGACTATGGTCCCAGCTCCTTGATCATTGACACCGTTCTCATGATCATTTAAACTCCACAAGGTGAGATCTTGCATGGAGCCCCAAACTGAGAGAGAGTGACAGTTATTTTGTGTTTCTTCCATTTGCGAATAATCACACTAACTGTTGTCCCCCTCTCACCAAGCTGCTTGGTGATAGTCTTGTAGCCCATTCCAGCCATGTGTAGGTCTACAATCTTGTCCCTGACATCCTTGGACAGCTCTTTGGTCTTGGCCATGGTGGAGAGATTGGAATCTGATTTGCTTCTGTGGACAGGTGTATTTTTTTATACAGGTAACAAACTGAGATTAGGCGCACTCTCTTTAAGAGAGTGCGCCTAATCTCAGCTCTTTACCTGTATAGAAGACACCTGGGAGCCAGAAATATTGCTGATTGATAGGGGATCAAATACTTATTTTACTCATTAAAATGCAACTCAATTTTAACCTTTTTTGAAATGAGTTTTTCTGTTTTTTTTTTTGTTATTCTGTCTCTCACTGTTTAACCACTTGGCGACCAGTGCATGCCGATATACGTCCTAACTTTGAGGACAGATTTCGTTGTTATGGCACCAGCTAGATGCCATAACCCCAGTATCCTCGTATTTGGCCGGAGGTCAGGCACAAGATAAAAGTGGTCTCTGCGGCAGATTCCCCCGAGATCACTTTTATCGGCAGCGAAAGAGGGGGACCCCCCTCCTGCCACGCTCCAGTGCCCTCCGCCGCTTACTGGAGCCGTCGGCAGCGGCGGAAACGATACGGTCCTCTCGGAGGCTGTGCATGGAGACGAGTGAGGGGAAGATGGGCCCCCACCCGTCTCCATGTCATTGCAGGGCGGAAGCGACATCAAAACGTAATTTCCGCCCATTGCTCTTAAAGGGCCATTTTTTTTTTTTTAAATCGTTTTTTTTTAAATGACAATTTTTTTTTTTTTTTTAAATTGCAATTTAGTGTAAATATGAGATCTGAGGTCTTTTTGACCCCAGTTCTCATATTTAAGAGGTCCTGTCATGCTTTTTTTCTATTACAAGGGATGTTTACATTCCTTGTAATAGGAATAAAAGTGACAATTTAAAAAAAAAAAAAAAAACTGTGTAAAAATAAAAGATAAAAGGTAAAATAGTTAAGAAAGAAAAAAAAAATTTGAAACGCGCCCGCCCCACCGAGCTTGCGTGCAGAAGCGAATGCATACGCGAGTAGTGCCCGCATATGAAAACTGTGTTCAAACCACACGTGAGGTATCCCTGCGATCAGTAGAGCGAGAGCAATGATTCTAGCCCTAGACCTCCTCTGTAACTCAAAACATGCAACCTGTAGAATTTTTTAAACGTCTCCTATGGAGATTTTTAAGGATAAATGTTTGTCGCCATTCCACCAGTGGGTGCAATTTTGAAACGTGACATGTTAGGTATCAATTTACTCGCGTAACATTATCTTTCACAATATAAAAAAAAATTGGGCTAACTTTACTGCGGTCTTATTTTTTTTTTATTCGAAAAAGTGTATTTTTTCCAAAAAAAAGTGCTCTTGCAGTATTGCAACGACCGCCATTTATTCTCTAGGGTGTTAGAAAAAAAATGTATAATGTTTGGGGGTTCTAAGTAATTTTCTAGCGAAAAAACTGTTCTTAACTTGTAAACAACAAATCTCAGAGGCTCGGTCCTTAAAGCGGGGTTCTAGCCGTTTTTTTATTTTTTTGTTAAAGTCAGCAGCTACAAACACTGTAGCTGCTGACTTTTAATAAGGACACTTACCTGTCCAGTGAGCCCGCAATGTCGCCCCCCCCCCCCCCCCCCGGCCAATCCGTCCATCGCATCGGCCGGCGGCGCCTCCATCCTAACTAAGGGAAACAGGCAGTGGAGCCTTGCGGCTTCACTGCCAGTTTCCTACTGCACATGCGCGAGCGGCGTGGCACTCTGTGAATGGCCCCGTCGTTTCCTGGGACACACACATGTCCCAGAAGGTAACGGGGCCGCTCACCTTAGAAGGAGGAAGCACCGCGGAATAGGAAGAGGCAGATTAGGAAGACTGCCTAGCAACAGGGGGTTTCAGGTAAGTAAAAAAAAAAAAACATTTTTTCGAATGTTTTTTTTAAACTTTTTTATGAATTTTAATGCCATTTCCCTTTTTAGGGTGGACCTCCACTTTAAGTGGGTAAAATAAACCTACCATTAAAATTATACACTGATCATTTCTTTGTCAGTGGGCAAACACAAAATCAGCAGGGGATCCAATATTCCCCCCACCGTATATAGTGGGTATAAAAAGTCTACACACTCCTGTTAAAATGTCAGGTTTCTGTGGTTTAAAAAAATGGGACAAAGATTAATCATTTCAAAACTTTTTCTACCTTTTTAATGTGACCTATAAACTCAGTTGAATAACAAACTGAAATCTTTTAGGTGAAGGTAAGTAAAAATAATAAACTGAAATAATATGGTTGCATAAGTGTGCACTTTGTTGAAGCACCTTTTGATTTTATTACAGCACTTAGTCTTTTTGGGTATGAGTCTATCCTCATGGCACATCTTGACTTGGCAACATTTGCCCACTCTTTGCAAAAACACTCCAAATCTGTCAGATTGCGAGGGCATCTCCTGTGCACAGCCCTCTTCAGATTTTCAATCGGATTCAGGTCTGGACTCTGGCTGTGTCATTCGAAAACTTTAATCTTCTGGTGTAGCCATTCCTTTGTTGAATTGGATGTATGCTTTGGGTCGGCATGCTGTATGATTACGCTCGTCTTCATGCTCAACTTTCTAGCGGAAGCCTGAAGGTTTTGTTGCCACTATTGACTGGCATTTGGAACTGTTCATAATTTCATGTTCCAGCTGAAGAAAAACAGCCCCAAAGTATGATGCTGCCACGACCATGCTGCACTGTGGATATGGTTTTCTTTTGGTGATGTGCAGTGTTGTTTTTGTGCCAAACATCTTTTGGTACCGTACCACATTTTCCCACATGCTTTTGGGAGACTTCAGATGTTGTTTTTGCTAAATTTAGCTGGGCTTGGATGCTTTTTTAAGAAAGGGCTTCTGTCTTGCCACCCCATGTCCCAGACATATGAAGCATAGAGGAGATTGTTGTCACATGCACCACACGGCCAGTACTTGCCAGATATTCCTGCAGCTCCTTTAATGTTGTTGTAGGCCTCTTGGCAGCCTTCCTGAGCAGTTTTCTTCTCGTCTTTTCATCAATTTTGGAGGGACGTCCAGTTCTTGGTAATGTTACTGCTGTTCCATATTTTCTGCACTTGATGACGACTGTCTTCACTGTGTTCCATGGTAGATCTAATTCCTTGGAAATTCTTTTGTACCCTTCTCCTGACTGATGCCTTTTTACAATGAGATCCCTCTGATGCTTTGGAAGCTCTCTGCGGACCATGGCTTTTTCTGTAGGATGGGACTAAGAAAATGTCAGGAAAGACCTACTAGAACAGCTGACCTTTATTTGGAGTTAATCAGAGGCACTTTAAATGATGGCAGGTGTGTACTGACTCCTATTTAACATGATTTTGAATGCGATTGCTCAATTCTGTTACAGGGGTGTTAACTCTTCCCTATGCGATCCAAAAATCATAAAAACATTTTTGACTGGAGCAATACTTAAAGCGGAACTTCAGTCATTTTTTTCATCTTTCCATTTATTAAATCTTCTGTCCTTGTTATTTTTAACTGTGGATAGTAAAACTTTTAAATTTTCTGCCAGTAAATACCTTATACAGCCCACTTCCTTTTTCTTGTATGGTAAAAAGCCTAGGCTTGTGACCTCATGCACAGCTCTCACTCTTGAGGCTGCATTCACACCTGACCGTTTCAAAGTCGCGCGATTTTGTTCAGGTCACCAATGTAAAAGGCAGGAAAAACACCTGTAATCTGCCTCAAATAAGCTCATGTTTTTTTGAGTTGCTTCAGTTGACAAAACTCCTGCAAGCAGCATCTTTGGAGCGGTGTATACACCGCTCCTGCCCATTGAAATGGATGGGTAGCGCTGGTGAACTGCCAGCAAAGCGGTGCTTTGCGGGTCGTTTTAACCCCTTTTCAGCCACTAGCAGGGGTTAAAAGCGCCTCGCTAGCGGCCGAAAAAGGGTTAAAACAACCCTCAGTAGCAGCACTTTGCCGGAGGTTTGGCGGCACTGCCCTTTCATTTTAATGGACAGGAGCGGTGTAAGCACTCGGGCTTTCACACTGAGACTGCAGGGGAGCCATTTTTCAGGCACTTTACAGGAGCTATTTTTAGCCCAAAAGCGCATGAAAAACGCCTCAGTGTGAAAGGGGCCTTAAACTCAGTTTTGTTAAAATTTTGCCAGTTGTTCTTGTGTTCAATGAGATATTAAAATCTTATTTCAAAAGGAATGTACTCATTTATGCTGAGCACTATATATATATAGATAGATAAATATAGTGTGTGTGTGTATATATATATATATATATATATATATATATATATATATATATATATATATATAGTCCCAAGTGACTTTATGAATGAAATATCACTGGTAGCTTAATAAAAAAATGCCTGATTGACTCCTGAATTTTACATTTTGGCTGTCACCATGTGTATACCAAATGGATGTCAACCATTTCAAGTATAGTATTTCCATTCTAATCACTTGTTTTTCCCACAGGTGCCCGTGCAGCTCGGAAGCGAAAGACCTCTCCAGAGCCTGAAGAAGGAGGTTCTGTTAAAATGAATGGTGAAGGACAGTCATGGTTACCAGCAGCAGATGGTCTTAAGATTTCTTCAATGACAGGTTCTTCATTCATATCCCCACCTGCAACGGTTTCTCCTCATTCCAACCGCACCACACCACCCGAAGCTGCACAAAATGGCCAGTCTCCAATGGCTGCCTTAATACTGGTGGCTGATAATGCTGGTGGTAGCCATGCCTCTAAAGATGTCAACCAGGTTCACTCTACAACTAGGAGAAACAGCACCAGTCCACCTTCACCTTCCTCTATGAACCAAAGAAGAATGGCTTCAAGGGAAGTTCCAAGCCAACTTTCTGGTGGAGGGACATCTTCTCATACAGGAATGGAACAAGTGCACCCCCAAAGCATTCCTGATTCTTCCATACCAAACAGTATACCACTGTGTTGCACTCTATGCCATGAGCGTCTTGAGGACACACATTTTGTGCAGTGCCCTTCAGTACCTTCTCACAAATTTTGCTTTCCATGTTCAAGGCAAAGTATTAAACAGCAAGGATCATCAGGTGAAGTGTATTGTCCAAGTGGGGAAAAATGTCCCCTGGTGGGATCAAATGTACCATGGGCATTCATGCAGGGAGAAATTGCAACAATTCTTGCTGGAGATGTCAAAGTGAAAAAGGAGAGGGACTCTTGACTGTATAATTTTTTTTTTTTTTTTTTGCTTTATAGCCACCATAATCTTACTAAACCTCTTACAGTGTGTTTGTGTGTGTGATATGTAGAAAATATATATTTGCACACACAACGTATAGACTGCTTAAACATCGCTGTATACTTCTTAATTTCTGAATACATTGTGTTTTTGTTGTGTTTTTTTTTATGTTTTGTTTTTTGTTTTTTTTTTGTTTTGTTTTTTTTTGTTTTTTTTTTTGTTCCTTTCCTGAAAACAAAGTTATGTACTGATCAGAAAGGTATTCTTAATGTTATATTTGCAAGTGTTTGTTCTTATACAGTGACAGTTACTGTTCAGTGTAGGCTGTGACTTGAGATGCTTTTTTAGAGCACTTGGAAAAACAGATATGCTTTTAGCTGTATTTGTATGCACTTGTTAAAAATGCCAAATACATTTTATGACATTGTAAATTGTCTCTGGTTACTCATTTTCTTTGAGATTAAGCTTTTTTTAATTGTAAAATTTATTGATGTAATTTGAACCACTGGGTGATGTTTATTAAAAAAAAAAATCTTGTTCACCAAAGCACTGTTCAGTTATACTAGTTATTTGTTATGAGCCATGTGATAGTATAAAAATTAAGTAATGAATAGTAAAAAATGCTCTTTTGATAACGGATGTGTAAAATTTTAGAATTACAAAACTTCTTTTTTTTTTTTTTTAACTCAAGATTCCATTAAATGGATTTAAAAATATAGTCCATACCTAAATGCTGTAGATGGCTATTATATCTTGAAATAAATGACTTTTAATTTGTATTGCCACTTTTCAGCAGCTGCTTTCATTGTCCAAATGGTGAACTTAAAGTGATTGTAAATGCTCACCTTGCAAAACAACCCATTCAGTTTAAAATAGAAATGAAAGGCAAAACATTTGTGTGTGGATATAAAAATTATATATACCTTCCCCCCTTTTTTTATAAGTGATTCCATATCCTCTGTTCTCAGCTGCACAAGAGCTGGGGAGGAGAAACGGCATCGCTCTGAGCTTCCCAGTGAACGGCTGTGCAGGGGGGGAGTGTCAGCACAAGTCTGATCGTTGTAAAGTTCCGCTGCTTACAGGTGAGTAACTATGGTCACACCCTGTCACTGCTTACAGAGACTGATGCGCACAAAAAAATCAGGTGGCTGCACTCCCACATGATGCAATACAACTTTATTAAAGTAAACAATTGTCCATAAAAACACAACCAAGCACAGACAGGGGTATGACAAGGTTGACGCGTTTAACACTAAATCTGTGCTTTATCAAAACCATGGATTCTGTCTGAAATGCACCAAACTTTTCATCTCCCTGCCTGTCTGTGCGTAGTTGTTTTTAATGGACATTTGTTTACTTTAATATATTGGTGTTGCATCGTGTGGGAGTGCAGCTATCCAATTTTTTTGTTCGCATCCAAGTCTGATCATTGGTTGAGAACAATAGGAAAAGAAAATACCGCTCCAGGTGAGTGATGGAACCAGGTAGGCTGGCAAATGGTCTCCTCCCAGGGGTGCTAGCCTTGGCTCGCCAGCTGTGCAATATGGATAAAAGGAATGGATGGCCGCACACCAAGGTTGTGATGAATCTCTTTATTGTAAAATCCGTAACATGAATAACCCCACAGGACAGGCAAACAGGTACAGGTAGACACATTTCACACAGCGACGCTGCACTTATTTATTACCAACCATTGGTTGAGAACAAGCTGAGTTCTCACCACAGCTAGAGAACTGACCATGCTGTGCTCTCCTGCTTAGTGTGTTAAGTTTTAATAGGAAAGCAGAGGGAAAGTACAGTTGAAACTCATTGTTCTGTTCCAAAAGTAAATTTATTCTTTCAGTTGCAAACTAGTGGCATTCCCAAAGTTCATTTTTGATTTAAAATAAAAAAGCCACAATTTAAATGGCTCTCAAAAACGTCAGTCTCCATAATTTTGCAATATAACAACAAAAACCAGCGAGCGCAGGTTTCAATATAAACAATAAACCCCAATGCACATTAAAAAAAAGTCCTTTGAGCAATAAAAAGCTCTTCGTGAGATGTAAACAGTCTGTTAGCAGGGCAGCCTTATGAAGGGAGGTGAAGCCACTCCAATATGTAAGAGAAGAAGAAACAGCAAAGGCGCCTCTTAGTAAGACAGTATTATTTAATGATACAATTCCATTAAAATCACTCACATGGAAAAAGGTATTAGTCTGGCACGGGAAGTTACAGTACAGGCCATATGTGGTTTCTGCACTCTCATATGGAATAGAGCCTTGTTTCTCTGCGCTACCGGCTTGTGTATTCAGCGCAGACTTCCGGGATCCGATCGTGATCCAAGACGAGGCTTGCACCTCCACTGGGCAGTCGAATGGAGGGCTGGAAAGCAGATTCGATGGTATGGGCTGTACTGCCGTTAAGCAACGCGTTTCAGAGCATGCGCATTCGGCCACGCTCCTTTCTCAAGCTAGGGAAGATTGGTTTATTTGCAGCCAATTTAAGTGCTCTCCTAGCACTGCCACCTAGTGGATACAATTATTAATGCGGGGATAAAATTACCGATCTTAAATAAAGGGAGATATAAGGGAAGAGCAGAATCAAAATATGTGCATGTGCATTGTGCTCTCCTAGCACTGCCACCTAGTGGATACAATTAATAATGCAGGGATAAAATTACCGATCTTAAATAAAGGGATATATAAGAGAAGAGCAAGGTGCATATTAACACAATGCACATGCACATATTTTGATTCTGCTCTTCCCTTATATCTCCCTTTATTTAAGATCGGTAATTTTATCCCCGCATTAATAATTGTATCCACTAGGTGGCAGTGTAGGAGAGCACTTAAATAGGCTGCAAATAAACCAATCTTCCCTAGCTTGAGAAAGGAGCGTGCCCGAATGCGCATGCTCTGAAAACCGTTGCTTAACGGCAGTACAGCCCATACCATCGAATCTGCGTTCCAGCCCTCCATTCGACTGCCCGGCGGAGGTGCAAGCCTTGTCTTGGATCGCGATCGGATCCCGGAAGTCTGCGCCGAATACACAAGCCGGCAGCGCAGAGGAACAAGGCTCTATTCCATCTGAGAGTGCAGAAACCACGTATGGCCTCTACTGTAACTTCCCATGCCGGACTAATAAGTTTTTACATGTGAGTGATTTTAATGGAATTGTATCATTAAATAATACTGTCTTACTAAGAGGCGCCTTTGCTGTTTCTTCTTCTCCCATAATTTTGCAAAAGGTAGGTTTTTTCCATTTGTTAGCTTGTCACAAACTGAAAATGATACAAAAATGTATCAAAAGTAGAGGACTTCATTGCACAACGGCAGAATCTGCAGTTTTGGAAAGATGCACCTAAGAAGTCTTCAGTCACCTACTTTCAAATATAGTAAATGGGTAAATACCCAAAACGTGTTATTATTATTATTATACAGGATTTATATAGCGCCAACAGTTTACGCAGCGCTTTACAACTTGAGTAGACAGTACAAATACAAAACTTTAATACAGTAGGAAATCAGAGGGCCCTGCTCCTTAGAGCTTACAATCTAAGAGGGAAGGTCAAGAGATACAAGAAGTAATAACTGTGGGGAATGTGCTGATGGAAAAGATGATAAATGTACAGTTCTTAGGTGGGGGCCAGATACAGTATGCAAAAGTTTAGGAACCCCTGTCATTTATAAATATGTGGGTGTTTGGATCAGCAATTTCATTTTGATCTATCAAATAACTGAAGGACACAGTATATTTCAGTAGTGAAATGAGGTTTATTGGATTAACAGAAAATGCATCAAAATGAAATTGAACAGGTGCATAAATTTGGGCACCTCAACAGAAAAATCACATTAATATTTAGTAGAGCTTCCTTTAGCAGAAATAACAGCCTCTAGATGCTTCCTATAGCCTGTAATGAGTGTCTGTATTCTGGATGAATGTATTTTGGACCATTCCTCCTTACAAAATATCTCCAGTTCAGTTAGGTTTGATGGTTGCCAGGCATGGACAGCCCGCTTCAAATCACCCCACAGATGTTCAATGATATACAAGTCTGGGGACTGGGATGGCCATTCCAGAACATTGTACTTGTACCTCTGCATAAATGCCCGAGTAGATTTTGAGCAGTGTTTTGGGTCGTTGTCTTGTTGAAATATCCAGCCCTGGCGTAAATTCAACTTTGTGACTGATTCCTCAACATTATTCTCAAGAATCTGCTGATATTGAGTGGAATCCATGCAAACCTCAACTCTAACCAGATTCCCAGTACCGGCACTGGCCACACAGCCCCACAGCATGATGGAACCTCCACCAAATTTTACTGTGGGTAGCAAGTGTTTTTCTTGGATTGCTGTGTTATTTTGCCGCCATGCATAACACCCCTTGTTATGACAAAATAACTCAATCTTTGTTTCATCAGTCCACAGCACCTTATTCCAAAATGAAACTGGCTTGTCCAGATGTGCATTTGCATACCTCAAGCGACTCCATTTATGGCGTGTGTGCAGAAAAGGCTTCTTTCGCATCACTCTCCCATACAGCTTCTCCCTGTGCAAAGTGCGCTGATTTGTTGAAGGATGCACAGTGACACCATCTGCAGAAAGTTGATGTTGTAGGTCTTTTGGAAGTGGTCCGTGGGCTGTTTTTGACCGTTTTCACCATCCTTCGCCTTTGCCTCTCCAATATTTTATATGGCCTGCCACTTCTGGCCTTAACAAGAACTGTGCCTGCGGTCTTCCATTTCCTCACTATGTTCCTCACAGTGAACTCTGACAGCTTATATCTGTGTGATAACTTTTTGTAGCCTTCCCCTAAAACATAATGTAGAACAATCTTTGTTTTCAGGTCATTTGAGAGTTGTTTTGAGCCCCCCATGTTGCCACTCTTCAGAGAAGAGAACAACAACTTGCAGTTGGCCACCTTAAATACCTTTTCTCATGATTGGCTGCACCTGTATATGAAGTTCAAGGCTTAATGAGCTCACCAAACCAATTATGTGTTCCAATTAATCAGTGCTAAGTAGTTACAGGTATTCAAATCAACAAAATGACAAGGGTGCCCAAATTTATGCACCTGTCTAATTTTGTTAATCCAATAAACCTCACTTCACTACTGAAATATACTGTGTCCTTCAGTTATTTGATAGATCAAAATGAAATTGCTGATCCAAACACCCAAATATTTATAAATGACAATCATGGAAATTGTCAGGGGTTCCTAAACTTTTGCATACGACTGTAGGCTTCTCTGAAGAGGTGGGTTTTCAGGGATCGTCTGAAAGTAGAGAAAATCGGACAGATTGGGGTAGAGCATTCCAAGGATGGGAGAGGCTCTGGAAAGTCCTGAAGGCGAGCATGGGATGGGGTGATAAGGGAGTTAGAGAGCAGGTCTTGGGAGGAGCGAAGAGAAAGATTAGGTTGGTATTTTGAGACTAGGTTAGTGATGTAGCTGGGGGCCAGGTTGTGGATGGCTTTTTAAGTTATAGTTAGTATCTTGAATTTAATTCGTTGGCTGAGTGGCAGCCAATGGAGGAATTGGCGGAGGGGTAGAGCAGATGCTGAGCAGTTAGCTGCAACAGTGAAAAGAACATGCATGCTTTAAGGCACAGTTTTAGAGCAAAGCCATGTTGAAAAGTGTCAAATAAAAATCTTTTAAATGTGGAAAACACAGACCTTGGAGAATGACTCTAAAACTGACAAAAGAACAGACCTTGGACATGGGAAGTAAGGATGAGTATTATGGATAGATGAGTCCAAGTTTGAAATATTTGAGCCAAGGAAGAAAAAATATTTCGGATGTAGAGCAAATCAAAGGATGATGGTGGAATGTTTGCTACTTTGTCAAGCGTGATGACGAAAATGTAGTGGAGTGGGAGCTGATATAATTGAACTGTTATTTTAAAATGTTTGGTACAAATGTTATTTTACATCTAAGCTATACAAAATTATTGTTTTTAGGAAACAAGAAGCCGAAATGCTGTCTTTGATGGACTGGCTGCCAAAATTGCCAGTTCTCAACCCTAGCACACCTCTTGTGTAAGTGCATCACTAACATCAGAGGAAAAATATCCTGTAAGCCACATCTTTGGGAAGAGGTGTGGAAAGCCTGGGTTGAAATTCTCACTGAGTATCTTCACAATTTTGATGAATAAATAGGTTGTAAAACATTGGTAATATATTGATTAGAATTTATGAACACTTTATGGAAACCCATAGCAATATAGCACCTATATTGACTGTATTTGAATTTACATTGGGGAGGGGAGGGGTAGAGGTGTGGTTTCTAAGGGTTCATGGATGGTGTGGTTTTGTTGCCCTGTTGATGTTTGCCATGTTGAGCCATATGGCTCAAGATACTGTGGAGATGTCCTTTTGTTCCGTTGTGCAAGCATGCTACAAGATGAAAATAATTGCTTTTCTTTAATATCCTGGAATGTGCAAGGTCTAAATTCTGGTTTTAAAGAGCATTGATGTTCCAATATGTAAGATAATATAACCCCCAGTTGATTCTACTTCAAGAGACGTATCTAGTGGGAGGGAAACTAGCGACTACTACACTACTTACTCTTCCTATGCGAGAGGGGTTTCAGTGCTAATAAATAAATCCTTTTCCGGTCTAATAGAGAAGCTATAGATCAGGGGTCTTCAAACTATGGCCCTCCAGTTGTTCAGGAACTACAATTCCCATCATGCCTAGTCATGTCTGTGAATGTCAGTGTTTTACAATGCCTCATGGGATGTGTAGTTCCGTAACAGCTGGAGGGCCGTAGTTTGAGGATCCCTGCTATAGATAGTCATGCAGGGAAAATACATTGTTTTAGTATACACGTTGTGACAACAAAGGTATATTATTGTGGCGATATAAATTCCACCCCCTTCCTCTTTGGGAATATTAAATGATATACTAGAGAAAATTATCCAACATTTTCCAGCAAAATTACTGTTTGTTGGAGACTTTAACCCCTTCTGGACCGCCTACCATCGTTATACGTCGGTACTTTGAAGGAGGATATTGTTGTTATGGCAGCCGCTAGCTGCCATAACCCCGGTATCCTCTTCTTCAGTGAGCGGTCCGGTTTAAGATAAAAGTGGTCTCTGCTGCGGATTCGCTGCAAGATCACTTTTATCGGTGGCGAGAGAGGGGCCCCCCTCCCGTTGCTTACCGGAGCCGTCGGCAGAGGCGATCAGATCCTTCCTGTGACCTGACATGGAGACGAGTGAGGGGAAGATGGCCCCCACCCGTCTCCATATCATTGCAGAGCAGAAGCGACGTCAAAACGTCGCTTACGCCCATAGCTCTTAAAGGGCCATTTTTTTTAAATGACAATTTTTTTTTTTTTATTCCATTTTAGTGTAAATATGAGATCTAAGGTCTTTTTGACCCCAGATCTCATATTTAAGAGGTCCTGTCATGCTTTTTTTCTATTACAAGGGATGTTTACATTCCTTGTAATAGGAATAAAAGTGGCACATTTTTTTTTTAATAACAGTGTAAAAATAAAAGGTAAAATAAATAAGAATTAAAAAAAAGAATTTTTTAAATGTGCGCTCGCGCGCAGAAGCGAACGCATACATGAGTAGCGCCCGCATATGAAAACTGTGTTCAAACCACACATGTGAGGTATCGCCACGATCAGTAGAGCGAGAGCAATAATTCTAGCCCTAGACCTCCTCTGTAACTTAAAACATGCAACCTGTAGAATTTTTTAAACGTCGCCTATGGAGATTTTTAAGGGTAAAAGTTTGGCGCCATTCCACGAGCGGGCGCAATTTTGAGGCATGACATGTTGGGTACCAGTTTACTCATAACATTATATTTCACAATATAAAAAAAATTGGGCTAACTTTACTGTTGTCTTATTTTTTAATTAAAAAAAGTGTATTTTTTCCAAAAAAAGTGCGCTTGTAAGACCGCTGCGCAAATACGGTGTGACAGAAAGTATTGCAATGACCACCATTTTATTCTCTAGGGTGTTAGAAAAAAAAATCTATAATGTCTGGGGGTTCTAAGTAATTTTCTAGCAAAAAAACAGTTTTTAACTTGTAAACAACAAATCTCAGAAAGAGGCTCGGTCCTTAAGTGGTTAATTCTATTTTATCCCCAGAATTAGATAGAAACCTTGCAAGCAGTATTCAGCTGATTTATATAATTGGGCCCAAGCGACAGGTCTAATAGAAATTTGGAGATGGAGAAATCCAAAAAAAGCATATTCCTGTTTTTCCACTTCTTACTAAACCTCATCTCGAATAGATTTAGCCTTTGCGGATCCAACATTAGTAGCGGATATTGTAGAAGCAACATATTTACTAAGCGGTCTTTCAGACCACTCTCCTTTGTTCCTGCCAATACGTGCTCCCGCCTTGAAAAATGCATTAAAGTGGCGATTGGCTCCCCAGTTACATAGTAGTTGAGGTTGAAAAAAAACACAAGTCCAACCTATGTGTGTGATTATATGTCAGTATTATTATATCCCTGTATGTTGTGGTCGTTCAGGTGCTTATCTAATAGTTTCTTGAAACTATCAATGCCCCCCCCCCCCCGCTGAGACCACTGCCTTTGGAAGGGAATTCCACATCCTTTCCGCTCTTACAGTAAAGAACCCTCTATATAGTTTAAGGTTAAACCTCTTTTCTTCTAATTTTAATGAGTGGGCACGAGTCACTTCTGCGAAAAAGTTTTATCCCTATTGTGCGGTCACCAGTACGGTATTTGTAAATTGAAATAATATCCCCTCTCAAGCGTCTCTTCTCCAGAGAGAATAAATTCAGTTCTCACAACCTTTCCTCATAACTAATATCTTTCAGAGCCTTTATTAGCTTTGTTGCCCTTCTTTGTACTCTCTCCATTTCCAGTACATCCCTCCTGAAGACTGGTGCCCAGAACTGGACAGCATACTCTAGGTGCGGCTGGACCTGAGTCTTGTAGAGCGGGAGAATTGTCGTTATATCTCTGGAATTAATCTCCTTTTTAATGCATGCCAATATTCTGTTTGCTTTGTTAGCAGCAGCTTGGCATTGCATGCCACTGCTGAGCCTATCATCTATTAGGACCCCCAGGACCTTTTCCATCCTAGATTCCCCTAGAGGTTCTCCCCCCAATGTATTGATTGCATTCATATTTTTGCCACCCAAATGCATTATTTTACATTTTTCTACATTGAATCTCATTTGCCATGTAGTTGCCCACCCCATTAATTTGTTCAGATCTTTTTGCAAGGTTTCCACATCCTGCAGAGACGTTATTGCACTGCTTAGCTTAGTATCATCCGCAAATACAGAGATTGAACTGTTTACCCCATCCTCCAGGTCATTTATGAACAAATTAAACAGGATTGGTCCCAGCACAGAACCCTGGGGGACCCCACTACCCACCCCTGACCATTCCGAGTACTTCCCATTTATCACCACCCTCTAAACTTGACCTTGTAGCCAGTTTTCAATTCATGTACTCACCCTGTGGTCCATGCCAACTGACCTCATTTTGTACAGTAAACGTTTATGGGGAACCGTGTCAAATGCTTTTGCAAAATCCAGATACACCGTGTCTACGGGCCTTCCTTTATCTAGATGGCAACTCACCTCCTCAGAGAAGGTTAATAGATTGGTTTGGCAAGAACGATTCTTCATGAATCCATGCTGATTACTGCTAATGATATCGTTCTCATTACTAAAATCTTTTATATAGTCACTTATCATCCCCTCCAAGAGTTTACATACTATTGATGTTAGGCTAACTGGTCTGTAATTCCCAGGGATGTATTTTGGGCCCTTTTTAAATATTGGTGCTACATTGGCTTTTCTCCAATCAGCTGGTATCATTCCAGTCAGTAGACTGTCAGTAAAAATTAGGAACAATGGTCTGGCAATTACATGACTGAGTTCCCTAAGTACCCTCGGGTGCAAGCCATCTGGTCCCAGTGATTTATTAATGTTAAGTTTCCCAAGTCTAATTTTAATCCTGTCCTCTGCTAATCATGGAGGTGCTTCCTGCGATATGTCATAAGGATAAACCATGCAGTTTTAGTTACTGACGCCCCCGATTCCCTCGTGAAGACTGAGGAGAAGATTAAATTCAATACCTTCGCAATCTCCCCATCCTTTGTAACTAGATGTCCTTCCTCATTCTTTAAACCCAGAGGTAGCAGAGAAAATGTCATCAATGGTAGTGGAATACTGGAAAAATAATGTCTAATCATCTTCATTAAACATTGTCTGGGATACCTTCAAAGCATATGTGCGAGAGCAATATAGTTCAAATATTGCAGCAGTTAATAAGAAACAGAAGGACAAGATACAGGTATTACAAATGCAGATAGAATTACAGAAGGAAAAGTATAGCCGAGATTCTAGTATAATTAATTTTGATATAAAGGGATCTCCATGTGCATATGATGGAAATAACTAGGTTAGAACTATATAAAAATAGTAGAGGTGCACCAAAAATTTCAGCTACCGAAAATTATCGGTCAAAAATTGTGTTTTTAATTCGGCCGATAGCAAAAAACAGCTGTTACTGAAAGGGGGGATCCGCACAGGGTGCCGCCCATTGCGGGAGTGTCACCCTGGCGTGCCTCCTTCTTGCCGTGATCTCCGCATGTCACGGAGCTGAATTATCCAGGCCATAGTAACAATGTCCCCCCTCCTATGATAGACAGCACACTGATCCAATGTCGGGACATTGAATCAGTGTGACATGATCACAGGAGGCGGAACATTGTTACTGCCGTCCGGGCAATTCAAACCCTGCTCCGTGACACACGGAGATCACCACTCTGATCCGGGCACAGGCAGGCTGCATATGATGGACACTGGTGAGGCTGTTGGGCATAGGCAGGCTGCTTATGACGAGCACTGGTGAGGCTGCTGGGCACAGGCAGGCTGCATATGACGGGCACTGGTGAGGCTGTTGGGCACAGGCAGGCTGCATATGATGGGCACTGGTGAGGCTACTGGGTACAGGCAGGCTGCATATGATGGACACTGGTGAGGCTGCTGGGCACAGGCAGGCTGCATATGACAGGCCCTGGTGAGGTTGCTGGGCACAGGCAGGCTGCATATGATGGGCCCTGGTGAGGTTGCTGGGCAGTGGTAGGTTGCATATGATGGTCACTGGTGAGGCTGCTGGGCACAGGCAGGCTGCATATGATGGGCACTGGTTAGGCTGCTGGGCAAAGGTAAGCTGCATATGATGGGCACTGGTGAGGCTGCTGGGCACAGGCATGCTGCATATGATGGGCACTGTGAGGCTGCGGGGCATAGGCAGGCTGCATACGACGGGCACTGGTGAGGCTGCTGGGCACAGGCAGGCTGCATATGATGGGCACTGGTAGGCAGCATATGAAGGGCCCTGGTGAGGCTTCTGGGCACAAGCAGACTGCATATGACGGGCACTGGTGAGGCTACATTGATCTCTTGTATCATGTCTGCAGTCTCTGACCATCTCCTGTATCATGTCTACATTCTCTGATCATCTCCTGTATCATGTCTGCAGTCTCTGACTATCTTCTGTATCATATGTGCTAGAGGTGCATCAAATGGAAATTTTGCTAATACTATTAGCAATGTGTTTTAGTTAGAGATGGCAGACATGATATAAGAGATAGTTGGAGACTGCAGATTGCATTTTTCTTGACCTTTCGTGCACTAAAGGTGCCAATAATGGCAAACAATAAATTCATATTAATTTGACCATATTGATTAAAAAGTTGAATATAATACAATTATATATAAAAATAATATAAATATATTTTTAAAACTCTCATTTTCGGTTTCAGTTTTCGGCCTAGTGCATCCTTCATTTTCAGTATCGGTTTTGGCAACAAAATTTTCATTTGGTGCACCCCTAAAAAATAGGCAAAACATTTTTGAACAACGGGGTAAAAGTGGAAGATTTTTGGCAAGGTTGGCGCAGCAGGAACACCAAGCTACAATTATATCAGAAATTAGGACTCCAGAAGGAGAAACAGTGGTTGAACCTGCACACCATACCACCACACCATACACCTCTTCTCTCCACTCCGACTTCCGCCCAAGGGAAATGTCGGACCTCTTGGACCGGATAGCCAGACAGGTGGTTATGGGATAGGGACTAAAAGACATTAGCCCATTTACAAGCGAGGAGATTTTGAAAGCTATACATACTTTCCCGAGGGGTAAGGCCCTGATGGAATTCCTGTGGAATTTTATATAAAGTATGGGGATTTTTTAGCCCCAAAATTAGCGGAAGTATTTACAAGTGGGTTGCTGAAAGGGGCTCTCCCAGACTCAATGAGACAGGCACATATAGCCCTTATACATAAAGGAATGAAGGATCCCAAACTATGTGCTTCATATAGGCCAATAGCATTACAAATATTGACTAAAATACTAACATTGAGAATACAAACCTTGTTAAAAATCATTATAGACCCAGATCAGACGGGATTTATGCCTCAGAAAACGACAGACATTAACCTGCGGAGATTACATACAAATATACATACTCATCATGTTAACGAGGGGACCAGAACAGTGGCCTCTTTGGACATAGAAAAGGCCTTCGATATAATAATGAAAAAAATCCGTAAGGATTTGCTCATACATATAAAGATCCGAGAGGGATTCTCATTGGGTGATCAAGACCTATACTGATATATATACACAACATACCATATATTAAAACCATGTATACAATGTGTAGAGAAAGTTATGTAAAAAATTAACATAAAAAATTAAATTAAAAAATAGAAAAGGGACAGAGAAAACTCCACCCGACCAATTAAATCCTATGATTCATTAATAAAGGCATTAATGTCTAGTTCCCTATTCATACCCTGTGGATAGAGAGATCGTAACTGGTGTATCCAGAATGTTTCTAATCGAGAAACACCTCTGGTCATGGCCCCGCCCCTCCATGGGGGAGTGTACACATCTGAAGGGAGGCTTGAAACGCACGCGTGTCCGCCATTTTGGCGATACCCGGAAGTGGATTTCATTAACAGACACGAGCTGGATTCTCATTATGGGGGGTCACAGTGCCTTTATAAAGGGGTTGGCAGCAGTGGTAGAGTACCCCAGATGAAGTCTGATTAGACGAAACGCGTCGGGAGACTCCACTGCCTGCCACAATTTTATTACAAGCACTTTTTTATCTTGGAAAATGTAAGTGTTCTACTTTTTAAATAAATTGGTCATACCAAATGTTATTACACTATATGGTCCCCTTCTCTTTTTTATGGGTCACTTTCATCGAGACCAAGTTAAAAGTTGGGGAGTCCCTAGTGAAAATCCTTGATGCTATCCGAATTACATCATTACCTGGCTGAACCATCTATTCCATTGCCGGTTGGCAATATAAGCCTTATTGACTCATTAAAACGTATGTTTGTATGAGTCCAACTTATCCGGTAAGCCTGCACTGCTTCCATGTGTGGGACACACTATATCTGTCTGCGGTCTTAGTAACCACTCACACGGGAAACGGAATCATTTTATTCACAACAAGGGACTTTTTTCTTTGCAACTTGTTTATACCCAACAGATATTTGCTGAAGCATTTTTCACTACAGGTTACAGGATACCTTCTGGAGCATTTCATATTATGGTCACATAAAGTGTATGACATATTTATCCATGTATCTTTAATTTTATACTGCATGCAATATTATGATTGTATTTTCTCATTTTAAGTAGCGCTACACGTTTGTATTCAGTATATCCCTTCTTTACAAATTTCCTGTTTTGTAGTGTGAGCTGCTACCCCAATAGAGTAAGCGCAGAGTTTTTGGTTTTTGTATGCTATGCTGACGATATGCTGTTGTTCCATGGCGATGCCGGCCCATCGCTACAAGGGGCTCTAAAACTATTAAATATCTATTCACTATTTACAGGACTTAAGGTAAATTGGGGTAAATCCCTACTATTTGCCATTGACCAAGGAGCACAGGATATGGCAGCTATAAACTTGCCAATGCAATGGGTAGCAGAATTCAAATACCTTTGTATAATAATTTCACGACAGGCTGAAGATATTCTTATGTTAAATTTAAATCTAGTAGTACAGGAATTTAAGAAAAAACTGAAGGTATGGGAGGCTTTGCCCCTGTCATTGCTAGGCTGCATAAATTTAATAAAGATGAAGATTCACCCTACATTTTTATATTTGTTTAGAAATTCAACACAGTGGGTGCCAAAAAGATTTTTTTGTACAATTACATAGTATTTTTCCCTCATTCTTATGGAGAAATAAATTACCCAGAATTAAATTGACTACACTTATGCATCCGCTGGCACAAGGGGGGCTGGCTTCCCCAGACTTCTATAAATAATATTTAGCAGCACACCTGGTAATGGTAGGGGAATGGTTAGATCCAAACACAATGCTTCTACAATGTTAAAGGCTGACCAGTGGTACATTCTATTGAGGCACTTCAGACATTACCATTTTGAGGGTTAAAAACTGGGTATGATCTAACTCCTCTGATGATAACAACTTTAGACATATGCAGCTCACCCATGCATTGTCTGCCCAATTCCCTCAGGGCTTCCCACAATTGGTAGAATCACGATTAGTACAAATAGTTAGAAGGAGACTGGAAAGGAAACTGATTTCAACTTTATATACTTACCTAGTGAAAACTGCATTATCAGATATAAGCAACTTACGAGCATATTGGATGAGGGACTCTCCAAAATTAGGGGAGGAGAATTTCAGATATTAATGTCACTCTGAGATAAACGTATGCAATTCAAAATAACACATAGAACCTATTATACACCCCATAGACTACATAGAATGTCCATATCGAACCCCCAGAATTGTTGGAGGTGTGGGTATGTTCCAGGAGATTTTCTTCATATATTTTGGTCCTGCTCTGCGATAGTGGTATTTTGGAGGGAGCTTGTAGAGGTAATTGCTACAGTAACATCAATCGTTCTGGAACAAGACATAGAAATCTGTCTTCTGGGACTGGTGGGGAAAAACATCTCGGTAGCAAAGAAAACACAAGTAAGTCTGTTGCTTTTCTATGCGAGGAAGGCAATAGTACTGAGTTGGAAAAAAGCAGAAGCTCCCTCATTAGCCTTTTGGAAGCATCTAGAGAATGATAATTTGCCATTACATAGGGAAACATATTGTAATAGAGGATGTGGGGGAAAATATGAGAAAGTATGGGCAAGTTGGATAGCAGAACCCAGAACGGCCTATGTGATAAACGAGTTGATCTGAAAGGATTTCCCCTTGGAGTCCTTAAATTCTTTCTGGCCGTGTTTTATAAAAATTCACGCCATGCAATTGGATTTTTTGCACCTAAAAGTACCTTGAATGTTGAACATAGAAGGAATGTTGCTAATATTAGGTTTAGGTCCTCTAATATTACTTGGTGCTATACGACTTTTGATGTTTCGTGCCCTTCTAGATACAGTATTGGGTCTGGTGGGCAGTGTCTTGGATAAAGCTGGATCTTGTAGCAGTATTGGCCAATATTTCTTTATTGTGTTTTTAATTGCCCAATGATGGCTATTGTAATTAGTGATAAATTTAGTTGTAAAATCTCTGGGTGCTTTGGAGTTAGTGGGATTCTCTGCATGACCTTTTGGTACTTCCAAATACCGGTTGGACGCATTTTGAATATGTTCCTCACTATACCCTTTTTCAATAAATTTGTTATGTAGAATCTTTCCTTGCTCCAGATAATCTACTGTATGAGTACAATTTTTCCTGAGTCTAAGGTTTATTCTGTTTCCAACTTGCTAAATGGCAACTATTATGATGCACATAAGAATTACCCAATGGTATCTTTGAAATGGGTTTTGGAAACAATATTGAGATCCTTGTCCCATGATAATACAAGATCCAAGAATACCAAATTCTTCAGATCAGATACAAAGGTAAACTGAATGTTGTATGGATTACTATTACAGTATTCAACAAATTTTGATAGCACATCTGGAGGCCCCTTCCAGACGATGATATCGTCAATATATCTCCCATAATATATCAGATGTTGACTGAAGGGGTTGTTCCTCTAGATTTTTGTAGGTAGTATGAATCTTGAAATTGGAAATAATTGTGCTCCAATGCAAGTGCGATAATTGGTCGTCCAGGGGGGTTAGCTGCATTCTTATGTACCTTTGGGATTTGATAAAAGTATGGTGTTTTATAATGCTGTCTTGTAAGGAAATTTTTCTTAGCTTTATCACCCCCCCATATGCCTCATCCGCCATGCTGTACATAAGTGGTTTATATGTCATTAGTGGGTCTTTATTTCATTTTTGATAGGTATGTGTATCCGACAAAAGCCTTTTGGCTTCCTGTATGTATTCCTTCTTTTTGAGGAAAACCACACACCCGCCTTTGTCGGCAGTACGGATGACTATCTCTTTATTGGTTTCTAGACACTCCAAGGCTTTTTTCTTTTGTGGATTAAGGTTAGATGGACACCTATGTTGTGAGTTGTTACTCACAAAGTACTTACAAAGTCTGCATATACCATTGTATAAAAGGTTTTAATATACTCACTCTTTACATGGTGGGGGTAAAAGATGGATTTCGATCTAAATTTTGTATGTAATATAGGATTGTTATAAGGGTTAGATACCATCTCACTAAAATCCTGTGTTAACCCCTCATCATATAGATCCTCCAGGATCTCCAACATTTCCAGCTCTTCAATATCATAAGAAGCTTCAAACAGGACATCTTTCTCTATAATATTGCTGGTTTCCTGTGTGTCAGCTGTTACCAGCCTCTTATTGTCTTTTAGAGAGAAAAACTACTTCACAGTAATATCTCTGACAAATTTGTGAAGATCTTTGAAGAGCTAAAATAAGTTTATTTTGGAACTAGGTGAAAAATTCAGGCCCTTTTGGAAGAGACTTATCTCTCCCTCTGAAAGGTTATATGTAGACAGATTAAAGATCTGTATAGTAGTGTTGGACTCCCCGGTTTCCCTCTTTTTCTTCCTATGCTTCCTTCCTCTTCTGGATCCTCTGTACTTTCCTTTTTTCTGAGAGGACAGTTTAAAAAAAAAAAAAAACTTTTATCAGAGTGTCATTATTTATACTAGCTTTTGCTACAGACATATCAGTTGAAGGGATTGCCATTACCAAGACATGGAAAGGATTAGATACTGCAACATTGTATCTCTGGGTTGCACTGACATTACCACCATCCCTACTGTGTATGCCAGCATCAGATTCCCCAAATTTTTCGGAACAGAAATTTCTAATGCCTATATCGTCACAAGAGCTATGGGGAACCGCCTCAGAAGTTATGACACAGTTGCTGGAAATTTTTGGATTTTTTTCAGAATTTTGGTCTCCTTCATTTCCATTTCTGGGGCATATGTTTTGTTTTTATTACATAGTTACATAGTAGGTGAGGTCAAAAAAAGACACAAGTCCAACCTATGTGTGTTATTATATGTCAGTATTACCTTGTATATCCCTGTATGTTGTGGTCGTACAGGTGCTTATCTAATAGTTTCTTGAAACTATCGATGCTCCCTGCCTATCGATGAGACCACTGCCTGTGGAAGGGAATTCCACATCCTTGCCACTCTACGTAGTTTATGGTTAAACCTCTTTTCTTCTAATTCTAATGAGTGGCCAGGAGTCTTGTTAAACTCCCTTCTGCGAAAAAAGTTTTATCCCTATTGTGGGGTCACCAGTACAGTATTTGTAAATTGAAATCATATCCCCTTCTCAAGTGTCTCTTCTCCAGAGAGAATAAGTTCAGTGCTCGCAACCTTTCCTCATAACTAATTTCCTCCAGACCCTTTATTAGCTTTGTTGCTTTTCATTGTACTCGCTCCATTTCCAGTACATCCTTCCTGAGGCTTGGTGCCCAGAACTGCACAGCATACTCTAGGTGTGGCCGGACCAGAGTCTTGTAGAGCGGGAGAATTATCGTTTTATTTCTGGAATTAATCCTCTTTTTAATGCATGCCAATATTCTGTTTGCTTTTGTTAGCATCAGCTTGGCATTGCATGCCATTGCTGAGCCTATTATCTGCTAGGACCTCCAGGTCTTTTTCCATCCTAGATTCCCCCAGAGGTTGTCTCCCCAATGTATAGATTGCATTCATCCACCCAAATGCATTATTTTACATTTTTCAACATTGAACCTCATTTGCCATGTAGTTGCCCACCCCATTAATTTGTTCAGATCTTTTTGCAAGGTTTCCACATCCTGCGGAGAAGTTATTGCCCTGCTTAGCTTAGTATCGTCTGCAAATACAGAGATTGAACTGTTTACCCCATCCTCCAGGTTGTTTATGAACAAATTAAACAGGATTGGTCCCAGCACAGAACCCTGAGGGACCCCACTACCCACCCCTGACCATTCCGAGTACTTCCCATTTATCACCACCCTCTGAACTCGCCCTTGAAGCCAGTTTTCAATCCATGTACTCACCCTATGGTCCATGCCAATGGACCCTATTTTGTACAGTAAACGTTTATGGGGAACTGTGTCAAATGCTTTTGCAAAGTCCAGATGCACCACATCTACGACCTTCCTTTATCTAGATGGCAACTCACCTCCTCATAGAAGGTTAATAGATTGGTTTGGCAAGAACGATTCTTCATGAATCCATGCTGATTATTGCTAATGATACCGTACTACTCATTACTAAAATCTTGTATATCGTCCCTTATCATCCCCTCCAAGAGTTTACATACTATTGTTAGGCTAACTGGTCTGTAATTCCCAGGGATGTATTTTGGGCCCTTTTTAAATATTGGTGCTACATTGGCTTTTCTCCAATCAGCTGGTACCATTCCAGTCAGTAGACTGTCAGTAAAAATTAGGAACAATGACTCTAAGATTGACCACAGGGTGGGAAATGACGTGTGTTGGAGTTGAGCCTGTCCTGGGAAAATTTGTCCGGCCGCACCTCTATACGTACCCCTATGACACATATGACTAATGTAAAGTTCCTAACATGGAACGTCCGGGGAATCCGGGACAGAAATTAAGCGAACGGCAATTTTTGGTTGCCTTAAGTCCTATCGTGCGGATATAATTGTGCTAGTTGAAACGCACCTAACAGGCCAATTACAGGTGGCACTGAAACGCCCATGGATAGGGTGGGCATACCACGCTACGCACTCCTCCTACTCCCGAGGGGTCTCTATACTCATTGCTAAAACTACCCCATTTGGCATAATTTCAGTGCGGACGGATCCTCAGGGCAGGTTCATCTTCCTGCACTGTACTATCAGTGGTTCACAATACTTGATTCTTGCCTTTTACATACCCCCACCTTATAACTCCGCTATAGTCACAGAAGGTTTATTGTATATGTCACAGCATCCTGCCATCCCTGCTATTTGGCTGGGGGATTTTAACATAGTTCTAAACCCCACCAGAGATAGATTGCAGTCTCTCCAGAGCGCTCAAACCCCGGACAGCACTAGATTTGGGCGATTAATGTCCGAATTCTCCTTAATAGACACATGGAGATCTAAATACCCGAACACCCAGGCCTTTTCTTGTTTTTCGGCCACACACTCCACTATGTGCCGCATAGACTTCATATTAATCTCAGAACTGCTCCTCCCACTCCTAGCAGACTCAGGATACCACACTAGATCTCTCTCAGATCACGCTCCTTGTTGGACTACCCTACGCCTCACCTCACATACGGGATCCCACACATGGCACCTCCATCCCTTCTGGCTGTCTGCCTTGAAAGATCAGGAGGATATCCAGGAGGAATGGCAATATTTTTTCAACCACAATAGGGACACCGCTTCGGTAAATATGGTATGGGAGACATTTAAAATACACGTCCGTACAATCCTCTCCTCACGCATAAATAGACTGAAGGCCTCATCTAAAGCTGCACTTCACCTTGCCTCTGAAAAAGTGGAAATAGCAACTAAAGAATTCAATTTAGACCCCACTCCAGCTACGGTATCAGCACTTAAACTACATACCCGAATTCTAAACCAATTACACTTCGAGAAAGCCAAACAAAAACTTTTTTTCTCAAGACAACGGATATTTGAGATGGGTGAAAGAGCGGGTAAACTATTGGCATACTTGGCTCATCAGGACACTAATCGACCGGTGGTGGTATCCTTGCTAGACTCACATAATGCTCCCTTGACAGACCCCATATTGGTAGCATCGGCATTCCGAACATACTATGCCGACCTTTACTCCTCTAAAGTAAATGTCACTAGACAGGAGACACAGACATTCCTTCACGATATACCGTTCCCCCAGATCTCAGAACCCCAGATGACAGCAATGGAGGCCCCTATCACTGCGGATGAGATTGCAATTGCGATCTCGTCCCTAGCCCCAGCGAAAGCCCCAGGTCAAGATGGCATATCTCTAGACTTTTATGCAGAATACTCCGAGATACTTGTCCCTGAGCTGCTCAAACTATACAACTACATTTTCGAATCAGGCTCCCTGCCTGAATCCCTCCGGCGGGCAGTAATTATAGTGATCCCCAAGCCAGGAAAGAATCCCCAATATCCGGAATCATATCGCCCAATATTACTGCTCCAAGCAGATATTAAAATTCTAGCAAAAGTTTTGGCCATTAGACTTAATCAAATTATTCTCTCCATTATCCACCCTGACCAGACGGGATTCATGCCTGGAAAGAATACGGCCATGAATCTGCGTCGGCTATATATGAATATCCAAGCGACCCATGAAAACATAGGGGACCGGGCAGTGGTGGCGCTGGACGCCGCCAAGGCATTTGACTCCGTGGAGTGGGAGTATTTATGGGAATGCCTTAGGAGGTTCGGATTCGGGCCCAGATTTATTAAGTGGGTACAACTACTATATTTCTCACCAGAAGCTAGTGTGCTTGTGAATGGAACAATATCAGACCCCTTCCCGCTGGAACGCGGCACCCGTCAGGGATGCCCACTCTCCCCACTTTTGTATGCCCTAGCTGTCGAGCCCCTGGCCATCTCTCTCAGGATGCACCCAGGAATTAGGGGTCTCGGGGCTGGTAACCTGGTGGAGACGGTGAGCCTGTACGCTGACGATATGCTTTTATATCTGGAGGATACTGGCCCGTCCCTCCAGGCGGCCCTGAAGACTATAGAGGATTTTGGGAAACACTCTGGACTAAGTATGAACTGGTCCAAGTTGCAAATTATGCCCCTAGATCTAACGTCACCCACGCGCCAATCAGCCTCCCTTCCATTAATTAGAGTTGCT
Organism: Aquarana catesbeiana; assembly: GCF_042186555.1. Taxonomy (NCBI): domain Eukaryota; kingdom Metazoa; phylum Chordata; class Amphibia; order Anura; family Ranidae; genus Aquarana; species Aquarana catesbeiana. Next base: position 465,175,379 of record NC_133327.1, on the reverse strand, counting down.
TCAATCAAATACCTAGGTGTATTAATTACTAGAGAACCCAAGGAATTCATTGTCAACAATATAGAGCCTTTATTCACATACTTGAAATCCCGAACACAAGTCTGGACTAGACTCCCATTGGGAGTGATGGGGAGAATCAACCTCTTTAAAATGATTCTGCTCCCAAAATTTCTTTATATACTATGGAACTCACCATTACTTATCCCCCTAAAAATCTTCAAAGCCCTAGATCAGATAGTCAATTCATTTATATGGGGATCCAATAGACATAAGTTAGCTTGGAATACCCTAAAAAACCCCACCACTCCCGGATCTACATGCATACTATATAGCTGCACAGATCTCACATCTATTTCATCTTCATAAAACTGACAAAGATAGATATCTAGCTTTAGTATGTAGAAAATCAAATAAGGATATAGATTCTCCCCTACAAGTAATATTCAGAGGCAGGGAAGGTAAGGGAAGAGGCACAACTCAGAATCATCTGCTACACCAACATAAAAGAATTTGGGAGATTGCGCTTAAACTAACTGGAGCTGATTTCTATCACTCACACACACCCTTATGGCACAACCGCCAACTGCAAGAACTAATGCACTTACCTGGTGCTACAACATGGGCTACTAAGGGAATCACATATTTATTTCAGGTACTTACGCCTCTAGGGGTGAGACATTTTCAAGCACTTAGAGAGGAATTTGACCTACCTGCAAACATGCTGTTTAGCTATATGCAGATGAGACATGCTCTACGGGCCCAATTCATAGATGGTTTTCCCAACACACAAACACTACCTATGATTGAAGTGATTATAGGCGAAGAACCAGCTAAATTGACATCCAACCTCTATAGTATTATACGGGCGCGCTCAGTAGCAAGAATTATAGATAGTGCTAAAAATAGGTGGGTAGAGGACATAGGCCCAATAGAAGACTCGGAATGGGAGGAAGCACTGGAGAATGTCAAGAAATCATCCCCAACACTTTCCGACCGTTTGACTCAGGTGTATATTATCCACAAAGCCTACCTTACCCCCTCACGGTTGGCCAAATTCTCACGCGACCAGGATCCCAACTGTCCAGGGTGCTCAGCCAATCCATGTTCTTTTGTTCATTTAATATGGGAATGCCCAAACATCCAACACTATTGGACACAGGTTATAAAATTTTTATACGACCACATGGGCTCACCTTTACAACTTGATCCCAAGGCATGCCTGCTAGGCATTTTGCCAGACGCCGAAACTGAAAAGTATTTGGCAACTTTCCTACACGAAACTTTGTTCTGTGCCAGAAAAGTGATTGCCAGACACTGGATGAGGACTAGCCCCCCCACAGTTCGTGCCTGGATTGGGGAAATAAACAAAGCATTGCCATACAAGCAAGTACTATACAGACACAGAGGGTGCCCGGCTAAGTATAACAGAATCTGGGACAGGTGGCTCAACTCCAGTGAAACTTGTATTGAATAATTACATAACCGAGGGAAACATTGACATCTACAGTACTTACACTACACTGATTACTCCGTACTGTTAAATGTATTACCAAAAAGACAAGTGGATATGGTTGGAGGACATAGGGAAGAATAGAATAATACTCAGCGTAATGTACTTAGGAACACTAATACTAATGTGAACCTCTGATTTTTTTGTTTGTATTAATGTACTTTGATTAATCTGTACCTGGGGAACAAATGTATTCCATACATGTAAGGTTGTTTTCTTACTTGTTTTTTATTACTGACAATCAATAAACATGCTCTTGTTTGAAAAAAAAAAAAATTAGGAACAATGGTCTGGCAATTATTTGACTGAGTTCCCTAAGTACTCTCGGGTGCAAGCCATCTGGTCACGGTGATTTATTAATGTTAAGTTTCCCAAGTCTAATTTTAATTCTGTCCTCTGTTAACCATGGAGGTGCTTCCTGTGATGTGTCATGGGGATAAACAAGGCAGTTTTGGTTACTGAAGCCCCCGGATTCCCTCGTGAAGACTGAGGAGAAGAATAAATTCAATACCTTCGCAATCTCCTCATCCTTTGTAACCAGATGTCCTTCCTCATAGATGTCCTTCCTCATTCTTCATGGGGCCAATATGGTCTGTCCTCCCTTTTTTACTGTTTACATACTTAAAGAATTTCTTGGGATTTTTTTTGCTCTCCTCCGCCATGTGTCTTTCATGTTCTATCTTAGCCATCCTTATTGCACCCTTACATTTCTTGTTACATTCTTTATAAAGTCTGAAAGCTGAGGATGATCCCTCAACCTTATTGTTTTTATTCTTTTTGTATTTATTATTGTTGTTGTTTCTACCATTTCTATGACTGGTGGTCTGATGAGAATTTCTGTTATGAGCACTTCCACCCTTTCGCTCCAATGTCTGTCCTGTCTTAGATCTTTCTCTCATACGCCCCAAATTTTTTACCCAATGATGGCGTGGATGACAGTCCCGATTGTTGGAATTGTTTGGGACATGAGGTCTGAAATGTATATGCCTAATCGCATTTCCATGCGACTGTGGGTTTATCGTCGCTGGGGAAAGAATCGGTGGGCTTTTTCCAATTAAATATACGCCCCTTATCATAATCATCCAAATATCTAGCAGACTTTTTGTTCAATTAATTCCTCCTCAAATTGCATTCTGTGATTTGAGAATATTCATACATCTAGAATAGCTGGGCATGGTTTTGTAAATATCTAAATTTTGAACCAACTCTTTTAGTTTTTCCTTATTGGATGTTAACATGCGTTCTCTTTGAAGACGCATTATTTCCATCCATTGTGCTGTGCACAGGGATGAAACTTTATCCCAAATGGACTGAAGGTCTTCATCCAAGAAGCCGCAGCGTTTGGTATTCCGCAGCCCTCTTGGTCCAAGACCTTCTGATAGATACGTTTTAAGTAAGGATGAGCTCCGGCGTGTTCGCACACCCCACGTGCAGAGCCAGCCAGGAAGTCGGCACTGCGCTGCGCTAATAACAGGCAGTGAGACATTGTCCCGATGCGTGGCTGCAGAGATCAGGAAATATCTCACTGCCTGTGATTAGAGCAGCGCAGTGCCGACTTCCTTCTGAGCAATAATCCTGCAAAGAGCACGTACTACCGCTCGTTCTGCAGTCCCGAATACCGGCACAGACACACGCTATCACCAGCTACGAAGAGACACCCTCAGCTCCACCGGACACTATGTCACGGCGGGGATCGGCGTCCCGCTCCGGACCAAGCTGGCCAAGATGGTGACGGGCCACCTCGTGCTAATAAGGAGTCTTACAAGGCTGCAGCTATGAAGCTCCTTGGTAAGATGGCTCCCAGGGACTCCCCTCAGCTTGCATCCATCCATCCTGACCTGGTAGACAACCACGATGAAGCGGACGACACTATACCGCTGGAGGACCCTACTACGCCTTGTCTTCCATGGGACAGTGTGAGTACCCCAGTCTGTATGTCAGGTGAACAGTCAGCTCATGCCCCTGACCAGAACAGCCCAGAGCCCACTCTTAGGGACATTATGGCTGCAGTACTCTCCTGTAATACCTCTATAGCAGCCCTAACTTCAGAAACTAAAGGGGTTAAAGCTGAACTTTCTTTTGTTAGACAAGACATGCAAAAGTTGAGAGACTGGACCACAGCTCTGGAAGACAGACTGGGCACGCTGGAGGATGAATGGGCCCCTATACAATGGGAGGTCCACTATAATACAATGGCGGTTGACAGGCAGGCGGCCCGCATTGACGATATGGAAAACAGAATGAGGAGAAACAATGTTCGAGCGATCGGCATTCCTGAAAAGACCGAAGGGAAAAAGCCGGTACAATTTATTGAACAGTGGCTTCTCCAGACTTATGGGAAGGAAGCCTTCTCCCCCATGTTCTGCGTCAAAAGAGCCCATAGGGTACCCATGAGACCATTACCACCGGGCAACCCGCCCCGTATGTTCCTGTTCAAGCTACTAAACTACAAGGACAGAGATGTTATACTCTCCAAAGCCAGGAACCTAGGAGAGGCCCTAAAAATGGCTAATTCTAAAATCTCACTATTTCCGGACTTCTCTGCAGCAATGCAAAAGCAGAGAGCGCAGTTTAACGACGTCAATAAACGATTGAGGGCCCTCAACATACAGTACTCTATGCTGTACCCTTCCCGTCTCCGCGTGGTGGCTAGAGATCAGGTCCATTTCTTCGACAGACCACAACAATTGGTGTCACAATGGCTATATAGAGAGGAATGCTCAATCAGGGAGGAGGCGGCAAATCGCAGAATGGCCGAATGAGACACGTACACTCAAGGTATGCGGAACACAAAACCTGACATTGCATATCCTTTCTTACTGATAGCTAATTCTTGGCAAGGCGGATGCCCTAAATGATGACACATGATGCAACCACCATTCCCATCTTGCCTGGTGCACCATTTAGGCTCACGAACAGCATCGACCTCGGGACAAGAGTCACGTCTTCCCACACCCAAGACGCTCTCTCAGTTTCAGGAGGACGCAGGCTTTTTTTTCTTTTTTACAAGGTTTTTTGTAGGGGCCCTGTTGGCCTGTTTGATGCTTCCTCTCACGGACCGGAACACTTTGCAGAACCCCAGGGGGATATCCCCTTTGCCTATCTCTGATCCCACACCATAGTTTGAACTGCAACGCACTGAAGAGAGAACTTTTTTGCCTTTTTACTATATACGCCTCCAATGGCGTAGTATACATGTAAGTTGTGTGAGGGAGGGCTATGCCCTTCTCGAACTTCCAATTGGTAGTCAGAAATATGCTTTGATGATAAGACATGGCTAGATCACATGTAGTGCTTAGTTGGAATGTGCTTGGACTGAGTAGCGGAGTGAAAAGGCTGGCTGTGACACATGGGGCTAAACGACTACGGTCCTCAATACTTTGCTTACAAGAAACGCATATGCATAAGGATCAATCTATACAATTTTCAGCTTGTTTGTTCAGCCGGCAGTTTCACTCTGCATATTCCTCATTCTCTAGGGGTGTAATTATTTTGATCCCCCAGGGGACCCCCTTTACATGTGCGCATTCAGTTATAGATGATAAGGGGAGATATATTTTTCTTAGATGTAATGTGGAGGGCTTGGAGTGTATATTGGCAAATGTGTACATACCCCCTCCATTCTCTGCTGAAGTTCTAAATATTTTTTGCAAGTTTTCTGGCTCGTCGCCCCAATGTTCCAGCTCTTATTGTGGGCGACTTTAATAATTATTTAAATCCCCAGCTGGACAAATTTTCAATGACTCACCCTGGTAGATTTAAGACGGGCGGCCCGACACCATTTGCCCATCTACTGACGGTGATGGGGCTACATGATGTCTGGCGTTTAAAAAATCCCCAAACTAAAGTATATTCCTGCCATTCGGCATCGCATGCAGGCCTCTCCAGGATTGACCTTGGTCTTTGTAATGTGGAAATGCTACCATTTATAGCTGATGCCCAGTATGAACCGAGGACGGTCTCTGACCACTCACCATACTGGGTTAAGGTAAATACGGCCGGAGCATGTATTTAAACGCAGAAGCATTGGATGCTATGTGGGGTATTTTGACTGTAGGGTGTTCAAGGGTGAATTGAATGTCATATTATTTTGCATGTGTGAGGCTTGGCTCTCAGGGAACTGGGAGTGATATACCTAGATGTAATTGCATGGTTTGTGGATCTCTGGATTGTATGCTGTCAATTTTCAATAAAAATTTTTTTCTGGATAAAAAAAAAAAAAAAAGGTAAATACGGCCGGCCCTAGCAAACAGAATCACTGGAAAATAAGTCCATTCTGGCTATTCTTGTTCCCTACACCGGATCCAGTAACAACCGCTCTTGCAGACTTTATTGCCATCAATAAAAATACAGCGCCCTCAGGTATTTGCTGGTACACGCTTAAGGCTTTTCTCAGAGGCCAGTTTATAAAAGCAATCTCCTCCATTAAGTACAAGACTTATACCTTAATTTACAGATACCAGTAGACAATCCAGGCAATAGTGCAGTACTATCCCTTGACGCTGCCAAAGCATTTGACAGCGTTGAGTGGCCATACTTATGGGAGGTTCTGGAGAGGTTTGGTCTGGGGAGGACTTTCATTCAATGGGTCCAACTATTATACATAAATCCCACCGCCAGGCTGCGTATCAATGGTGATCTCTCTGAACCCTTCAGGCTTTTTAGAGGCATGAGGCAGGGGTGCCCTTTGTCGCCCCTGCTGTTCGTCCTGGCCTTGGAACCTTTGGCGGAGACGGTGAGAGCGTCGCCGTTGATAGATGGCTTTGTGAGGGGTTCCGCAGTCGATAAAATATCATTATATGCAGATGATACTCTCCTATATTTGGGAGATACTGCCACCTCCCTATCAAACGTGATGTCTATAATTACACAATTTGGCACCTTCTCGGGCTTCTCCATAAACTGGGGCAAGTCGGCCCTCCTACCCTTGGACGAACTTACAGCTCAGCTGCTGGAGTGTGCCAGGTCCCTCCAGGTGGTTACCTCATTCAAGTAGCTAGGAGTGCAGGTTACTCCAGATGCTTCTAAATTTCTAACCCTGAATCTACTCCCTATGTTTACCAAGTTACAAACCAAGTGCGATGCTTGGTGTAAGCTACCCATTTCTGTCACCGGCATAGCCAATCTCATAAAAATGGTGTGGGCGCCTCAGCTACTATACATACTACATAATTCCCCGCAATGGATCCCACGTAAGTGGTTTACACGTATTGACACTATATTAGAAGTCTACTTTGGAAAAAAAAGATTGCTAGAATCAAACTATCCACTTTACAGTATAGTAAAGACCAGGGAGGATTGGCAGTCCCTAACATGAGATTCTATTTCCTAGCCTCACAACTGCAGCACCTGGGTGGTTGGGGAGAAGTTGATATGACAGACCCTATTCGTAACATACTATTTCATGCTACATTGGACCTTCCCGCAGCCTCACATCTTGAGGCGGACCTTCCCCAATATCCCAAATCGTTGCCTACTATCAACTTACTGACCAAATTATGGGGCCATATTAAACATAGCCTAGGTATGGTGGGTGTCACGGGGTACACCCCGCTCTGGCGTAATCCATGTTACTCGGAATTGCAGAAACTGGAGGGGTTTCGGTCCTGGGAGGCTAGGGGCATTAAGTATATATTACAACTCTATTTACAGACCATCTTTAAATCTTTAGCTGAACTGCAGGAAGAGTTTGGACTGCCAAGACACGACTTTTATAAATACCTCCAGCTCCGGCATGCCGTGCAATCACAGGCACGGGTGTCCAGTTTGGAACGTATGGAACAATCGATCATAACGTACATTCTAAATACACAATAAAAAGGGCATGATTTCCCATATCTATAACACACTCTTATCTAGATCACAGGATGCAACAAAACTACCGTGTAGACATCGGTGGGAACAGGACCTAGGAGAGATTGGGGGTGAGGACTGGGAACAGTGTTTGCAGTCTCTGCCGACCGTCTCGGTGTCCCCATCGTACAGACTCTCCCAACTCTTCATCTTGCATAGAACTTATCGTACATCGGTACTGCTTCACAAATGGGGCAGGAGGGACACTCCTCTGTGCCCCAGATGTGGGGGGCTAACGGGGACCTTATACATTTGATGTGGCGCTGGCCAAAATTATTTAGATATTGGAGTAAGGTAACTAATACCATATCACAAATATATCAATCCACTGTTTCACTGCATCCGGTTACATGCTTGCTGGGTGCGGTGGACGAGGAATTGTTCGTCCCCCCGGCTAATATAGCAGTCTCTAGATTGCTATACATTGCACGTAAGCAGATAGCCCGCCTATGGTTATCACCATATAGCCCAACAACGAAACAGTGGATCGAAAGAGTCAATAATACTCTAATTAAAGAAAAACTGACGTATCAACATAGAAATGCGGCTAATAAATTCTATAAAATCTGGCAGCCCTGGTTGGACACTCCGGGTTTGGCACCCACTCAGGGTCCGGTGGTGAGGATGGGCATCAGTTAGTTTCACCTTCCCGTTAGAAGGAAGAGAGTTTAATAACAGCTCCTCTTTTGGCTTAGAACTTTCAGTGTGTCGTGCACATTGTTACCAACCTATTAGAAGTAATATATGGAACTAAAAGCACTAAAGGAACGTAATTGCTTTAAGTATATTGGTGGAATTGTCATGACTGAGTTTCATGCTTTAAACCATCAACTGCATAAAATACTGTTGCTAATGTATATCCTAAAGATTGTTATGATGTATCTGTATACAATGTACATCTGTTTTTATGACACGATAAAAACTTTTCTGATTTAAAAAAAAAAGAAGTTACATATCCCATCACTGTGTGGTATGGTAGTTATATGCTACCTCTAATTTTCTGCAGAATTTCCAAAAGTCTTCCTCCTGCAACTTTGGTGCATTCATCATAGAAGATGATGATCCTATTGTCTGCTCATTAGAGGCATCAGATGCAGCCTTGTTACTAGAGATAGTGTGCACCTTGGCACTTTTAAAAAGTGAGGAAAAAATAGTAGCAGACCTGCTGCTTCTATATTCATCTTCCTCCAAAACTTCCTCTGGATTCATCATAAAAACCGAAAATTCAAATACATATAAGTATCAATAAACAAAGCAAAAAATCACATGAAAAACAAAATACAAATGAATAAATAAATAATAATAAAAAATGTGTCCTATCTAAACAAACTGGGAAACAGGTGATTATGAAGCTGAATAATCACACCATTGGTATGATTAATTGGATTGCAAACAATCAGCAGCAAACTATATACCCAACTATAGAAATAGAAAATGAAACAAAAATAGTCTTTGCGCTAAAATTGTCCAGTCCAAAGTAATAACACACTGACCACAGAATCCTTTAATGAGAATGCTTAGGCTCCATGCTCACTAAAGCTCAAAAAAGCTTTTTGTGGACGCCAGATTGCTGGCAGAAAACTCTGGTTGAAAAACATGCTTTTAACAGCGTTTTGTACTAGCGTTTATGAGCGTTTTTTAGCTTTAGCGTTTATGGGCGTTTTTAATAAAAATACAGAGAGGACACTCCAAAAATCCCACAATGCATTCCAAACTCTCACAATGCATTGAAAAAATAGAGAACCGAACGCTAATTAACGCGAGTTTATGAGCGTTTATCAGCGTTTGGCGTTTTTTGGTGGTGAAAACGGCACTTCGAACGCAAATTTCTGGCAATCAGAAAAAAGCCCATAAACTCCACTGCTCATTAAAGCTAAAAAACGTCCATGTGTGCATGGACAGATAGGATAACATAGAGTGGAGTTTATGGGCTTTTAAAAAAAACGCCCAAACTCCAATAAACTGCAGTTTATCAGCTCCAGTGTGCATGGAGCCTTAGTATGAAGCACCATAATCCTTGCAGCTTGGTGATCAACGGGAATTGATAGCTGTGAAAACAAAAGGGAATACGAGTACACAGGCTCATGGTGCAATAACGTCTTTTTATTGGATATAAAAGGATAAAATCTATACACTCACAAGTGAAGGTGAATAAACAACGTCAAACAGTTCCTCCAATAAAAAGCCTTAAAAAGGGACACATCCGTGCTTCAGAATAGATGAGAAGACTGCTGGATGGATGGATGGATGGGCTGGCTCCACAGACACAGGCTCATCAAGCAGCTGCCGACAAGCCATGAGTGAGCCATTCACTGACTTAAGAGACGGCCAGGAGAGGGCTGTGGGGCACCTACAACACTTGTGCCAGGGACACTGTAGTTGTCAAGATAACATGTTTTGGAGGGTGTGGCCTCCTTCCTCAGATCCACCCCCTGTTATTCAGAGAGCCCTTTTGTAGGAGGAAGACTTTGGCCAGGGTTTTTTAACCCTAAAATCTGAATTTATCGAGCTTCTACTGAAAAACATATAGAGGATTATAAATAGATTACATCTAAGAGCAGCATACAATAAGCCTAGGGTATAATTACATATATAGTGATGTCACAAGGGACAGGGTCACCGTTAATGGCACACACTGGAGCTAACATTTACAGCGGGAGCTAGCGTTGGGGGAAGAACTGGCAACGAAAGAAGACCTCAGCGCGGCGAGAAGAACCAGAGGAAGAAGACATCAGCACAGTGGGAACAGGAGGATGAAGACCTAATTGGAGGGAGAAGAGATGCTGGAGCTGCTTTAATAAAGGACTTTGTCAAAAACCTGTGTGATGGTTTTATTTCTTTTTGACACTTTTTTTGGGTGAATGGGTAGGGGTATAATGTATCCCATACTCATTCACATAGGGTGGGGGGCCCCCTTGTTAAAGGGGTCTTCCAGATTTCAATAAGCCTCCTGCCCGCAGACCCCCACAACCACCGCACAGGGTTGTGGGGAAGAGGCCCTTGTCCCCATTAGCATGGGAACAAGGTGCTTTGGGGTGGCACCCACCCAACCCTCCCCCCCATGTTGAGGGCATTTGGCCTGGTATAGCACTCACTGGTCCCCCCCCCTTTCCTGACCTGCTGCTCGGATGAGGGTTTGGTATGGATTTAGGGGGAGAGACCCCACTCTGTTTTTTTATTTTGGTGTGGGGGTTCCCATTAAAATCCATACCAGACTGAAGGGTCTGGCATGGTCCTGGGGGGAACCCTACTATTTTGGCGTAGGGTTCCCCTTCAAGATCCTCAGAGCACAAGTCGCATGCCAAAGTCAGATCAGTTAAGATGATGATGATCCGACTTTGATCTGATTTCAGTGATATGCAATGGGCCGAAGTAGGACCAAAGTCGGACCAAAGTAGTGCAGGAACCATTTTCAAAGTCGGACTGACTTGTGTCAGACAAGTTAAGACAGCTCTCATAGGGAATCATTCATTTATACATGTGACATGTGCTCCCAAAGTCAGTGCGTATGTCGTACCAGTGTGAACCCGGCCTAAATCACAGCAATCCCAATATCAGTGTTCATAAATAGAGTGAAAAGTGAGTATATATGAACCATATCCTTGTTACATGGTATATCCTCAAAAGAAACAATATATTAAAAAACAAAAAATTTTAAAAATGGTCCAATTTAAATTGTTTTGTGTGTGGTCACCACTCCTTCTGTGCAATCCTTAAAAGTGCTCATCTACTACAACAAGTGATCACACCCCACTCGTGCTCCCCTTCTGGGTGTGCTCTCACCTCTATGCCAGTGACTTCACAATTAAGTTTGGTCAGTGCTCGCTTTTTAGTCACCAGTGGACTAATGAATAGGGAGGGGCAAGGAGGACGTTACTGTGAGTGCACCAAGCGGGAGGAATGGAAGATGAGCGGCTCGTGTCACAGAGGCAACATACTGCATAGAGTTATCAAGTGAGGTCAGAGTGGTGCACTACAAGCACCCTTAATATGTGAGTAGTGATTTGTTGACATTTTATTAAAGTGTTAGTTTTAAATGATATAATGCACAATGGGAGTATTTTTTCTTTTCCAATATTTTTATTCAAGATTTTACAAAAGATATAAGATTAAAGTTTTACATTTTTGTTTAAGGTGTAAGAACCAATAACAAGGCGTTTATACAAAATAACCAAAGAAAAAATAAAAGGAACAAAATGAAAGAGATAGGGAGGTTACACAACAGATAATTCCATATGGTTATTAATTCTTTATTGTGTTTCATGCATAGCTTGAGGAGTCTCAGGAGGAGAATTCTCACTCCCAAGCTCCTCAACTTGGTATAACCTGTAAATGATCCTCCTATAACAGCCCTAGGGCTTCGATCAACCCTATACTCTTTAGTGCTTATTATATTTAGTAAAGTAACAAGAAAGAAAAAGATAGGAAAGTGAGAAGTAGAGGGTAGAGATAAAAAGGGGAGGGGGAGGTGCACTCCTGTCTTAGAGCGAGGGATTTTTAAGTATCCCATCGCATTATGTATTCGAGATATATTTTATCCAAGGGTCCCATATTCTTTCAAACAAATGCATTTTGTCATTTAAAATAGCAGACAGACGTTCATTAACCATAATCCATGACAGTTTAGATTTTATGAGATAAAAGGGGATCGTTGGAGACTTCCACGATTTAGCTATCGCTATTCTTGCTGCAACAAATACAAAATTTATGAGTTTTCGCATGTGTTTCGATGCTCCATCTACTGGGTGTCCCAACAGTGCCTGCAAGGGTGACTTGATTAAGTTCACTTGGGTTAATGAATATATAAAGTTGTATGTACGGATCCAAAATCTACGCACTTTTGGGCAGGACCACCATGTGTGTATCATGGTGCCTTCGCTGTTGCATCCTCTAAAGCACTGCGGGGAGGCCCCCGGAACAAAAGCTGCTACTTTCACTGGGACCATATACCATCTCACCAGAACTTTGTAGTTTGCCTCTATCAAAGAGGTATTAATATATGATTTGGAGGCCTGGAGAGACATTTTGTGCCATTCTTCAACTGTTAGGCTGATACCTGTATCTTGCTCCCATTTTTCCATATAAAACAATTTCTGAGAGGATGATGATAAAATACCATATATCAATGAAATGTGGCCCGAGTGTTTGTCTATGGTTCTGCAGAAATTTTCTATTTGGGTGGATTTAGTTAAATCTGAACTACGGTTCAGTGTAGTTAAGAAGTGCGCTATCTGGGAATAGCGGTATATTTCTGTATTCGGTAGTTGGTACTTTTCCTGTAGAACCTGTTTAGACATAACCCCTCTGTGGTCGCATAAATCAGCTATCCGTAGTAATCCCTTGTTGGTCCACCATTTAAATTCGTGGGGACGGAGACCCGGGGTGAACATAGGATTATTTAGCAATGGGGCCAATGGGGTATGAGGAGATTTAAACTTATAAGTAGTTGCTAGTCTATCCCACAGGTCTAATGAAAAGGACAGTGTCGGGCACATTATTGTCGGTCTGTCCTTCGGTTTCATCCACATTAGGTGGCTGATCTCCTTATTGGGAAATAACGCTGTTTCATTTATCATCCAAAGTGGGTTTGATTGTCGGGTATGGAATCGTGTTAGCTGAGCTAATTGTGCTGCATGATAATATTTTATCAGGTCTGGTACTCCCAGTCCACCTTGTAATTTGGGGGTGTATAATGTTCGTCTATTCACCCTGGGTCTCTTGTTCCCCCAGATGAATTCCAGGAGTTTATTCTGGAACCTCGCTAGGTCTGCTCTATCTATTGCTATGGGAAGAGTCCTGAACAGGTATAACACCTTCGGAAGAATAGTCATTTTTACTGAGTACAGTCGACCGAACCAGGATGGGGGATTGTTTGACCATCTTTTGAGATCCTCCAGTAGTTTTTTAAACAAGGGGGGGTAATTATATTTGTATAATGTGGCTAGTGATGGGGTAAGGAAGATACCTAGATATGGAAGAGCTGTATCTTTCCACTGGAATGTATATGAATTTCGTAAAGCATGGATTATGTGCGTTGGTAACAGTACATTAAGGGCTTGGGATTTCGAATGATTCACTTTTAGGCCTGAGATTGACGTGAAATGTGTTAGTAATATGTGCAAGGTGGGTAGTGTGGTGAGAGGAGAGGAGAGGAGCAGCAGCAGGTCATCTGCAAACAACGCGCACTTATGTTCCCTGTCGCCACTCTTAACTCCCAGTATGTCTGGGTGGGCTCGTATCTTTATAGCTAATGGTTCTAATGCTAGAATGAACAACAAGGGGGATAGTGGACATCCCTGCCTGGTTCCTCTGTGTATGTCTATTGGCTGAGACCGGAAACCCTTGACAACTAGATGCGCTGTGGGAGTATGATAAATGTTTTCTAGTGTCTTCAGGAAATTCGGGCCAAACCCGTAGCGTTTCAATATGAAAAATAGATAGTCCCATGATATGGAGTCAAAGGCCTTGTGTAAGTCCAGGGAGACCAAAAGTGCTCCCCTCTGGCCCCCCCCATCCCACCCCGAGTTCAGGGCAGATATTATATTGATGATTCTTCTAGTTTGGTCTGAGGCCTGGCGATTGGGAACGAATCCCACCTGGTCTGGGTGAATATATTTGGATATAAATGAATTCATTCGGGTGGCCAAAACTTTTGTCATTATCTTTAAGTCTAAATTAATTAGTGATATTGGACGGTAATTTGCACAGTCTCCATGATCTTTATTTGGTTTGGGTATTATATGAATATAGGCATTATTTTCATGTGTTGGAAGTGGGTTTCCTTTTCTTATTTCATTGAAAAAAGAGCATAAATGGGGGACTAATATTTCAGTGTATTTTCTGTAGTAATGTCCAGAAAAACCATCGGGACCCGGTGCTTTGGAAGGGTTTATGTGTTTAATAGCTGTGGCCACTTCCCCTGCTGTGAACTCCGCCTCCATTAGCTCTGTGTGGTCCCGTTCCAATGTGGGTAATGTAATGTCACTGAGGAATTCCTCTGCTTTGGTTGCCTGTAGAGGTGTAGGGGTGTCATACAATTTAGAGTAAAAAGAAAAAAATTCTTGTAGTATTAACTGTGGGTTCTGCGTAATCTGACCATTATGTAAACGTAATTTAGGTAGGGCTGGTGTGTATGGTCTAGGGGTTAGTTTCCGAGCTAGAAGTTTGTTGGGTTTATCCCCCATGGTATAGTATCTATGTCTGGACCATCTTATATTTTTTTCCGCTTTTGTGGTAAGGCTCAGATTTAGGGCTGTGCGAGCTGTATCAATCTGATCTCTAAGATCAATGGCTTGATTAGTCTTTTGTTCTTGTGTGAGGCGTTGAAGTTCTTCCGTTTGTTTTTTTATCGTGAGTTCGCGCTCTCGTTTTGCTCTAGAGGCAAGCTGAATCAACTTACCACGGATGGTGGCCTTGTGTGCCGCCCATGTTATCATAGGGGACGGGGAGGAGGGAAGATTGTTTCGGAAATACTCCTTAAGAGCTAGCTCTGTTTCCTTCGCAATAATGGGATCATTCAATAAGGATTCGTTTAATCGCCACGACGACGGTTCTGATTTTGACCATAGATCGACAAGAGTGATTTGTATTGAAGAATGGTCTGACCAAGCCATGGGGATGATTTTGGTCGATGAAATAAATGAAAGTAGTGGGGAGAGTGTAAATAAATGGTCTATTCGGGAGTATGTTTTGTGAACATGGGAATAAAATGTAAAGTCTCTGGACGTGGGGTGAGTATTTCTCCATATGTCAATCAAGTCATAACTATGGAGCAGGCGGGCAATCTCTCCACTTTGTTTCGGGGTGTGTTTTAGGAACGTTTTGCTTGGGTTGGATTTATCTAGGATTTGATCTAAAGAAATGTTGCTATCTCCGCCTAGGAACTGTTTTTGTCCTGTGTTAGGGGCGTAGTAGGAGAGCAGTGTAACTACCTTATCATGTATTTTCCCCTTAGCCATAATATATCGTCCTTCTTTGTCCCGAATGATGTTAGTGGGTGAAAATGGTATATGTTTTGCTATGCAGATTGCTACTCCCCGTTTTTTGTCTGGTCCATTTGACGCAAAAAACGTGGGGTATTGTGTATGTAAGTATTTAGGGGCAGATGTTTTTGAGAAATGTGTCTCTTGAAGTAGTAAGATATCAATTCTCATTTTATGGTATTGTTGGAAGGCTTTGGTTCGTTTAACCGGGGAGTTCAAACCCTGTACATTATGTGTTAATATAGTGAATTTAGTAGAGGATCTATCGGTCATAAGTGTTCGGTAAACCGTACTCACGTTTCAGAGATCTTCTCCGATGTGTATAAGGAACCCGTTTCTGTATCAGGAGTGCACCACGAGAGAGAGAGGTTAGGAGGAAAAAAAGAGAAGAAATAGAGTTAGAGACATATTGCGCTTCATTCTTTAAACTATAACCATAACAATTCAACAGTACCATTAGGTAAAAAATAACCATCGCACTATTTGGCAGTACGATCTCGGGGATTTTCAACCCCATTATATTGTAAAGTTGCCTCCACTCGGGTAGTAGAGGCAAGTTCACTAGGAGTGGCATGCGTTACTGCCCCGACCTTCCTTGTGCTGTAACTGAGAGGGACAAACAAAAAAAACAAAAAAAACAAAAAAAAAAACAAAAAAAAAAAAGGGGGGGGGAGGAAAAAGGGCCGGTTTTCTATCATAGTGTTCGCCTGATTAGGCAGTAAGGCAGTCTGTAGTCAACAGGTAGGAATTCTTCAGTAGATTTAAATCAACGTCTGGCAGGATTTGCCTGAATTGTGTGGGTGATGCTCTATGAAGATTTTGTTAGGCGTTCAGGTGGAAGGGTGCGATTTCCTTGTAGTAGATCTTCTCTGTTGAGACCACATGGGGGAGACCGGGCGACCATCATTATTTGGGGAGTCGGGGTGATGTGAATCTCTATTGATTATCCCCAATTCTAGAAGTAACTCCTCTCCCGACTGGAAACTTGCGAATGAATGCGACTTCCCTCTGTACGTAAAGGACAGTCTGAATGGAAAAGACCAGCGATACTTGATCTGATGATTAATCAGGTGTGTCAGCAGGGGTTTCAGTTGTCTTCTCTTCTGGATCGTCGTCTGTGATATGTCGGCAAAGATCTGTACTTTACTTCCTTGTAGCGAAATATCATCCTTGTTTCTTGCTTCCAACA
This sequence comes from Aquarana catesbeiana, assembly GCF_042186555.1. Classification (NCBI taxonomy): domain Eukaryota; kingdom Metazoa; phylum Chordata; class Amphibia; order Anura; family Ranidae; genus Aquarana; species Aquarana catesbeiana. Next base: position 465,158,845 of record NC_133327.1, on the reverse strand, counting down.
TTATTTTTTCTTTAACCCGATAAAAGTGAGGTTTGACTATCACATCGCGGGGCAATCCATCAGGTCTGGGAGCCGTGAGGGCTCTATGGACTCTATCTAGTTCCAGCTGGTGTGGTGCAATGTCAGGTATTAGATCCTTCATCAGAGCATGAACAACTCCTTCCATGTCAGTTATTGATTCGGGAAGACCGCGCACGCGAAAATTATATCTTCTCGACCTATTTTCCAGGTCCTCGATTTTCGCATTGGCTTGATCCAATTGGTCTTGTAGTGATGATATCATTCTGGAATTTTGGTTAACTCTTTTTACAGTACCATCCATTTTGGATTCTATGGTGTCTAGCCTCTCTCCTATGGTTTGGAAATCATCTTTTATCCCTGTAGTTATAATTGTGCAAGCTTTGGAAAGTTCCTGTTGAAGGAGGGTAGAAAATCTAGCAAGTAGGACGGCATCTCCGGAGTAAGCAGTGGGCTCTGATGTTTGAGGTTGTATTGAGCTATTCTGGCTCAGTGCTATCTCTGCTATTTCTGCCATGTGTCTGTCTGTAGATGAGGCAGGAGAGTTATTAAACTGCACCGCTCTGTCTGGGGAAACTGACAGGGGGGACATATCTAAACAGGCTTGTCTGGGGGTCAGTGGTTCTTCCTGTGACTGGGATGAGAAGGGGTCTCGTCCTAAACCATCCATGGATGTTTCTGGATGCAGATGGGTGTATTGCTGTGGCGCCATCTGTGTGATGGAAGGCCTTGGCTGTTGTGTTGGAGCGCCAATCTTCCTCTGGGCCCTCTGGTGTAATGGGGGCGCTAGCTGTGGGGAATGTTGCTGAGATCGGGGAATATCCCATCCCTCCTCCTCCGACCCTTGCACCTTACCGGGCTCTGGTGTCTGTCTCTCCGCGCGGTATTCTGCTCCATGTACTCCCTTCTGTTTTGCCGCCGCCATCTTAGGCTGAGGAGACTGCTGCTGGGCCCGAGTGGAGCGGGGCTGTTGTGGCTGTTTTTCCCCTTTTTTGGAGCTCCCCACGGTCCCCCGCCTCATGATCCGCTCCCGGGATATGTGCTGGCTGTCCGGTGGTGATCCGGGCGTCCCGTTTAGCTGTTTATAGCTTCCTTCAGGTCGGGGCTTGCGGAGCTCGGTCACAGCATGTCCTGCTCCGGCGCCGCGCGCATGCGCACGGGGAGTATTTTTTCTTGCATACATGAATCCTATGGTAAGAGACATCGCCACAGCCAAGGAGGACTAAGGCTCCATTCACACTAGCGCGTTTTTTGATGCATTTTGCATTTTGCAGAAATGCATGGGAATTTTTTAACATGGGTTCCTATGGAACATGTTCACATCAATGCCTTTTTGTATCTCTGCATTTTTGGAAAGGGTCAGGGACTTTTTTTCATGCAAAATGCAGCGTTTTGCATGTAATAGAATTCAATGGACAAGCATCAAAAACGCAAGTGCACCGTTTTTGCAGCGTTTTTGATGCGTTTTTGCCGTTTTTTTTTTTTTTTAATTTTTTTTTAGAGTGTAAAAAAAAAAAAAAAAAACGCAAAACGCAAAACGTGGCAAAAACGCGGCAAAAACGCTGCTCAAAAACGTGGCAAGCATGAAAAAAAAAACTCCAAAAACGCTCAAAAGCAACATGCATAGGTGTGAATCGAGCCTAAAGGGAGACAGAACATCTTTACTTATTAGTCTGCTGGTGACTAAAAAGCGAGCACTGACCAGACCTAATTATGAGGTCACTGGCATAGAGGTGAGAGCACACCCAGAGGGGAATTACGAGTGGGGTGTTATCACTTGTTGTAGTAGATGATTACAATTTTTTGTTTTTTTAATATATTTTTTATTTTGAGGATATACCATGTAACAAGGACTGTATGGTTCATATATACTTGTCACACTATTTATGAACACTGATATTGGGATTGTTGTGATTTAATGTGAGATAAGAAGTTGACAATATTGTATACTTTTTTATATATTTTAATTTTTTTGTTTTGTTATTTGCACACGGATTAATTACATAAGCACTTGATGTTATATGTGCATTATAGAGTGATACATAGTATCTGTTTAGAAGGCGGTTTTAGCCCAGGTTCACACTGAGCTGCAGGAATGAAGCCGTGCGAGTTCAGCTGAACTCGCACGATTTCACTCCCGCATGTCAGTCCCGATTTTGGCCGTGATATCAGAGACATCTGTGCAGGTTTCTTCACAGATTTCAATGTAAATCGCAGCCTGAAATCGCAAAAAGTAGTACAGAAATGACTTTTTGAAATCAGTGCGGCACCACAAATGCAGCGTTGCCTCGACGGTGCCATTGCTGGCAATTGCCGCCAATTTGACATGCGATTTGACATGTCAAATCATACCAATATGATCCAGGGCTTAGCCCCCGTTCACATCGGCGCAATTTGACATGCGATGAACCCACACAGATGTCTTTCAAGTGTTTCAAAGTCTTGTTCAGTGTGAACGAGGGCTTTAGGTTGGTTTAGAAGCGCAGCACATTGATTGAATTGTAATTACTGTGCACAGAGTATGGGAGTGTGAGAAGTGCCTGCTGCTGATATTATCAGGTGATAAAGCATTGACTAGCTATAGGTTGCTTGAATGGGTGTTTGATTATTTTTCACCACTGGGTGTACTGGCCATATAGGGAAAGATGCAGCAAACCAAACAAGATTACCCTCTCTATTTGTCTGCACCATCATGTATCCTACAAACATGTAAAAAACATTTTAATAAAAAGGGACAAAATAAACATTCAAGAAGTGCATGTGTGAATTATAGGGAATGGCCCAAATCAGTACATTTCAAAGAAAGGGGGAAATAACAGAATGTAAGACGAGACGTGGAATAAACAATACTGCAATACAAATATAAAGTTTTTGCCAAAATTCTAAAGTCACACTTAGGCTTGACACACTAATGCGTTTTTTGATGCATTTTGCAGAAATGCAGGGAAATGTTTTAACATGGGTTCCTATGGAACATGTGCACATCAATGCATTTTTGTGCCTCTGCGTTTTTGGAACGGGTCGGGGACTTTTTTCCTGCAAAATTCAGCGTTTTGCATGTAATAGACTTCAATGGACCCGCATCCAAAACGCAACTACTACGATTTTGCTGCAATTTGTGTTTTTTTTTGTTTTTTTCTTTTTGCTGTACATTCATTATTTATAACTGGTTGCTAAGGAGGGGGCCTGGGAAGCCGGCCGCCATGTCCTTCACAACCAATGAGTCATCAGCTGTCAGCAGTCTTCCCCGCTGAATGTAAAAAAAAGAATTGCCGGCTAAGAAAAAATCATGAAAAAAAAAACAGCGTGGGGGTCCCCCCCCAGGTCCATACCAGGCCCTTGGGTCTAATATGGATTCAGAGGGGACCCCCACAAAAATAAATGGCGTGGGGTCCCCCTCAAAATCCATACCAGACCCTTATCCGAGCACCCCCCCTCCTGAACCATACCAGGCCACATGCCCTCAACATGGGGGGGTGGGTGCTTTGGGGCAGAGGGGGCTCTGCACCCCATACCCCAAAGCACCTTGCCCCCATGTCAACGTCACGTATCCCATGCTGGATGCTCGGTGATCTATGGGCGCGTTACGCCCATGTATGCGGTAGCCACGCTTGCGAACAGATCAGGGGACTTCTGGTGGCGGTGGGTCGAGTGGTGATTGCCAGACCCCTCCCTCCTCCCTTCATTTTGCTGCGCTGGCGTGACGTCGGTGGCGCCATCGCCGCGGCGCCTATATAGGCGTCTCCCGGGTGGGTTCTGGCACTCAAGGCTCCCAAACACACTGGTCTGTACGCCAGTCTAGGATTCCCTCTTTTTCTTCCTACCAGCCTTTCTCACTACAGGTAACCAGCAATCCCCACTACCTTTCCCTTGGTCTTCACTCTCAATCCCCTGTTCTCACTGGTAGTCACTTGGTTTTCAACTCCCCTCAATTCTCACTTTACTTTATACCTCATCCTTTTGGCTGCCAGCTTTCACCCATCACCCCATTTCCACAGCATGGCTCTCTTCACTCACTTCCCTACACTCTCCCCTCCACTTACTACTCTTACTCCATATTCCAACCCACATCTAGGTCGCCTTGTGTTTCTTTGCCTGCCCTGGTTGATGCCTGTTGGGGCATTTCGGATGAGATGCCCGCTGCGGCTCCCAGTTGGGAGCTTCTTTTCGGACGGCTGTGGTACCCAATATTACACCACCATCATACGAACTATAGTGAGTTACTAGGTTTTTGGTTTGGGGGTCCCAACCCCACCATTTTACATGTTCACATATATCTTATCATCTAAGCCAGTCTTTTTACCCATAGATACATCTTGTGCTCGCTACTGACGAGTGGCCCTCCAGCCACAAAACACGTAGAGCTGCCATACGCCATGTTTTCAATTAACACTTCCCGGACATCAAGTTCGCTCTCAAAACCCCCTCTTAGGACCAATGAAGTCATAGGCCTTGCAAGTTTCATTATGCATTACTGTTTTATCTCATTTTACTTTGGTGAACCCCGGAATGTTATTGCTTGCTATATTATGTGATACTGATCTTATGATATTTTGTGTACTGTATTACCATTATACCATTGTTACATGTTTTATATTTGCTATGCTTGGTTGTACCCCATGGCAATCAATAAAAATTCCAAAATTGTCCACCAATTTACTTTTTTGCAACCACGTGCCTCATATAAAGTCCCATCTCCTTGCTCTCTTCCTCATTGCCCCCATGTTGATGGTGACAAGGGCCTCTTCCCGACAACCCTTGCTCGGTGGTTGTCGGGGGTCTGCGGGCGGGGGGCTTATCGGAATCTGGAAGCCCCCTTTAACAAGGGGGCCCCCAGATCCCGGCCTCCCCCCGATGTAAATGAGTATGGGGTACATTGTACCACTACCCATTCACCAAAAAAAGTAGTGTAGTGTGAAAAAATACAGTAGACAGTTTTTGACAAGTCTTTTATTAAAAATATCTTCTTCCCTGCTTCTTCCTCCATCTTCTCCCGCATCTTCCTCCTCCGGGCTTCTTCTTCTCCCGCTGCTTCTTCTTGCGCTCTTCTTTTTCCTGTCTTCTTTTTCCGGTGTTCTCCTTCCTCTGCCACTGATGACCCTCCTGCAAAGCTGAGTCCCATTCCCGCTGACCACCCTCCTCCGATGCTGCATCCCGCTGATCTGTCCATGCCGATGTCAAGCATGTCTAAGATAACGATGGTCGCGTGGCCGTTGTATGATGTCACCCTGAGGCCCCACCCCCTTGGGACATCACGGACCCATCATGCCCCAGGCAATGACGTCACAAGGGGGCTGGGCCTCCTGATGACGTCATCTGATCTCATCATTATCTAAGACATACTTGACATTAGCGGGCTGCATGCTCTGGGTCTGGTATGGATTTTTTTTTTTTTAATTTTGGCATAGGGGATCCCCTCCGAATCCATACTAGACCCAAGGACCTGGTATGGCCCTGGGGGGGGGGGCCACGCTGTTTTTTTACATTCAGCGGGCAAGCCCGCTGACAGCTAAGGACTCGGCGGCCGGCTTACCAGCCCCCTCCTTAGCAACGAGCTATAAACAGTGTAAGAAGAACGCAAATCGCTGTAAAACGTGTGTCCAAAAATGTGCCAAGCACCGCAAAAAGCACTGCAGAAACCCTCAAAAGCAACATGCATAGATGTGAATCGAGCCTTACACCCTAAATGCAACCTGTAGATGGACTGGTAGAGTGTAAAAACTCCTTGTGTATCACATCTACTTTTGTCAAGATTAATTGAGAAAAGAATGGGTTTGAAAACGCCTCACCACAAGCACATTAGACATGCACACTCTGGTACTGGGAAAAGTGTGGTGGCAGGTGCAATTCATATACTAAAGGATTGAATGATTGGACTTTGCCTTTCAAATACTGGAACAAGGACAGGAAATGGAGGGAGGATATACATGAGGCACACCCACCTGTGTACAATATAGCCCTTTTTAGCACTTCAATACCTGACACTTTTACCCCCTTCCTGCCCAGGCCAATTTTTAGCTTTAAGCACTGTCACACTTTGAATGACAATTGCACGGTCAACACTGTACCCATATGACATTTTTATCAACAGAAATAGAGCTTTCTTTCGGTGGTATTTAATCACCGCTGTTTTTTTGGGTTTTTTTTTTGCGAAAAAAACGAAAAAAGACAAAAACATTTTCTTAGTTTCTGTTATAACATTTTGCAAATAAATAATCTTTTCTCATACATTTTAGGCCAAAATGTATACTGCTACATTTCTTTGGTGAAAATAACCCAAATCAGTGTATATTATTTGTAGGAAAGTTAGAGTCCACAAACTATGGTATATATATCCTAAAATCAATCAATCCTGATGTTCTGTACTTTCTTGAGGCACGAAAATGCCAGGACAGTACAAATATCCCCCAAATGACCCTTTTTTGGAAAGTAGGCAGTCCAGGGTAATTTAGTAAGAGTAGTGTGGTAGAAGGGTCTGGCGCTGTTCCTTTAACTAAATAATAATTCCCTGCCTACGCTGTATGTCTCTAATTCAAAGCAAGGCGTGTGAGTGTAAATTCCTAAATATGAACAAAACGTACACGTATCCAGTGGTAGTATCCTTAGAAGATTGTGCAATTGTAAACAAGCTTTAAATATGAAAAAGAAAAAGCAAACTATAAACACATAAATATAATAGTATTTTCAAATCCCATATATAATAGTGCTGGTAGTGTTCCAAATGGCATAAAGTGTAGGTGGAGAGGGGGAGGAGGGGGGGGGGGGAGGGGAAGGAAGGGGTGAAGGTGAGGGGGAGGGGAGGGGGGAAGGGGGGAAGGAGAGAGGTGTGGGAAATCTATTGGAATTACTCCTAGTAAAGTGCAAACGTGCTGTCAAAGTTCATAAAAAGTCCTTATTGTGTATATACTCTTATTAGAGTGATATCTTGTGCAATATCTTGTGCAGTATCTTAGTGCTAATGACGTGATGCTTGTAATCCTTCAATGATTTAAAATCCTTGTTCTGAAAGTGCAGCCACTCACCGGATCACTTCACCCCTGCAGGGGTACTAGGCGGTTACAGTTTTGCGCCACTGTACGGCAATCACTGGCAGACTCAGGATCATGATGTTTCATATAAAAGGAGAGAAGGAGTGCCCATAGCATAAAACCGTTTTTAAAAAGTTTATTAAACAAATGAATAGGTACTCACAATTTCACAACACAAATCAAGCGGAGTGGTAAAAAGTCACGATTAGTCCTCAGCGCTGGTAAGTAGGTGATAGTGGGAAGCACAGATTTAGGCCACGCCCTACGCGTTTCGTCGTTAGGACGTCTACGGGAGCGTGACCTATGCTGTATCTTCCCACCCTTATATAGTGTGCGGTGTCCCCTTGTTAATTCTCGATTGGCGTCCATTTTCCTGTGGTTCCGCGGACCGGAAGTGTGTCCGCGGCCATTTTGCCTATATTCTGCAGACCGAAGACCGCCTATATCTAGTGGTCTAGTGCTACAGAGGGACAGTTTGTTTAAGCTATTCGGCGGCCATTTTGCCTGAGATTTTGGCAGACAGTAGACCATGTTCATTGTCTCTGTGTGCATACTTCTCCAGATCCCGGCGGCCATTATGCCTATGATTTTTATAGACACAGGAGACCATAAGGAAAAATTCCCTTGCAACTAATTTACCTTAGTTTCGTTTTTAAGATGATCCCAATCCAAATTTGCTGATTAAAAACAAGTGTATGGTAATAGGTATACTGCACATTATAAAAAGGTTGTAACAGATCTATTAGTATGCAATAAAACCAGAATCTTTATACTAAAATCAAATATAAAAAACGCCGACATATAAGCCACTATAATGGACAGTTATAGTAGGTAAAAAATATACATGACAAATAAAATCATAAAAAATGAAAAATAATGAAAATGAAATAAAACTTTTTAGATAAAACCATTGGTAATTAAAACACTGTGTATTCTATGTAAATTATTGTTTTCGCGTATCTTTTATTTTTGTTTATATTTTTATTTCCATATGTTGTTCTGGGAAGAGGGAGGAAAAATGTTTATGTGGGGGGCTTATTATATAAGTTAGGTCAACTGTTAAAATTTATTTATATTTGTACATTATGTATCCATATCTGGTTATTATGCTGGGTTATCAATTCTGTAATGTACAACTGGAAGAAATATATTAGGTGTCTTTACTAGATTCCTTGCTGGATGTAAATGTGAACCTGTGTCAAATAAGACTTAGGATTATTTTTTTAAATATATATACATGTTAAGCAAGTGGAGAAAAAAAGGAGAAAAAAGGAGAAATCAGGAGGATTTTTTCTGATTGTGGAATGCGTATTTCCTCTAGTGTGGGCCAGTGACCTCATACTGTAGTTATATGTTAGAGGGAGGGGTTTTGAAGTCTGTGTTGTACAATGCGCGCATATCTATTTGCATGTTTTACGTGTATATACAAGGACTCTTACTTAAAAGGTATGTAAGACTTTTTAACTCTTTATCTTGGGAAATCGTTGGTGCACTTTTCTCAATAGAGATGATTGATGTCAGTTCCCTTCATTTTTTCCGGGGACAGGGCTAGTTTGTTGCTGATGTACTTCTAAGGCCAGATGTAAGGTGCTACATGTCTCCCATTTTTAGAGTTACTGTTACTGGTTGTTTAGAAAGCAGCTTCATGCGATGCTGTGTGTCTCCCATGCTTGTGTTACTGTTAATAGTTGGTTAGGAAGCAATTGAGGTCGAGGTCTATATTCATACCCATAGGCTGTAGGGTATCCAGCAAAAATATCCACTTGGTTTCATTTTGTGAAACCTTGGTTTTTTTATTTTCGCCTCTCCAATGGCCCTTGATTTTGTCTATTGCATAGAATGTCATATATGCTGGATCCCTATTATGATAGTCTCTGAAATGCCTAGAGACGCTATGTTTGTTGAACCCTTTTTTGATGTTTTTAATATGTTCCCTAATCCTAACGTGTAACTCTCTAGTAGTTCTTCCTACGTACTGCTTCCGACATGGGCACTCTAATACATAGGTAACATGGGTACTGTGGCAGGTAATGAGTTCTCGGATGGTAAACTCTTTGTCATTGACAGTTGATCTGAACTTTGTTGTTTTTTTGTTAGTTTTTTTACTGGTTCTATAGGGTAAGCATTTTCCACATTTGTAAAACCCTTTTAGACCTTTTCCTATTCTTATCTCTCTTGGTGGGTCTATTGCGTTGTGCACCAGTTTATTTCTCAGGGTTGGTGCTTTCCTGTAAATGAAAACGGGTTTTTTAGGCAACATGGAATTTAGGACCCTATCGGATTGTAAAATGGGCCAGTATTTTTTAATTATAGTTTCCGCATGTCTGTATTGCCTATTGTATCCCGTTAAAAAGGCTACTTCCATTTTTTGGTTTATTGTTCTTCTATGTTGTATTGCCGTTTCGTCTATCAGTTTATTCCTATCCATATTTCCTACCTTATGTTTTAATGCCACTAAGTCCTTCCTTTTGTATCCCTTTTCTACAAACCTATTTATTAGGATGTCCGTTTGTTTTTCATAATCCTGTTTGCTGGAACAGTTCCTATGTAGTCGCATGAACTGGCCTTTAGGTATATTTCCCAACCATCGTGGGTGGTGGCAACTGCTGGTTGGGATATACCCATTTCTGTCCGTAGCTTTGAAAAAAGTTCTTGTTCTCAAATATCCGTTGTCCTTATATATTTGTAGATCTAGATAGTCCACAGTTTCTCTGTTCCAATTCCCAGAGAAAGTGAGTCCATAGGCATTGCCACTGATCTCGTCAAAGAAATTCTGTAGTTCTTCTACCGTGCCCTCCCATACAATAATGATGTCATCTATGTACCTCCGGTATAATTTCAGATGTCTTCTTTCGATACTGTAGATCTGTTCCTCCTCCCATTTATTGAGAAGTAGGTTCGCTACACTGGGGGCATATTTGGCCCCCATAGCTACTCCTTTCATCTGGGCGTAAAAATCACCTTTGTGCCAAAAATAGTTATGGCTCATGGCCAGTTAGTATGTAATTAATTTGTGTTTCCCTTAGGTCTGTTAGTGTATGTAAGGCCCATTCCACCCCACTCAGACCGTCATCCTGTACGATGTTTGTGTACAGGGAATTTATATCAACAGTTACAGTACTAGGATGTCGTTTTCATTTATCTTGAAGTTATTTAGTTCCCCAATTAACTGTTTGCTGTCTCTTAGGAACGATTTTCCTCGTTT